>NW_012153341.1:637123-640150 GCF_000956105.1 Propithecus coquereli | reverse complement strand
TGAGCCCGTCAAAAGCATTGTTTACTTTGATTATAGTGACTTTGATTCTTTGAATTTACTTTTTTATAATGTCTTTGAGTTTTCAGTTGTTTCTATAGCTGTAGATGCCAGAGGTGTCAAATTCTTCAAATGTCCTTGTTTTTGTCTCTGCTGGTGACTTGGTCTTCCCTTTGTACTTGTGCTTAGAGAGAATCTTCACCTTGCATCTCTTTCAGCTTCAATTCTCTTATATGCAGCCTTTGTGGTAGCAGAAGTTGGGAAGTATTCTGTAACCGAGTGATGAACCCAGGTTTCCTGCTGAAACGGGAAGCTTCTGAAGTCCTTGATTCTTAAAGATTGAACTAGCCTTGCATTCCTAGGATTAAACCAAACTTTATCATAGTGTGTGTGTGTGTGTGTGTGTGTGTGTGTGTGTGTGTGTGTGTCCTGTGTGCTCCACTTTGGGGCTAGTCTAGTGTATAATCTATGCTAGTGGTTTATAGCCGAGATAAGTTCTTTGCTATGTTGCTTTAGATGTTGGCTGCGTATGTGCTGCTTGAGAATAAGCCAGGGACGTGTGTTCGTTTATATCAGATTCACAAATCTCCTCCAGTCCTTTTCTCTCCAGGATTCCTCCTCTACTCTCCAGCCTCTAACGGACCCTTTTCCCAGTTCTCTGCTAAAAACAGTGGTGGTGCTGGTGGAAAGTGTTCAATGTTTTAACTTTCCGTGCTTCTAACACGCAATTTCATGACTGTGGTGATCCTTGAAGCAGAGCTAGAGAGACAGAGGAAGAAGAGGAGGAAGAGGAGGCAGTACAGCAGGAGAAAGACCTCCTCATATCTCTGCCTGGCCAGCACTATGGGGTTTCGCTTGGAGAGTTTGGTGCCACCTCTGTTGCGTGGTTGGACACCGGGGGCCACTCTGGAGCCAACACTGGGCGGTAAAACATGAACGCTGAGCAGCAGGCTGCTTCTTCACGGTTTGCCTTCCCTCCCCAGTCAGCCTGCTACTGGTTACGTTTAGATCCTTGGGTAGTAGTTATGTGAACTTTTTACAGAGTTTTAAATTTAACCACTGGGAGGGTGGCTGTAACATGCTTACTCTGTGAAACTCTCCCTTCCCTAACTCAGGTCTTTTAAACTGTAACATGGAGTTATTTTAACACCCAAGACCTACACCATTAACATGTTAGTTATCTGCTTCCAGGGTTAGAAGTGATAAAGAAAACTCAATAAACACAATTGGGTGAGAACTTTTTTTTTTTTTATTGAGGAGTGTTAAAGAGCCATTAGCTGGCTCTGTCTTTCGGAGGAATGCTAACAAGATCTTGTCAGTTATAAATGCAGAGAAAACATCCATCCCTAAATTTGTCTTCAGGGATGAACTCTAGGTCACTAGAGATTCCACCTCGTTCCCAGTAAAATGTGCATTAAAGGGAAGATGCATAATTAATATGTAAGACATAGCTTATATGCTGCCAATATATCACTCAATTTAAAATGTTTTTTCAAAGTGACAAAATTGCCCTGAAGACATGTGAAGGTAATGTTATAAGAAAACATAATAAATCTGGAAGTGTACTGAAGGCTGTTGGGTTTGGAACTGGAAAAATGTATGCTTCAAAGTCCAAATTTACAAATGCTTCATTGTTACCAGTGGGTCAATTACTGCTGGATACAACACACGCGTGCACACACACACACACACACACACACACACACACACACTTATAAAATCCATTCAATACAGAACATTTCTAAATAAATTATTAATAAAAAACAGAATATGGTGGATTGTGCACGTAATTATACCATTCAGCAGATAATAAAAAGCAATTAACCAACAGAGACAAACAAGCCAGCAATGCACGAAGGGTCCTGCCTCCTCTGTCCCAGACTGGAGGCGTCGCAGAGCTAAGACGGGACAGATAGGACTGACAAATGGAGCAGACCTCAGCAAAGTCTAAACCAGACCTTTTCCGCCTCTGCTGTCCTGCGAATTCTCCCTGAGCCCTGGGGGTGGATCCCCTCGCCCCAAGGAAAGCCCCGGAAATGGCTATGCTCTGGAGGGCAAACAACTAGCGCATTTAAATATTTTCTTGGGACACTAGAAAAACGCAAATACGGCACACACACCACACACAGTGGAAATCAGCATTCCATAGCAAATATTAAAAGTAAGTTGCCAGTTTGTAAAACAAATCTCATCTTATTCTTTCTGAGATTTTAAACCTGTATTTATCAAAATGTTCTGTTTTAAGTAAAGCGTATGGTCAACAATATCAGATAAGTTTTAAGAAAATAGATTCTGATAGCTAAGAGTGAGATCTACCGCCCCTCCTCACCTAGATTTTGGAAAATGTGGGGGAGAAAAGTGCTCGTCAGCGGTGACGCGGAGGGACCCGCTGATAAGCTTCCCCTTGAATGTGCTCATGAGGTTCAGGGACTGGCTGGAGAACGGACATCCGTGGAGAGTCAGGTTCGCTCTGCCGGCTTCAACTCTCTGACCTTTTACAGCCTTTTACTTAAGCTGCTCAGAAGAAGAAAAATGATCTAATTCTCATTTTTTTCTTTATTCAAACAGTTCATTGTTCCAGCAGTACAAACACATAAAGAACCTTCTAGGGGTTTAGTACAAGGGATTCAATAACAGCACAAAGAATCTCTGTGCCAATAGATCTAAGAGAAGAGAGACAGATATTTAAAAATAATTACACGATAATTATCTGATTATGCAAGTAAGACATAGCCATGAAAAGAATGTATCGTGGGGACAGAAGCTATTTAAGAGGGGACTCAACCCAGTTCAGGGGGCAGGGAAGTCTTCCTTGGAGATTTTTAAGCCAACAACCAAAGGGAGAGTGGACAGCACCTGCTCCGAGGGTGGGCGAAGAGGAGCACAGATTACTGCCCTGGGGAGGAGGCGGGCGCAAAGGCTGGGAACGCTTAGGAGGCCACTTGGAACTTTCAGGACACATTTGCAGGAAAAATATTTACTTTTTCGTTCATTTATCTTCCTTGGAGATTTTTAAGCCAACAACCAAAG
>NW_012153341.1:631940-636062 GCF_000956105.1 Propithecus coquereli | reverse complement strand
TGTGCCATGAGATGACCTCTCGTCTGGCCCCCCGGACAAGACACCTAGCAAGTGGGCACCGTGGGAGAACATTCCTGAATGCCACGCCTGCCCTGGAGCCCCAGCAAGAACTTGACTGCACACAGAGCGACTCGATCATATGACTATATTCCACTCAGCTGCAGCTAAATGTGTTCCCAAGTCAACCTCCCTGTAGCCTCATGTCCCTGCTAAAATACCCCCAACAAAGTCAAACGGGAAGAAGCTGAAGTCTTCACTAATTGTGCTTAAAATATCTTCCTTTTGCAAATAGAACAAAACGTGTGAACACATCATTAGGGCCCCTCTCAGAGCCTTGCAAGGAGCCCACGCCCATGAGAGGCTTGACACTTAACATCTGTTACGGATTCTCAGAGCACCTGCCTCTGCCCACCACACGACATAGATGTGGGACCAAGACGGCCATGAGCTGCCAGGCGCTCTCAGCTGCATGCTGGCCAGGGGCCCGGCCCTGTGAGCTCTCACTCGCTGTCCCAGGATGTGGCTCTCTTGGCTCTCCTTGTCCCTCCCTCGTCCATCTCCCCCAGTCTCTACACCTCCCACACGGGCACGGCAGGGATCGGCTCTCTTCTCCGTCTACACTGACTCCCCAGTGAACATCCTGCCAAGTGGCCTTAAACACCACCTGTACCACGATGACCCTAAACTTTCATTACTGGTGGGGCCTGCTCCCCGACTCCGTGGTCTGGCATCTGAGAATCTACTTCCCCTCTTCCCTCGAAGGCTAATCAGCATTTAGAACCCACCACATCCAAATCGGATTCCCGACTTACCCCATACCTGTGGCTCCTGTCCTCTCTCCCACCTCAGGAAACAGAAATCCTTCGTCCAGACGCCCGGGCCGAGGAGCTCGGTGTCCCGCGACTCCTCTCTTTGCAGCCATCAGCAAAGTCGGCCACCTCTCTACGAGTCCAGAGTCCCGCCAAGTCTCTCCACCTCTGCTGTTGCCAGGGTCTGTACGTCCATAACATGCTCACCACGGACAGCGGCACATCCCCCGACAGGTCTCCTGCGTCCACCCCGGCACATCCAACAGCAGAGGGGTCCTGTTAGGACAAAACTCAGGTCAATCCTACCTTTGCCTGAACCTCCGGGGTCTCCAAGTGTCCTCAGAGGGAAAGCCGGGTGCCCCCCATGGTTCCAGAGTCCCTGCTGTACTGTCTGACCTCGTCTCCCTCCCCTGCCTCTGACGCACCTCCGACCACTTCCCCTTCATCCTAGCACTCGTCCTCTGCCTCCCCAAAGGTGAGCACCGTGAGCTCTGCTCATTCCCTAATGTAACAGCCCCGCTGCCACGCCTGGCACAGGGTAGACCCTTAGTCGTCTCTGTGCAATGCCCAGCACGTGGTAGGCGTTCACTCCGTGTTTCTTAATATTGTTATTTTTATTATTCCCATCATCCCTGGCAAAAGGAAGATTGGGAACGAGAAGAAAAGAGTGTCACCGGCTCTGCAGGGGCTGCCTCCTTCCTTCCCGTCCCCCACACACCAAGAAAATGGCAGGATATTCACAAAGTGGGTTCAGGTGGGTGAAGCTAAGAGAAAGTCTTTGACTAAAGACTCCGAGGGTGCCAAGCTGCAGTTCCTTAGCAGGCTACTGACTAATAATACGTTGGCCCTTAGGCAAATATTCAAACTAAAACTCCTTCAGCAGGGTGCCCTTGTATTCCCAATCTCATCTTATCTCCGCAGAAGGAGTGTTACAATTAGCAATTCAGAAACTCTTTTACATCTTAGTAACCATGCATAAAAATTAATTCAAGCAAAACCTAATTTAGAATAATAATAACATGCTTTCCTAATGCTTCCTACATTAATCATGGTTAAGACAGTTACTATAGCAGCACTGTTGGAATTTATTGAAAATAACATCACTCCCTGTATCCAAGTTCTCTTTTGAGAATGTTACTATTTGTTTAAGCAAGAGGGAAAGAAATAGGGAAGCATCCTCTGTTTCCTTTGAACTAATTTAAGGTTCAATAACAGACACAGACAAGAGTAATAAAGTGCTATTTGCTCTGAGGGGAGGTGGTGGTGACCTTTGTTTTTTGTGATTAGATTAGTTTTAAGTTTATACTCTTGGTCTTGCCTTTTTGCTCATATGCAGGAGAAAAGCATGGGGTGATGGCATCAGGTCGAAAGAGGCGGGGAAATAGCACGGACTGTGGCTGAGCCGCGCCCTTCCTCGGCACCAGAATGAAGCCAACCCTCACTTCTGACCCCTGAGGTCTCCCAGAGAAGAGCCCAAGCCTGTCTGAAGGGTCACAGGGAAGGGTCAGTGGCCAGTAAGTCAATGACAACAGCATCGGGAGCTGGGAAAAGCCTAGAAAAGCATAAATAATGTGAGATTACACAAGAGCTTCCTTGTGTATTCAACTGGAAGCCCTTGGGTTCTGATGCTCACGTTAACGACAACTGGCCCCGCCCCTCTGGTATCCAGGTGCTCCGCACGTGGCTAACAGGTGCCATCCAGGTAGCCAACTGCTGAAGGTTGTCGTGAAAGTACTAAAGTTGCCGCTGTTGCTGTGGGTCCCTCTTAGTAGGACATAGTGAGACAACAGTGTGGTCAGACAGACCTGGGTTCACATCTCTGCCATGCCACAGACTAGCTGTCTCACCTCTAGCAAATAACTTGATTTTGCAAGACATACATTGGCAAAAATAAAACAGACTATGATGCATCTTCTTAAAAAATAATAACTTGATTTCTCAGCAACTGTTTCTTCTGCTGTAAAAGGATTTCTCAACCTTGGCACTGTTGGCACTGTGAGCTAGATAATTCTCTGATGGGGGGCTGTCCTGCGCATTGTGGGGTGTGTAGCCACATTCCTGGCCTCTTCCCTGTAGATCCCAGCAGCACACCTGCAGCCGGGCAATCAGAAATATCCACAGACATCGCCACATCTCCTCAGGAGGACAAAATCACCGCGGTTGAGAACCGCTGAACTGTAACACAGAGATAACCAGAGGAGCTCTTTGTTACCAAAACTAGGTGGCGCAAGCCGCCCTGGATGGCCTGGGAGCCCTGTGAGGGAAGACAACGTCATGTCATACGTACTTGCGGAATGAATGGATTTAGGAAAAGCCCTACGGTATACAGTAAATACTCTGATACGGTTATTACAAAAACCTCCTCGTCGACTGATTAGAGAGAATTGGTTTTTTCCCCAAAACACATAAATACCATAATGCCTTAGTTAACAGAAGAGCTTTGTCTCAGAACCCTCAGTACCATTTTCACAACCAATGAGAGAACGTGGGTCCAGGTGACAGGAAGAATGATGTTTTAAGTCAAACTTTCTCGACACGAGCAAGACAAACTGGGTTTATTCATCGCTTTCCAATGCATCCGAGTCAACGCATCCCCAAAGGACTCTTTCCATAAGATATTTTTACTTTCATTTTTATTCTCACTTGGTAGACAACCCTTTCCACTTTCTTGCATTTCCTTTTACTTTTTTTCTCTTTGTAAGTCCCAGAGCCATTTCAAAGGCAGAATTTGCATCCTCCAGTTGACTGAAGATATATTTATTTTAGTCTAGCAAGTAGTGCAAATTTCAGATGTTGATTGGTCACGTGAAAAAACCAAATTTGATCTCCTCTTGGGTTGTGTTACTGAAAATGCTCTGCCTACACTTCATCCAAATGGGGTTGGGGTTCAAAAATGTTCTTAATATCTGCTATGTAAATACTCATTCTCAGTGAATGTTTTTAAAAATTAAGTGTTTTATTTTGACACAATTATGAATTCACATGAAGTTCTAAAAAAAAATAACACAGAGGGGTCCCCTGGACTCTTGGTTCCTGCCTATAGAAATATCTTTCAAAAACGTAATACAGTATCACAAGCAGGATACTGACATTGGTACAGTCAAAATTAGGAGCATCCCCGTCACTGCAAGAATCCCTCCTGTTGCCCTTTATGGACAGACCATCTTCCCCCCACCCCAACCCCGCCTTGACCCCTTACAACCACTAATCAATTCTCCATTTCTATAATTTTTTGTTATTTCAAGAACTGTGATGGTGAACTTTATGTGTCAACATGGCTGGGCCACCAAGTGCCCAAGTAATTGGTTAAACA
>NW_012153341.1:594658-628695 GCF_000956105.1 Propithecus coquereli | reverse complement strand
GTTATAATTTTTGTTTTAATTGTCAGACATTTAGAATAGATAAGAGGATAAGGAAAGTCTAGTGCTAGGATGTGGATGTGGTTGGTCCCCACCAAAGCTCATGTTGAAATCTGGTTGCCAATGTGATGGTATTGAGAGGCGGTGGGACCGTCAAGAGGCGTTTGGGTCATGTGGGCTCTACCCTCACAGAGGTATTAATAATGTTCTTGAGGGAGTGAGCTACTTCTCATGGGAGGGTGCGAGAGTGGGTTGTTTTATACAGTGAGTTCGGCTTCCTTGGCTCCCCTTACTTCTTCTCTCACCATGTGACATCTTCTGCCATCTTATTAAGGGGCTCTTGGACGTTTCAGCCTCCAGAACCGTGAGCCAAAATAAACTTCTTTCCTTTATAAATTACCCAGCCTGTGGTATTGTGTTACAGCATCACATTATGGACTGAGACCTAACCTTATTTTTACCTAATGTTTTCTGTCTTCCTGATGTTTCAAGATTTCTTATTTCTTTGTTTCTTTTCTGTTTAGAAAGCTTCTTGTCACCATTCTTTTATAGTAGATCTGTTGGTGACAAATTCTTTTAGGGTCCCTTTATTCCTGAAAGATATTTTCTCCAGATATATGATTGTGGATGGACCGCTCTTCCCGTTCAGCACTTGAAAAATATTGTGCCACTTCCCTGTGGCCTCCATGGGTTCAGATGAAAAATCTGCTGTCGTTCTAATAGCTTCTTCCCTGAGGGCTCAGTTGCTGTTTTTCCTCTGACTGCTTTCAACGTTCCTCCTTGTGTTTAGTTCCCAAAAGTTTAATTTTGACATACATTTCCTCAGATTTATCCTATTTAGGGCTCACACAGCTTCTTGAGTTCATAGTTTATGTCTCTTGCCAGACTGGGATGGTTTTAGTCGTTATTTCCCCAAGTACATTTTCAGCTCTGCCCTCTCTCTCCTCTCCTGTCCTTCGATGACTCCAATGACACAAATGTTAGATCTATTTTTTTAATAGTTCCACAGGTGCCTGAGGCTCTGTTGTTGTTTTGGGGTGTTTTTTTTTTTCAATTTATTTTCTCCCTGTTGTTCTTTTGTACTTATTTTTTTCCTCCTCTGTCCCCTCCAATCTGTTCTTTAGATTATACATTGAGGTTTTTATTTGGCTTATATTTTTCAATTCTAAAATTTCCTATTGATCCCTATTTATATCTTCTATTTCTTTGATGAGACATTTTATTTCTTTTCTAAGGCACTCTGTTTTTTCCATGTTCCAAGTATGTTTATATTTGCTCACTGAAGCATTATATTACAGCTTCTTTAAAGTCTTCGTCAGATAGTCCTACCCTTTGTCATCTCAGTGAAGGCATTTATTGATTCCCTTTTATCATGCAGTTTGAGATCTTCCTATCTTCCTGATTCTTGGTATGGCAAGATTTTCTGTTGAGACCTGGGCCTTCTGCGTTTGACATTATGAGACTTTAGGTCTTATTTAAACCTTCTGTGTTAAGTGGCTTTCTATGGCACCACTGAGGCAGGGAAGACAGGGGCACTTCCTTATTCCCGGCAGGTTGGAATAAAAACCCAGATTCCCCAGTTGGCCTCCACTGACACTGTGGGCAGGGGTGGGGGCAGCTCCTACTAGGTGTGCACAGGTGCTTCCCTGGCTGATAGGGCCAGCAGGGCCTCCTCACTGCCCATCACTGCACCATGGCCTCATCACCCTGCTGACTCCAGAGGGACTTCATCACCACTGGGAAGTGGTAAAAGTTCTGACACCCCACTAACCTATTCTGACACCCCCTGAGCACTGAGAGGAGGGAAATCTGTCACTGGGAGAGGTGGAGGAAGCTCCCATGGGTCTCCACTGGTGCTGCACATGTGTGGGGGCAGTTAATGCCTAGGGGGTAGAAGTGCCAGCTCCCTGCTCAGCTTTCTCTGACTCTGCTCTGCTGGGGAACTTGGGCAGCCTCATCATAGCCCATTGAGGACAAAATGTCTGGGCACCGGCCACGCAGCCTTTGCCAGCAAAGGCAGAGGTGCAGGCAACCTTTTCTGTGGCCTTCCATAGAACAATTATTTTCTAAAAGTTTTCTGTCTTGCTAGACTTACTCTTACCTGATTCTCTAGCTGAAGGGACCAGGCTTTGGGGGATGCTTCTGTCTGCACCTGTTGGTTTTTCCAGGTTGCTGATTTCTCCACACCTGGTCTGATATATGAGGCCCATAAAAGATTCAAAGAATTCTCCATGGCCTTGCTTTTTTGGGGTTCCTGAGATCCCAAGGTGGTCTGCCTCTGTTTCCCACTTTTCAGAGTCCTCCTGTGCTTGTTACATACAAGTGTGTATACATATGTGTGTGTATAGTATCCATATCTTATATGTACTATATGATATAAATTACTATAGTATATATTACTATATCACATATAACATAATATACATACTATATAAATATATATACTATACATACAATATATAACTATGTATGTGTGCATATACAGTATATGATATACATACACACACTAAATTATATATATGATATATATGATATGTGTGTGTGTATTCCCCAGGGTTTTTACAGAATTTAGCAGGAGGAATGGGGGTCAGCATGTGTCCTCCATCCTCTTGGAACAGAAGTCTGACTGTGCTTTAGCAAGTCAGTGAGGCGGTGCAGCCAGGAATACCCAGGGCAAAGGTCAGCTCTGCCATGAGCCTGTAAGATCCTTGCCTACTCTGAGCCTCAGTTTCCACACCTGTTAAAGGAGATGCTCATGGAGCCCCCCTCTCAGAGTCATTCACAGGGACCACGCACCTGGAATCAGGGACTAGGCCCAGCGTGTGGCCGGGGTCCATTGTGACCTGCACCCCCATACACAGGGAGCACCCCGTTGGGTGAGCGGGTTGCTCTTCCCCAGAGCACTGCGTGCAGGACAGTAACAAATACAGGGAGGAGACAGAGCTCCCAGCGAGGGGCCCATTCTGTTCTTAGTTGGTATCAGCACATGAGGTTAGTGGATTCAAAGCATTAAACAATTCTGGGGACACACTCTTGGCACCACCTGGGAGCCGGTAAGAAATGTGGAGACGCAGGGGATGGGGGCAGGAGCCACCCCAGCCCCCAGACCAGCTGAGTCAGAATTTGCATTTGAACGAGCTCCTTGGTGACCTGTGTGCAGGCTGCAGTGTGAGAGGAGGCTCAGAGAGTGGGGCAGGGCCGGATCCTAGGGTTCAAGGGCAGCCACAATCCTTCCTCGTGCAAACACCAGCTCACGGGTTCACCTTTATTTTTGGCCACTAGGAAGGTGACATAGCAAAGGCAGAGGCCCAGGGAAAACAGGCAGAGGGAGAGTTGGGAGAGGAATGTGTCAAGACCAAGAATTCTCTGTGCGCCGGAAACGGGAGGGCAGAAGCAAGGGGGTCTCCTCGCAGGAGCTGTGGGGCGAGCGCTCCCGTGGTCCGCAATCTCTGCCTCTCCCACTGCCTGGACTCAGACGCATTTGCATTCCCTCTCTGATTCCCGCTCCCAACGGGTTTGTTTGGCAATCAATGCAGACCCATGCAGTAGGAAAGCTCAGGGGCCACCCTTAGGGTCCCCCCACGTTTGCGTGTGGCTTTGATATGAATGTGAAAGAGTGCGTAGGAGGAAGGGGCTGCTCCATGGGGGAGCAGAGAGGTCCCTCTGAACAACACAGCCAGAGGCCACACCGTTCACAAACTCCAAAGACTGAGGATGGGTCCCCGTCAGACCTGACCCCTTCACAGCGCAGACGGGAGAACAGCCAAGGAGGCAGGAGAATCCTCTCCAGCCAAGCGTCGTAGATGATAAGTAAAGCAGAAAACAACGCCCTCTGCCCCTGCTCCAGAACAGGGCGGGGGACCGGCATCCATGCTCAGAACACCAAGCGCGGGGATGTGGCCGTTCCAGGAGGGAGGTGGCCAAGTTCCTCATACCGAGAAGCCTGGAGCTCACCCCAGGGGAGAGGAAATGCTCTCCCTTTCCAGGAGTGAGGAGGTGTTTGGGGCTCATTAAACAGAAAAAGCAGCAGGCTTCAGTGTCCCCAGCAGTCAGAGCATCCCCACCCAGTCCTGATGAATCCTTCCTCTGAGATGGGGGTGCCAGGGTGGCCTAGGGAACAAAGTGTCTGCAGCCAACTGTGCTTTCCTGCCTGGCTGCAAACCAGCAGGCGAGCTAAGACCGGGACAGGATTACTGGGAACTCGCTAGCTGCAGCATGAGACACACTGGTTTTCATTCTTTAATAAGGAATACAAAGACATTGGCTACACAACATGAAAATAACACATCCGAGAAAGGACATGTGTAGGAAACAGGTCTTAGAGATAAATAAGAGGTTTGAATCCAGCAGCTCCCTGAGAATTTCCTCCTCCAGCTGTTAACCCCACCGCACCTGCCCATGTTGGGTACCAGCAACTGCCGACACCCTCCCTGTGTGGTGCGTCTGTGGACCAGGCGGAAACCTGCCCAGTAAGCCTCCTTTGATTTGCAAGTGCGACTCTGCCTAAGAGTGTCACATTTGGTTTGAACCATTTGGAAGTTTGAGCTGAAAATAACATTGTCAACTAAGTACTCATAACACAGAAAATTAATACTATTCAGTGAAATAACTCAAAATAGAATAGGGTCAGGAAAAGGCATCCCCAAAGTTGGGGTGTGCCATTGCTTCGTCATGCCGGGCCCTTTCAAAGGCTCTGAGTTTAAGGAAACAAAGAATAACACAAAAATGAAATTTGAACTGGGGAGAAAAACCAAGAAGAAAAAGGAGAACCACATCTCCAAGATGTTCCTTTTCTTGATTTTGTGTCTTGTTTTATTTTCCTGGTTTTATCCATTTCCTAAAATATATGTATTTCTAAATTAATGATTGAACATAAGAAGTGCCACGCAAGGAACCTCTTTAAATATTTTCCTTTTAAAGAAGCAATGTTCTGGCCGGGCGCGGTGGCTCACGCCTGTAATCCTAGCACTCTGGGAGGCCGAGGCGGGCGGATTGTTTGAGCTCAGGAGTTCGAGACCAGCCTGAGCAAGAGCGAGACCCCGTCTCTACTAAAATCAGAAAGAAATGAATCGGACAACTAAAAATATATATATATATATAGAAAAAATTAGCCGGACATGGTGGCGCATGCCTGTAGTCCCAGCTACTCGGGAGGCTGAGGCAGGAGGATTGCTTGAGCCCAGGAGTTTGAGGTTGCTGTGAGCTAGGCTGACGCCATGGCACTCTAGCCCGGGCAAAAGAGTGAGACTCTGTCTCAAAAAACAACAACAACAACAACAAAAAAGAAGCAGTGTTCTCCCCTTTAACAAAAATTATGTGTTCTCAAATATGTTTTTTTTTTTCTTACTTTTACCTGTAAGGAGTGCCCTTTTCATTGTTTTCCATGTTCGGGTTTATTAGAAGAAACAGCCCGATCCAAGGGGGCTGTTCGTGGCTCCTTCCTTACACACTCAGGCAGACACGCCAGGAATTATCCTGTGTAACGCTCCCAGCAGGGGCTGCTGTGCTTGAGAACTGGAGAGCAGTTTATTTAGGGTCTCGGAAAATGGCTTTACTCCTCGATGCGGCCTGGCTATCTGCTCACCTTCTCCCTCTGCTAGTATTGATATGATTGCTGTGTCACTGAGCATTAAAGAGATATTACTTTTGGAATTGAACAACAGCATGGCAGTAATTATTTTCAGTGGTGAAAATGCTGTAAATTTGGCCAGGAGAAAAGAAAACCTGTAGGAAGGAATATCCCCCTCCCTGATGAAAAGTCTCTTTGCACGCACGTGAGTAAACCGACACTCGGACGGTTTGGAGTGCGAATGACAGCGCCGCGGTGCAGAGCGAGGCGGGAGGCAGTGGGCAGCCCATGCGCGGACAAGACTGACCGGCGACCTCGGCTCTGGCCGGTTTTCAGGGCTGCTGGGAATGGGGCAGGGCTTGGGTCCGAAGGCCAAGTCCTCGCTCCAGGGTGCCACACACGCGTCAAAGCGGCAGGTTCCTCGAATGCCCCTGCCGTAGTGGGAGTAGCTTTATCTGAGTTACGACAAGAAGAACAAACAAAATCTCCCTCGAGAACTATCTTGCAGGTGTTGAACAGGGTCTTTGGGCTCAGACACACCTGCATTCAGGTTCTGGCTCCCAAACCTACGAATATGCGTGAGTGTGAGCAAGTCACTTTTTAAAACCTGCTTCCCCAGCTGTTAGATGACGTGGTGCCGACTTCCACGTGCCCGGCCACCTGCCCTCTCCCCTGGATGAAGACACGTGCTTCTGGTTGGGAAGCCAGCGCTCCAGTTCCACAAGGGCCTGGTCAGCGGAGAGACACGCCAGCTCGGATTCCCACTTTGGAGGGGATGCTGAATGCTCTTTAGCATGATTCGGTTTAGGAAATTAAGAGCCAGTAACATCCCAGCTATGAAACTCCCTTTCATTAATTTTAAAAGAATCAGCATAGAGCCTATCCCGGAACCCTGCCGTCCTTGATTGCGGCACGTTAGACATGCTCGGATACCCAAATATCGAACGGGCCCCGTGTATCAACATGGCAGTGACATTTGGTACTAAATACGGCCTGGAGAGGATGAGATCTATTCCTTCTCTAGATCGTACCGTGACAACCCAGCCTCCTTTGCTGAGCCTAAACCGCAGTCACTCGCAACTTCATTGGTAGGCACGTGTCATCCTCAAAGACACCGCGGCCCTCCAGGGTAAGAGCTTCTGCTAAATATAACCGAAGCCATTTGTATACAGCAGCCAGCGCTGCTCTGGGATCAGGTGCTGCACATTTCAAGGCTCTGGCAAATGTTCTATTAAAGGTGACACGTTCGTTATCACACTTTTATTTACATGCTAAAGAAATGTTTTGTTGGTCCTTACTCTTCAAAATAACTGTCTTTCAGATGTTTGCTGAAAGGGTGAATAATCTAAGATTTATTTTGAGCATGATATGCAACAATTTTAAGTCTTATCTACCAAATCACCTCTCTCTATTGACAAACTGCAATCAGCCTTCAGAATAAGTAAGGGCACACCTGGAACAATGGCGTGCAATGCAAAGCCTTAATTTCCCACAGTGTGTGGGGAATAAAATCCCTCTCAGGTATGAATAGGCAAAACAGCAGGGCCATTTACATGTACATTTTTAGCTCGGAGGAATGTAGGGAAATTTCCATGTGAGATAGACCCCCTTTTTCTCCATCTGCCACCTGCATTTCTGAGTCCCTTTTCCATTAATGGTAAAGAAAAAACATTAATAAGTAATGATGTTTCTGCAATATGCATACAAAGTTCTGAAATCCCCCAAGTTTACTCATAGAGCACCCAGCCCTAGACACGTGAGCATCAGAAGTAACGGGATGGCATCTGCTCTGTCAGAGGGAAAGCACCAAAAACAGGGCTCAAGCCGGCCAGGAGCAAGTGTGTCTGTTCTCCAAGGAGGGAAAGACTCCAGGATGCTTCCTTCCTGCTTCCTCCACCATTGGGCTACAACCGAAACCGCCCTTCAATAATGGGGTACAAGGTGAGAACTATGGCAAAGTCCTAGCTAAAAATAACGATAATAATTAGTCGCTGTCCCCCGTTTGCTTCTCTATAATTGCCACCGGAGCCACACAGCTGGTATCCATAAAGATTCTTAGTTTTCTTCATAGACAATATCCTCTTCTTGAAACCCAGGGGTAGTTTCTGAGCTATCTCCCAGGTCCTGCATTCCAGGGAAACGGCTGACCCACCCAGACCAGCGGCCCATACCAAGAAATAGACTCGAGTGGTCTTGTGACCCCGCCCAAGAACCGGTCAGCAAAGAAGATAATTTGTACAACCCTATGATTCCTCCCGAAACCCAGCTCATTAGCAGACTCAACTGCCTCCAGACTTTCTTTAAAAACCCTGTCTCCCAAATTCTCGGGGAGGTGGATTTGAGGAATTTCTCCTGTCTCCCTGCTATGTGGCATAAAGACTCTTTCTCCACCGTCAAACCTACTGACTCAGCATACTGGCTCCTTCTTGGGCAGCCGGCAAATGACCCTGGTTGGGCGGCAACACAATCACGGTGGGTGCGGGAGGAGCCCTGTCGGCTCAGCTCCATTATTCCCGTCCTTCAGGTCATTCCCACATTACAAATCCTCTCCGGGGAAGTGTGTGTCTCCCAGGATCTGCCATTCCTGGTAGGAAACAATCAGGGATTGCAAACTCTCTGCAAATAACCATCCTTCAAAGGATTCATGGCAAATCAGGCCAACCATGTGGTCACAGGGCTGTGTTCATTCCCCCTCTCTGCATGGACTGGCGGGGACGTGAGCACATTACGTGACTTTTGCCGACCTCAGCCTCCTTGTTGGGAAATTCGGGATCATGGTCCTACGGAGTGATGCGGTCACCGTGGGGTTGAGCTAAGAAATGCGTGTAAATCACTGGGTTCAGTGGGTGTTAGTTGTCACTCTCAGTGCCCTTTGACACTTTGTCCTGTACTGGAGCCCGTCAAGATTTGGGAGGATTTACTTTGCCAGAAAACACTGGCTTCCATTCCAAAGCAAGACCTCAGAACAAAGCATACCACTTCCAGGCCTGCCAGCCTGACCTTCACAGACCCTTTCATGCACTTGTTCTTTAACATACAGTCATTTTGTTTTCCATAAAGAAAGGTCACGTCCACATAAACAGTTTATCTGCAGGTGCCACGGAATGAAGGGTCTGGCTGGGAGGGAGACGGGCCTTTGTGGGCACTTCCCTGCAAGGTAACGGGGAACATTAAAAATGCATTTGGCCCTGATAGGTTGAATTCATTTTAACTGGCATAAATAGGACAGATGAGCCATTCACACGTCTGAAGAGCACCATGTAATGAAATATTGATCGTGTCCTCACGGCTCTGGCCGGAGGGGCCCGTAAGTTGTTTGCTCTCGGCGTCAGTGTTGGGTGACCAATGATGAATTAATTATAAATCGCAAGCTCATACCCTAAGCCCAGTTTTATTAACCTGCGCAGTCTGAAACTTCATTCATCAAAGTGTAGAAGGAGAAAACTATAGCTTTAGATTCATCGTCTTTAAAGAATCTTGAATGGGTAGCATGTATATTCTTTGGCTATTGGGCATTTGGAACCTATTTTTAAAAGTCTGTCAGGATTATCCAATTGCAGTAACTGTTTGTTAGTAGCACGTTCTGTGTTTAATTCAAAGATCTATGGAGTCTGGTGGCTTCTACCATTTACCTTTACAGTAAAAAGCGGAGCATCAGACCCCTGGCTGGAGGGTGTTGTGGGCGAGCCCCGACTGCAGGGAAATGCAGCACCCTCATGTGAGGAGTCACTGTGGATTGTGTCTCATGACGTTCCTGGGGAAACCCCATATCAGTGGGTTTTTCCTTTACTTCAAAGAAAACTCGTCCTCGGAGGACAGACCCTCCAGATCTCCAAAATGAGACGTGTGGATGTGATGGGTTTGCTATTTTCCTCTCCGCGCTCTTTCTCTCACACTCTCGGTTTCCAATTCATGTGAAGGTGAATTCGTAGGTAACAGGATTGAAATCCCACCCAAGGCACCGTGACCTCCACTCCCCTGCTCCCCTGCCAGCTCCCCTGATGCCCTGGGCAACCTCCGAGCACCCCTTGGTGGCCTTGTCCCCTCCACCATGCACACTGCAGGCCCGAGTCTGTATGGACAGCACATCACATGTCACGCGCATACGCAGCTCTGGGACTTGCCTTCTTCCCCGACTAGGGGAAGAGTTAGGTATTTTTGAGCACACGGGTATCATGTAGAAGTCCTGGGTCAATATTGCAACATCAACTTCCAAGTCATCTTTCCTCCCAGAGATGTTTGCAAAAGAGAAAAACACCAGCGTAGTTTGATGGTTTTCGGCATTACAGAAAACATAAATAGCTTTCTCTCGTCCTCCATGCCTACTCCCCACCCATGAGCTATCAATGCCTGAGAACCACAAGTTCCTTCCCTCCTGAGAATGCCTCTTTGAACAGTCCACTTTTTCTGCACTGCAGCCCCTGCGTGCCAGGCCACTAGCTTCGCCCACTGCTGCCTCCCTCACCTCCAACCTGACCCACCGGCAACACTGCACTGGAGCCATTTGAGGTCTGTGTACCATTTGGGGTTCTTCCAACCCATTCTTTCTTTTCTAACCAGAACCATCTTTTATAATCGTCAATCTGATAAAAATATTGCCCTAAAAATCCCCTAATGGCTTCTCCAAAAGTTTTGAATTTTTAATATGGCACCAAGATCTGCCTGTCCACTTGATCAATATTTATTCTCCTCTTTGGGTTGGAAACCGCATGAGGTCAGGTGCAGTGTCTCCCTGTTCCAAGCTGTGTTGTCTACACTAGCGGCAGGCGTGGCACATAATATATGTTCAGGGCACATTCAGTCAAATGTAATGAATACACTCACTTCCCACGGACCTCTGCCTGTTCCAGCTCTAGTAAACACCCTCAGAAGAATCTCCAGGCTTCAGCTAAAGTTCTGCTGTGGGCCCACACTCTCAGTCACCATGAGCTGCCATTCAACCAACAGAAAGTTGGTCCAAAAACTCACACAGAACACAACTTAGCAACCTTAATGAAAACACTACTTTGTAGGGTGGCTTAGAGGTTTAGAAATAAAACGTTGCCAACAATGCCTAGCACACGGTGGGTGTCCAGTTTGACAGTGGCCGTTATCATTGCCCAAATCAAGGGTTTTAAAGACGTGCTTGGTTAAAGTGCAGCGATTTGATCGAGAAGGCATCGTCAGGACAGGAAGTTATCACTCCCTAACATGGTAGGAAACGTCAGCAGAGAATGAGCTTTCTCAGGAGGCAGGGGCTTTCCAAATGCCGGAGCTCTTCAGAACCCAAGCCATCCCGTTCCTGTGGACCCAAACCTGCCCCGACACAGAGGCAAGGAGGGTGGGCTGAATGACCTCAGTGACCGGCCTGTACGAGGTCAACTCCCTGAGGAGTCAGGACTCATCTCAGGTTCTGCATATCATTTCTAATGTGGATATTCATCATTAAATGCAAAAAAAGACATTCCAGATCTCAAAAATATGCAGATCAAAACCAAACAACCCAAAAGACCTATTAATAAAACATGCAAGTTCGGAGTTTTCTTTTATTTGTGTAAATAATCCTAACTAGTCTTTCCCCGCTGATGGAGGCAGTCCTGGCTTCTCTCTGTATGAGGCTGGTGGAGCAGAGGAGAGTGATCGAAGCCCCTCCCACGTCACCGGCACCCTACAGGTGGGAACACTTGTTGTCAGACATTGGTACCTTTCAATTCGGAAACAGCAAACCCCACTTAGCCTGCTGTAGATAACGTGGTTTCCAAGCTCACTTAGCCTTGCCGAGATACCAGATTGGGTGGAAGAGCTTCAGCCGTCTTCCCGCTGTCTGCACAAACAAGATCAGATGCTGTGTCTGGGTCAGAAA
Source organism: Propithecus coquereli (assembly GCF_000956105.1). Taxonomy (NCBI): domain Eukaryota; kingdom Metazoa; phylum Chordata; class Mammalia; order Primates; family Indriidae; genus Propithecus; species Propithecus coquereli. Next base: position 617,287 of record NW_012153341.1, on the reverse strand, counting down.
GTTCAGCGCCTCTTTTTCCATAAAACTGATTCGTTATTAAGACTAAGAAGCCGAAGTACCTGTTCAGAAGCCACAAAGTTAGTAATTACAACGTGGCTGTTTTTTCATGTTTTACTTGGATAATATGAGAGGAGATGAAAGTTGGTAAAAGGCTGTTTGATATTTTAATAGGAGGCTTGAATACACGTCTCAGTACTTCATGCCGTTTTTGTCTTGTTGATGTAGGCCGTGTGAGTGTACAACCATTAATAAAACATGTAACGAACTAATGGCTCATAAAAAATATAGTTTGCTTGTTGTAAGACAAGAGGCAAATCCCTATCTTCACTTAAATTGGTGCTCTCAAAGCATCTCACGTCTTTTATTCTTTGGAAAAAGGTTTCCATCAGCTGGGGGAGGGGCACTTAGCTGTTTATTTAAAAAAGAAAGTGTATTCCTTTAAAAGAAAATGTTTCTTCAATGCTTTGGCTCGCATTTGAGAACTGGGTCTTCTGAGGCAGGGAGGTTCGTGGTGGCTGCTCTGGGAGGTGCCTGTGCCTTGTCCACCACCCTGTGGCACATTCTGTTGTCACCTGGCGGTGTCACCTGTCCCCTAGGGGAGCTATCCAGGATGAGGCAGCACTTGTTCCCAGGCAGAGGGCCAACGTGGACCAGTATTCAGCCGGAGTCCCAGTAGATGGCACTGTTCCCTCTGACTTAACACCCACCGGGAGAGGGGTACCTAGGCGGGAGGGGAGCAGACTTCTGGGGTCCCCGTGGGATGTGGCAACCCTGGGCTCAGCTGGAAGAGAGGAGGCATGCAAACTGCACAGGACGCAGAGCTGGGAATGGGACATACTCGCCACTATGATTCTTGCAGGTTATTTGCAACAAACAACATCAGAAATGTTGCCCAAGGGCAAAAAGAGAAGCTTCAGCAAAGTCTTCATTTAAGACCACAATTTTCTGGAGGCGCATCCCTAGCCGAGGCGAAGTCTGACCCTTTGCGGTCACGCTCACCGGAATTCTAATCCTGACCGTTGCCTAGGTGCGCCACGTCACCTCTGGCCTCAGCCTCTAGAGTGGAGACGTAAAGGAAGCCCATCTCTTAGCAACTTCCTGATAAGAACAGGCGCATCATTTTGTCACTGTTGTTATTATGGTTCTTCTGTTCCTTCATGCAAATGCCACCTGATTTGTTGCCAGGTGCCAGGACCTAAAATCAGCACAAGGAAATCACAAACACGTGTGACACATCCTCCCACTTCTGAAAACATGCAAATACTTTCTTAACAAAAGACGACATAACAAAACACCACGATGGCATGAGGAGGTTATGAACAAATGCCAAGGGAAAGATGCCAGCAACGTTCGCACAGGGGTTAAGGCAGGGGAGGGCAGTGAAGGCCGGAGAACCCAAAGCACCTGAGAATCGGAAGGGGGAGAATTTATCGGAATTTTGCAGAGAGGAGTAAGAAGGGCACTTGGGACTGAGGGAGTAGATGGGCAGAGGCAGGGAGGTAACGAGGCCAACCTTAGAAGAGCCAGGTTGGAAAAACACCTTGCAGCTGGTCGAGGAGGGATGTGAGTGGCCCCAAGGCTACAAGCTCTTCTGGGGCTGGTGACTTTCTTGTGAACTTTTGCATCCCCAGAGCCCATCACAGGTGGGCTGGAGAGAAATGCAGCCCCTCCACCTGCAGCGTGGACCCAACTTTCAGAAGCGTCTGTGAGCACCAGCGAAGATCAGCTCCCCCACGATTTCACACCAGCCCTGTGGGAGGGGCGCACAGAGGTGGAGGGCCCCATCTCAGAAAAGGGACAGGGACTTACCTGTCCGAGGTTGGACAGGAATGGGGCAGAGTTGAGTCTGGAGCCAACAGCCGTTTCACTTCCTTGTCTCTCTCCTAATGAACAAGTGCAATTTAATCCTCAGTCATGAGAAGCCACAGAGAGCTCTTGGGCTCAAGGACGAGGCGCTGAGCAGGCAGGAAGGGCGGGAATCAGGGAGCTCAGGAGGCAGGGAGGCCACGAGGAAGCCACGCACGGATGCCATCACGCAGAGCCCCGGACCGAAGCCCCTGCCGGAAGGGGGACAGCCCGATGGAGCAGAAGAAAGATGTCCGGGAAGTGCAAAGTGCAAGTGGAGGCTGGGTCACTGACTGGGTCAGAGTTCAAAGGTCATTCAGAACCCCGTAACCTGGCGCTTCACAGCACAGTCTGTTTATTGAGACCTAATCCATGGCTTAGAGTCTATTTGCAAATGCTGACCTCTAATAGCAGAGAGGGCAGGTGAAGGGTCCCGCCGGCCAGGATGGCACGAGATCTCTGCCAGACGGTCTTCCCAGCTGCGCACACCGACTTCACGCCGCCCCACGCCCCATGCCAGATGAACGCTTCCCTACTGATACTATTTCTTCGAGTCAATCTTACATTGACTGTTTTTTGAAAATATAGCTTTGTCTTGTTTAATAATACACATAAAATCATCGATTGGGTAATAAGAAGCAAATTTTTTTTGTAATACACATTATAATTGATACGTATAATTGATTCTTCGTTAAAAAATTGTTTTTTTGCAAGGGAGTGGTCCACACTCCCTTGCAAAAAAAATCCCCCACAAAAACAAGAAAAAAAAAAAAAAAAGGACCACGAACAATCCTTATCCTAGACTTAGGGAGACAGTTCAGCAGACAGGAGCCAGAGTTCAGCCTTGTTCTTAGTGTCTCCTGGGATGAAAAGGAAAAGTCGGAGGTTTGCGTTCCTGCAGAACAAACAACGCCTCGCCTGTACTTTTACCACTTCTTGAGATGACTTTGTTTACTGGCCTGTTTCCAACGCTGGCACATCCTGAACTGCTACGGTGTTGTCTTTCTCTTGACCCTGTCGCTCCCAGGCCTCCGGACCCAAGTGTCCTTCTTCGGACAGCCCTGAAGTGGGGAGGCCTGGCCGAGCGGAGGCGGCGCGTGAACTCTGCCTGCCGCTGTGGTCCGCGGCTCCCGAGGCTGGCAGCCCGGCCAAGGGGGCAGCTCTGGCGAGGAGACAGCAGGATTTCTTGAGTTCCTGCCTGAAATACGATCCCAACACAGACAACTGCCACTCTTTCCGGGTAGCTCTACACAGAGTGAGTGCCTCCCTTAAACTAAAAATATTTTTAAAGTAACATTTGTAGATAGAACCCTCAGGCTGCGCGGAAACGTAGAGCTCGTCGCAAACACCCTTCGCTTACGTTTCAGGGCGCCGAGTCCCGGGTAGGTTCGTGCAATTCACTGTCACACCCGAAGCTTTCCAGCCCGTTCTGCGTTGAAGTTATTTTAATTCTAAACAGTGGAATTTAAAGCCATTAGTTTTTAAAATAGATTATATTTAAAAAATAAAGTGATACCACCCAATCCTACACAGGTTTCACTGAAAGCAGTTTATTCCTTCGCTACAGACATAGAAAAAGCCCTTTGGAAAGAGACGGGGGCTCCAAACCGAGGACGGTCGGGATTATCGGAACCTGTGACGCAGAAGTTCCCCTCCTTGACAATCAAGCTCAATAGATAGTTCAAGAGAACGGCGAAAAGAGATACCTACACAGAATTATGGACTGCAGCGTTGTCCTTAAAAGTAGAAACCATAAATAACTGAAATTACTAGGGAGATACCTTCAGAAACTATATACATCAAAATGAAAGGATGCTATCTACCCCTTAACATGATGGTCATAAAAGCGCTAAGAAAAAAGTGAGAATGCAAGAGGACACGCCCATGAAACCCGCAGTGCGAAAAGCCTGCGTGTGCAGTTGGCAACAGAGTCGGAACTGGAAGCCGAGGGTCTGGCAGAGGCCCGGTTCAGAGCATGAAGCTCCATCCCTTGGACGGGCAGCCAGGCCGCCTGTGAGAGCCATGGGACAGCATTGCTCGGCAGGCCAACCGCGTCTACGTATCACTAACGAAATAAAACAGGCCACAAAGCAGGGTGCACACCCCGTGTGTGGGAGCACACACACATACACACACAGAGGCACTCCGAAGTCCGAGAGACAAGAATTGTCAACATCTTGTTGGGTACTTTCCTTTTTTTCATATGTGTGTGGATTGTGTGTGTGTGTTTTTTTCTGTGTTCAATTATCTCTGAATCAAGCCCGTAATTATAAAAAATATTATTTAAAATAAGCTGCCACGATAAAATTTTGACTCCTATTTATAATTTTGAATATGCATGCACATAAATACCAAGATTGGAAATGAAAATATTTGTGCTAATGTAATTTTTTAAAATTGGGAATAGGGATTTAATATTGCTTTTTAACTTGTATTTTTAATTAAAAATTTAAAAAATAGATTGTATGCATTTTCTTTCCTCTTAAAAGGAAAGCCTTCCTAGAAGTTCAGATTATGCACATTGTATTAGCATGTGTGTACATGTGAGGCGGAGGTAATTTTATTTGAATTAATGTAGTTAGGGAGCTTCTTGCACGAACAGCTATCACACCATAGTGAAACATTCAGAGCAGCAATGGCATAAATAAGCAAAACGAAGAAAAAATTATTGTACTGTTTACCCACAGATCTATAATTACAAAATAAATTAACCATGAAATGAAACACTTTGGGTTTTCTGCAATATTGTTATGAGAGATTGGGTGATTTTTTTTTTCAAATCAATTCTGGGAAAGATTGAAAGTGAATTATTTCAAAGAGCATTATGATGTTTTAAACAATACCAGCACATATCGGTGCGATTCTGAGACGCACGGTTTCATTTGCAAAGTCAAGGCTACCAGCCAGGCGGTCACTTTGAAGCTGAGGCCAGGAATGCAGGAAAGAGGAGCGTTTCCGCAAAAGGAGCGTCCTGCTGTCTGCAGATGACAGATCTAGGATTGAAGGATGACACTTCCTTTATTCTCCTGTGAAGCCAGAACCTTAAAATCTCACCTCAATACCATGGCAACAAGAGGAAGAAAGACTGACCTGCACCCCTTTCCAACAGAGAATTCCAGGGTCCTGTCAGCTGACATCAGGATGGCCTTGCAGGGCCAGGTGTGTCGGGTGAGTGTGCGAGACACAGACGGAAGGTGCTGACTGGAGCCTTCTGTGTTCGCGGACACCCCCGCCCCCATCCATGTCCCTAGAGGGGCGGGAGCGGGCACGATCTGTTCCGGCAGAAACTCAGAGTGCTCACGATATAAACGTCCCAGTGGAACAATGTGGCTCCTGGTTTGCTTCTAAGAAGTAAGTACATAAACACAAAATCTTACGGGGCAAAAAAATGCCAACTTCATCTTTGAAAGCTCACAGTGCACGCCACACAATTTGTCACTTTATTCCTGTGGTTGTGTGCCTTTTTCTCCCCCTTTCCTACTTAGGTCTTACTTTTTATTTGGCGTTAAGCTTTTGGCTTATTAGGTGCACGGCCTGTGTTATGAGCAGGATGTGTGTGAACCCCAATTGTAACACTATTAGGGAGAAATTGATCGTGGGTGACAGGTCTGAATTCAGACTCAGAGGCTGCTCTCAGTTACCAAGGAAGCAGCAACCCCGCAGCTTGAGCTCCTTTCCAAGGAAGCCCCATTGCTTCCAGAAAGGTCTTGAAAGAGCCTGCCATAAACACACAGGCGTCTGTGGATAACAGCGACGTCGCGGATTCTTAAGTGCTCACTGTCTGCCGGGCACCGGGCTAAGTGCTTCTCTGCATTATCTTATTTAATGGTCCCTATAGCGCAGAGACAGGGGCATTGGCCCGCACCAGTCCTCTTACCCAGCTCCATAAGGAACAGCTGCCAGTAGGTTAATTGAAAAAGTCAGTTAAAATGGAAAATCATTAAGAATTACACGTACAATCTAAAAATCTGAAACATGCAAATGTATTTACTAGCCAATATTTTAAAATTATACCCAAGCCTTTTCTTTAAGTTTGGCACCCCTGATTATAGTCCTGAGTGTGTTTCTTTCATAAACCTCTGGCCGCCATGGCCATGCATTGACAACATGTTGCAGTTCCAGTCTCTATACCAGAGCCACAACCTGAAATCACATGCAAACCACCCAGAATGCACAATCCTCTTCCGAGGACATGTCCCCCAATCTTTGACAGTTTTTGCTTCCATGCCTGATCCGACAGCACCTTCCTTTTGGCAACTCACCTTCGAAGACGCTTCACTTAGTTTTCATAAAAGAAACCCTCTTTTTGCACTCCCATTTCATTGGTTTATACAGTATTTAGTCAAATTACATAATTATGATAAGATGTACGATTGCATAAATTGATTTGGGAACAAACACACTGAATCTCTTTAAGCAGACGCTTTCGCTGGAGGCATCAGAACTGCCTGGGAAGCTAGTGTGTGGGCTGCAGGCAGCAGGGTGTGGGGGTCCCCATCGCATGTTGACAGAGAGAATTTAGAGTCGCGGTCACCAGGGAAACAAAGTAAGAGAATCACAGCTTCAACTGCACCTGTGCTTTCCACAAGCATTAGCAGGTTGAGACCACAGATCCCCAAGCCCCCTGTGAGGGGGCTCGCTGCTTGCCGGCCTTGGGACATCCTCGGTTCCTCCCTTGTTCCAGGTTACCTGGCACATCCGTCCACCTCCACAGTCAGTCCCTGAGGCCCCGTGACGCACTCGTGCTACCGCAGCACCAAGCGCAGCTTTGGGCAGCAAGAGATTCTGAACTACAAATTACCGTCTTGTCATTTGTTGCCTCAGCCCTGACCCTTTGCTGTGGGCTGAAGTGCACCCCACCCCAAATTCATGGGGTGAAGCCCTAATGGCCAGCACCTCAAAATGTGATTGTGTTTGGGGATGGTGCCTTGCAAGAGGTGAGCAAGTTAAGATGAGCCCTCGCGGCAGGTCCCGATCCACGATGACTGGTGTCCTGGTAAGAAGATGTAGGACGCACAGAGACACCAGGGCTGTGTGCACAAAGGAAACACCACGTGAGAACACAGACATGGTGGCCCTGCAAGCCAACGAGAGAGGCCGTAGAAGAAACCAGCCCTGCCAACACCTTGGTCTTGGACTTCTGGCCTCTAACACTGTGAGAACATAAATTTCTGAGGCTTAAGCCCCCCATATATAGTGCTATATAGTGTTCTGATATAGCAGCACTAGCAAACTGATACGTCTTTCTAACCCATATTCGAACCACAGTCTCCAGGGGCTCACACTGGACACAGAAACAGGTGTGCTGCTTGCACAGTGTTGACGGCCACCTCAGTGGGGGTCATCTGGGCTGCTGGTGGACATGCAGGTTCCTGGGCTCCCCCCTGACTTCCTAGATGGGGTCTCTAGGGGCGATATTCAGGAATGTTCACTGTTAAGCAGCTCACTGGGCAATTACTATACACACTAATATTTTATTAATTTATATTCGTACATGTTTGTGGGGTGCATGTAATATTGTGGCACATGCATAGATCGTGTAATGATCAAGTTGGGGTGTGAGAGCTGAATCAGCATCTTAAATACAAGCTCCTTCTGCCTGATGACGGATCCCTGGGATCAGGTGGCTTAGCTTGCATGGCCCTCAGTCACTATTTCCACTGAGCCACTGGGACCAATTGTAAGTGGCAGCACCGACCTGTTTAAGAAAGTTAAAGCTGCACTGATAAGACACTTTTTAGACCTAAAGTGCCCCAATTCTGGTTAATGACGATAAAGAAGAAAGAGCAGATATAATGGTTAGGATCTATGTCATAATTAGGACACGATGGGTAGGGTCTTGAGCTCACACCTGTCACAGCTGCACCTGCACCTGCTATGACTTCCCTGCCAGGTGACCTTGGTGAGTTATGTAGTCTTCCTGAGTTGCACTTTCTAATTTTTTTTTAAAGATAATATGAACTTCATGTGAAAATTGGAAATACTATACATGAGAAGCCCAGCACTTTGTATTAATAGATGCCTGAAATAACAGATGCGATTGGATTATGTATTACAACCCCACGATGATTGCAGCAATTGATACTGACACAAGGAGAATAGGATGGTACGTAGACCACACAGGAGTACACACTAATAATGCATACAATCTTACTTGAGAAGGTAACTGCAAATCTGTAGGGACAAGGATGGTCTGGAACAAAAGCTAAGAATAGGGCAAAATGCAGCATGTCGTCATTGACACCAAAGATAGCACAGGAGAAGTAAAAAGTAAAGACAGAAAACCATTGGAAAACTAAAGAGATTACAAGGAGTGATCGTCTGTTTCGGCCTTAACAGAACAGACTAACCCTCTCGCTGACAGCAACTGTAAACACGGACTCAAGTTTTAAAAGGTAGAAGGGAGGGAGGGAGGGAGGGAGGAAGGGAAGGAGGAAGAGGAGAAAACTCTTTGGAGGCAACAAAGAACAACTAGGACAACCAGGACTCAAATCCCCAAGATGCCTGGGAGCGCTGAGAGCAGCCCCGCACTGGCCTCTGCTGTTCCCCTGGGGGACGTGCCAGTGTTTGAGAAAATCCTGGCTGAGCAGGAGCCCAGGCCTGGGAGCAGAGGTTGAAGGTTGATGTTCCCACGTCAGCTGCAACTTGAGGGGCCAAGACTCTGGAGAAGAGAGAACCACCAAACAGTGAGCCTGGAAAATTCTGTATACAGTTTCCCTCAAGATGTCCACCAGTTTCTTCTAGAAATAGGAGCTGACACATCTGAGGCAAAAGAAAAGCGAAAGCTGGGAGGTTAAAGAACTGAGCAGAGTTTGACAGTCCCCCAGCTTTGGGAAGACACGGGTAGAAGTTCAGGACCCACCTTGGTCTGGAGACCCTGCTGGACTCTGTCAAGCACATACGTGGGACATATGCAACACCTTTACATGAATATACGTGTGATATATGCATATATGCGCATACACACACACACACACACACACACACACGTACAGTCAGACCAAGACCTAACGAAATTGTCTGATAAAGACACAGTGAGTCGCTTGCAGACTTGGACAATTTACTCCTCACATAGCAAAAGGGAGATTACCCCAGTGTTGCAGCTCCCTGCAGACTCTCCGTCACACGCTAACACAGATGCCACCAGAAGAAAAAGGGTCAGAAGGCCTGTACGATATCCCATTGTTGGTGAAAATTAAGCTAAAAAATCAGTAACAAAAAGGTAACTAGAAGATGCCCAAATATTTGAAAAATAACAATGAATTCCTTAAGGCAGTCATGGGTTAAAGGAGATATAACAAGGGAAATTATAAAATATTTTCATCTGAATAATGGTGAAAATATAGCATACCCAATCAGAAATGCAACTCAAGGCTTTCACGGAGGAAAATTTGCAGCCTTGAATGTAGGCGTTAGAAAAGAAGAAAGGCTGAAAATATTTACTTTTCTATATGAAACAGCTAGGAAAAAAATTCAAAATAATGTAGAAAGACAAAAAGTGAGCTACTATCAATGGAATAGAAAGCAAAGTTAGAGAAATCAATAGAGCCAAAAAGATTAGTAAAAATGACATATCATTACCAAGATAGTTCAAAAGAAATAGGATAATCAGATTTTTAAAATGAGACATCTTTAGAAAATCTATAGACATTAATGAAATAAGATTATCTGAATCATTGCTTCATAATAAATTTGAAAAAATATAAAAATTCTTTAGAAGACATCTTACCAAAATTGATGCAAGAAGAAATAGAAAATATGAATAGTCCTCAATACATTAAATAAATATAATCTACAATTTAAAATCCTCCCTAAAGAAACTCTACAACCAAATGGCTTCACCAGTTAATTCTTACAAATACGTAAGGGAGAAATAATACCGATAATACATAAACTCGATAATTCATTATGAAGTGGCTTAAACTTGATTCAAAAACAGACAAGGGTGTTACCACAAAGAATGACTGACTAGTTAATTTTATGAACATAAAGGCAACACTAAACAAATCATTAGCAATTGAATCCAGGGTTTATTTCAGAAATGAAAAGATCAGTTTATCATACAAAGATCATTACCTGCATTAGTAGAATATGGGTGGGCCTGGTGGGAGAACTACGGTGTTCGAAAAAATTCATTATCCATTTATAATGAAACTTTCAGTAAACTAGGAAGAGATGTGAATTCCTTAATCTGATAAAAGGTATCTTCTTTAAAAGTACATAAAATTTATATTTGGTGGTGACATACCAAAATCATGAACAAGATAAATGTATCCATTAATACCATTATTATTCACACTGTATTGAGGGTTCTGGTGGTGCAATAAGGAATGAGTATGAACTGGTACAACCACTTTGAAAACTGGCATTGTCCGCTAAAGCTGAAGGTAGGCGGATCAGCTTGGGTACCCAACCAGCATAAATAAGTGTTCATACAACAGCAGCTACAAGTAAGGATGCTCAAGTTAGCGCTACGTATGATAGTCAAATATTGGGACCACCAAAATGACCATCATGCAATACAATGTAGTCTACTCACACGGCGGAATGCTATGGGGCAGAGGTCAACAAACTGCTTCTGTAAATGACCAGATCATCAATATTTTAAGTTTTGTAAACCAAGGAGCAAAACCAAGGATATTGCATAGGTACCAATGTAACCATTTAATAGTGTAAAAGCCACTGTTAGCTCGTGAGGCTGCACAGAAACAGTGGTGGGCCACCTTTGCCCCCAGAATTTGCCAAACTCAGCTACCTAAGAATGAAAAAGAACAACTGCCGTTACATACAACAGCCTGGATGAGCCGCGCAGGCGTACGCAAGGGAAAGATACCAGATGCAAGAGCGTGTACGCAGGACTCCGCTTGTGTGACGCTAGCAGCCACACGGTCTAGGGTGGCGGCGGCAGGCTGAGGGGATACTTCCAGGGTTTATCAATCATCAGGGACATGAGATAGGCTTCTGGGGTGACAGCAGATCACCCTCTGGTCTGAGTGGTGGTGCCACGGGTGTGTCCATTCGCACACATCCATCAAACTGCAAACGTAAAGTTTGTGCATTTCGGTTGAAAGGTTCACCAAAAAAATTACAGGTGAATATTGATTAGTTTGTGTATTAGGAACACACCTCATATGCACAGAGGAAACGGGAGAAACCAAGCAACCCTCATTGGGACGCAGGAAAAGGTTCTCACAGGCTTTAGTTAGATAATTATTTCAACATCAACCCAAATTTCAAACATTGGAAGCAACTTAAATGTCTCAAAACCTGAGTGTTCAATAAATTGTGGTATACACATTTGGTGGAATATTTTGCTTCTTTTAAAAAACAATATTATTAAAGAAGATTTAGCCATATGGGAAAATTCCCACAATATTGTGGGACTGGTAAGTACAAAATCAGTATACAAAATACACACGGACACACACTGACACACACAGACACACACACATAGACACACAGACACACCCCGACACATGGACACACACTGACACACACAGACACACACACAGACACACAGACACACCCAGACACATGGACAAACACGGACACACACAGACACACATACATAGACACACAGACACACCCAGACACATGGACAAACACGGACACACACGGACACACACAGACACATACACGTGTTGGAAAAATGCCAAAATTTCAACTGTGGTTATTTTTGAGTTGTAGACTTATAGATAATATATTTTTCATTTAAATAATCTTGCTTTTTTTCCAAATTTCTAAAATAACATTGCATCTATAATCAGGAAAAAATACTTCTAAAGAGACTAGATTAGGGCAAGAAAGAGTGTAAAATTATTCTGATTTGTGAGCTTTACCTTGTGAAGTAAAAATGTCTTTCATAACCTGAAAGAAAAGTGCAACCGTCTCAACGTCTTTTTAAAGAAATGAATTTCAAAAATAAGCTTTGAACAGCCTCATAAACAGGACGATGTTTCTTACCACTGTCCCGTGGCAGAGGCACCAAATGTGAGACAGGAGAACGTCAGTGTGAACATTTACGGTGATAAGATACTTCTGCTGACGAAGACGTTTACAATAGACGTTCTTTCAACCAGTATTTACTGATCACCTATTCTGTGCCCGGCGCTCATGAGCAGCTGGAGCACCGCTAGCCGGATAGGCACTCCCTGGAGGGTCGTACAGACTACTAGAACACAAACAGCATCAGAAAACCACAGAAGTAAAAATAAAACTCCAACTCTGATACATGCCGCAAATGACAAGAACATAATTCTGAGAGAACAAATACCAGGCTTCCAGCCATTTACCTAAATCCACAAAGCTGTCTTTGAAGTGCCGTGCACACCTGCTGCCTTCCTGGTAAACCTGGCATGTGCGGAACACCTGGCCAATCCCGATTCTCTAGCTGCTCTGGGCTGGGAACGGATTGGTTCCCATGACTTTTAGAACCATTGCAACCCAACCCAGTGCTCAGCACCTGCCAGGGGGCCGTGAAGGATGGATTATCAACAGTGTCCTTTATCAGGAGAAAACGAGGGTCCACCTGTCTCCTTCTGCCTGGCAGGAGAATGCTGGACAGAGAAGTGACCAGGCTGAGCCACAGTGTCAGAGAACTGCCCAGGCCGGGAGACGTTATTGACGCCTACCACAGGTGAAGTCAGTAGACAGAAGGATGTGCTCGATTTAATTAATTCATTAATTAAATACGCCAGCCATAGTGCTAGAGGACAGTTTGTAACATGGAGGAGAACGAATTTAGAGCCGCAGCGCGATGCCAGGATGCATACGTGAGAGCGTGTGTCAGTGCTACAGAAGAGCTGGGACCTCAGAGCCGGGTCAGAGGGGAAAGGCCACGGGAGGGCCCTTGGGGAGCAAGTGCAGGGCAGCACGGAGACAGCAGCCGCTACCACCTCCTGGACAACTGCCGGGAAACCAGGCTGGACCACCAGCCTCGGGGCTTGAGGCGAGGAAGGCTAATCGTGTTCTGTAGTGATTGTGGCAGAGGATGGAGGAGAAGGGGAAGTTTCAGAAGCTGACAGGTAGGGGAGAAGTGAGCGGTGCGGCCCCCAACCGTGGGCGATGCATGGGAGAAAGGTCATCCTGAAGTCTTTGAACTTTGAACTTTGCACCAGCACTGTCCTGGAGGCCTGGCCTGGCCCCGTCACAGCTACATCCTCCCTGGGAATTTCTTCCTGACTCTCTCCCTGCATCACCTCGTCCCACAGTGGCCGTCCTGCTCTGTTTGATCCCATCACCTCGGTGACATGCGGCAGAAGGGCCAGCCCCAGGCCCGCCCTGTGTCTGGATGCGCAGGCGACTCTGCAACCCTGCAGCAGGCAAGAGGAAGCGCCATGAAGGATCAGCCCAGGCCAGCACTTCCACGCCAGCCATTCGGAACTTCTGCATGCGCTGACCAGGAAGTTGACAACTTGCCAAGTCCCCAGGGAGCCTCCCCTTTGGTCACAGAGAACACAAGGCGACAAAATTGGAGGTAAATTATTCACTCTCTTCTCTTGGCCTCTGAGAGATTCTGTGCCACGCAGGGGCTCATTGCATTTGTCCTGCATCCCTGGCCTGAGGCCACTACCGCAGGCTGAGTGACAGCCATCTGACAGAGCCCTGATCTGCAGGAACAGGCTGCACCAAGCCCAGTGTCTGTCGACAGGCGAACCTTGATTCCGATTCAGCTGACATACTCTGAGCTTGCTCGAGTGCCAGGCGGGGCCAAGCCCATCCCTGACAGGTGGGTGGAATCCGCCTCTTGCTGGTGCCCCACCAACCCAGCCCCAACACGTAAAGACATTTTCAATGAAGACAGTATCTTCCTCGAGAACAAATGCACCCAATGCAGGCCTCAACCTGATTTCTAATAACGTCAATGTTCTCCTCTGCTGGAGACTAGAGACACATTCCTCTGTCATTGTCCCTGATGGAGGTGTCTCCTGAGATTGGCAAGTGCCCAAGTTTGGAGAGCAGGTGTGAAATCTGTCCTGGTGAAGTTTCTGAAGCTGTGGTGCAGATCCCCATCCGGAAGATTCTCTCATATAAAAACTGCGAATGTGATGGGAGGTGGAAACAGACTCAGGACCCTTGCACGACGGCCCACAGTCTCCAGGACCAGCTTTCATCTCACTTGTGTGCAGGCAAGCAGAAGAGACAGAGTCCAGTGCCCGGGAGGAGCCTGGTGGCAGCTTTACGTTTTTCGGTGCTCGTTACATTCCTAAACACCAATGCCAGCTGCCGATGGCTGAGGGAAGGCTTGTGATAAGCAAGCCGGCAGGCTACTGTCACTCAGGCCTTTTAAAATATATATATTCCATTTTTTCCTCCTAACATCTCTGCATACTAACACCAAAGCCCGTGTGTTTAACCTGGATGCCCCCCTGCCAATCCTCGCTTTGTGAGCCGGGCAGGAGCTCATTTGCTCTAGAGAGGTCGCCATAGAAACCTCAGGAAAGAGTCACTCCAAAGGATTTTCACAGCATGGACATTCACTTTATTTTTCCTCCTCAACTGGGCTCTTGCATTTGTAGAATAGCCCGTGGGTAGAAGCCCAGGTTGGTTTCCTTGGGAAGAACAGGTTCTAGAGACACAGTGGGGGTGGGGAAAGGCTGACGAAGAGGAGGCAGGACCTCCCGGCAGCTCTGCCTGCACAAACGTTCTCCCTGGGGGCTTGTTAGGGAACCTGATGACACCTGGTAAGAACCACACGTAGTTCCAGGCAAACATCCCCGAGTTTATTGTCACAGTAACAGAAAGCAAGGCCCTAAGGAAGGTAAGCTTGTCGGGAGCAGCTGTAGAAGACGGTTGTCACAGCCATGCAGGGCAGCTAATCTGCAGCCCAGCGTCAGAGCCACCGAGCCCCCCAGAACACCAGGAGAGCCAGCATCCATGCGAGCAGCTCTCCCTGCTCAGCAGCACTATGCTGGCGCCTGGCATTCTTTAACTATCTAATCTGCACACCCGCGGGCATGCGCAGGCCCAGTGCTGGCCCTGATGTTATCTGCATTTTCTAGACAAGGGCTTGGAGGCTCAGAGATCCTCAGGTTCTTGGCTAAGGAGTTTGAGCCAGGTGCCCTTGACACCAAAGCCTGGGGACATCACGATGCTATGATGCCCCTGAAAGTGAGCAGGGCACACTCAGTGGGGAGCATTGAAGATAAATTTTATCAGCCTCAAATTTATGCAGAGCGACTGGGAGCTACAGATTGTAAGGGCAGCTCTGGGCTGAAATACGCCCTGTCATCGCGGGGCCAGGTATTCGAATATTTGGTCTGAAAAATATGATGAACATAAAAATTGTTGCTTAGACAAGACATTCCTTAATCTAAGAAGCTGAGCGCAAACCGCTGGGAGCAGAATGGCCCAGCGTAATCTGAGGTCCCACAGACTCTTCAGAAATTGCAGCCCCTGTGCCGGCTTCTCCATTAGAATAGCCCTTTGAAGCTCGAAGACGGTCCTATAAAATTACAACTGGCCCGTAGGCGGGCCCCTTGTTAACCCCTATTGGTTAATAAGGTCAGTTAAATGTCTTAGGGAAGCCGACAAGGCCAGGTTCTCCAGTGTCATCAGTGTGCCCTTAGTGGAGACCCCAAACATCCTTGAGGTGGTCCTCACCCTTCTCTTGGAGCCCACCACAGTACTGTCCTCCGCACGCCCTGTGGGCCCACACTCGGCACCCTCCTTTCTTAGGGTGTGTGTTTGTGTCCTGTGGCTGCTGTAACAAACTTAACACAAATCCATCATCCACCGCTCTGGAGTGCAGACACTGACCCGGGTTGTAGAACACACGAAGCGAGTCCTGTCCTGGTGAGGCCATTGTGGGGAGCCCAGCGAGGCCACGAGAGGCCACGGCAGACACCTTGACATTCAGCCGCCAGTGGCAGGGGTGGAACACAGACGTGTCCATGGGGAAGACAGGGAGGGGGCTGAAGGACAGGGACAGAAGAGGGCAAGGAAGGACATTTGCATGGGGGCGCCCTCCGCTCGGTAACCGTGGCAAGACCTCATCCTGACAACCTGCCTAGGGCGCGGCCTCTGCCCCAGAAGAAGAAGGCAGCAGGCGGAGCCCCGCCGCTCCCCGGCGCTGCCGCACTGCCTCGCAATCCTTCCGAGCTCGGTGCTCTTCAACCCCCGGCATTTTAGGCAGAGCCTCCGCACTGTTTGGGGAAGGTGCCGAGAACACCTGTGCACGCTTCAGCCAGCCAGCCGGCCACTTAGTCACTAAACAAACATTTATTGAATAAATTCTAGAGCCAGAGATCGTGCTAGTTGCCGTGGAAATAAATTCGCATGACGTGGTTGCTGCTCTCTAAGCCCTTGCAATAATTTTCACTCCTGATCTCACTAAATGTCTCTCTCTCTTTAAAAAATATTTTTATAACACTTATTGTGACTTAAGGAGCTTCTTTTGTGTTCATTTCCCATGATTGTTTTGGGTATTTTATTGCTTTTATACTCAAGCATATTGTTTAATGTTTCCAGTTGGAATTATTGTTTAGCTCATGGTGGACGGAGAAAACAATAATAAAACAGTTTCAGGCGCTTGTTCTTTTTTAAACTTTCTTTTCTTCCTAAGAATGCATTGTTACAGTTTCATAAGGATTAAATAAAGACCTTATTTTATGTTGTTAGAGAATTTGCGTTTAAGTCATTAAAATGGAGTTTGTCAATATCCCCGAGCCCTGAAGATTCCATAAAAAAATTCAGCTATTTAATTCTGAGAGTATGAAAAAGAGTGAGGATGATTTTCAATTTTTCAAGATACTCATTCAAAAAATTTCAACAGACCTTAGATTTCTAAGAGTCCCACAATGAAATATTGTTAAATATATTGCTGATTCAATACAAATTCTAGCCAACCAGTATCACTTGCATAACTCCGTTAAAATATTAATTTTAAATAATGATTTGGCAGTAGGAATTCTGGCATGCAATCACGTCCAGCTGCTTTAGTTCAAAGTCGTAGCAGTCAGACCCGAGGGGCCAGGGGCTGCGGGCGTGGGTGTCGCAGACGTGAACGAGCACCATGGCCCTGACTCCAGTCTGAGGACGTTCTACGAGGCAGGGCTGAGGGATGTGACACCAGCAAGCCTTCCTGGGAGCTGGAAGATCCATTTACTCCTTCCCTGGCTGATTTTTAGAGGCAGGATCTGTGCACAACAAGACGTGACAGCTTCTAGTCTTCACAATTACTTTTCTAAAACTGAGAGCGTTCTCCACTTTCATCACATGAACACTTTTCACTGTTTCTGAAAATGAGTCTCCAAATCGGAGACATACATTTAAAAAGCCAGTTGAAATATTTCAATGATGAAATTAAATAGGCTCGGATGGGCCTGACCTATGACCTGCTTGCTGATCCTCGTTCCGCAAGGAACAAAACGACTCCTTCGTAGACCAGGGCTTTGCACCTGCCATCTCTTTCTCAGCCGGTGAGCAGTGACCCTCCCCCGTCCTGTGCCCATCAGGGGCCCTCCCTTCAGCTCAGCAGCTCTCAGGCCGTGTCCCCCTCGCAGGTAGCCTAAGGCCAGCTGCACACTCCCTCCGTGTGCCACCACGCCCTCTGTCTTTGTTCCCCCCGCCCCCCGTAGCCAGCCCTCCGCATGCCTAGGTGAAGTCCACCACCTTCGCCCCCGATCCTGGCCCCCCCGATCCTGGGTGCTCTGCTGCCATGGGAGAAAGTGATGTAACAGAGCCAGGTGCCATGCTGCCGTGATCACACTGCCAACCCCAGCTCAGCGGCCCCGTCCGTGCCCTCAGCAGCTCCTGCAAATGTCTCCATTTCCATTCACTGGAAGCCACCTCCAGCCCCAGCATTCTCTGGGAAGGTCTGTGCCGTCTTGTGCATGAGAATCACCTGTAAAGCTCATTAAAAAACAGATTCTTGGGCCTCAAGCTCAGAAACTCTGCACTGGTGGGTCTAATGTCGGCCTGAGGATGTTTATTTCTAATAAGCTCCGCGGTGGCTGCTTCAGCACAGACCAGAGCCAGCGCAGCACTGATGGGGAACGGTCCGCGCTGCCTCGGTTTTCATGGCCGTGAGAGTCACGTGAGGACCCCATTACACGCAGAGTCTGCTCCGGGGTGTCGGGTGAGCCCCAGCCTCTGCGCTTGCCCAGCTGCCGCCTCTCAGACCTGCCTCGCTTTGAAGATCAAGAGAGTGGGGGCCCCACCCTCCCCACACGCCCCTCCCCATCTTCTCCTCATCTCGACATTTCAATCTATTTATACCAACCGCTTTCGCCTCTTCTCAAGCCTGGTTCTATGACGATATGTTGGCTTCGCTCAGCATAAGGATGGCGCTTGCGGGCTGCGAGTCTTCCCTTCCCACGTCCGCGGCAGCGTGGCTAATCCCCGTGGTACCGTTCTGTCGGAGACACAATCCTTCTCGCTGCGGAGTGCCAGCATCCCCGGCCGCCTCCCCGCCTGGCACGCGCTTTCGCTCGGGATGGCACTCTGCGGGGCTGTGGCCATCTCTCCGTGGCTTTATTCTTCCTGGCGGACCACCATGTGGGTAAGCTAGACAGTGTGCCGCGTCCAGCCCTGTGGGGTTCCATGGTTAGAACCCCGACCGCTATGCCAGTCCTCCCCAACCCACCGTTCTCCCTCACGTCTGGGTAGCAGGTTGGGTGTAGGGCAACGACACGCATCACATCTTAGCTGTGCCACGGCGTGTAAGTGTGTACACGTGTGGATCGATAGCTCATCTCCACAGGATAGCACATGTAACTGGATGTCAACAGCAATGCCCTAATCCCCGTTCTGTGCCCCATACTGACCAACTCAGTGTCCCCGTGGGAGCCACGACGTCAGCCTGGTCTCAGAATGAGAAAGTGTGCAGCTGAGAGCCACAGCCAAACCACAATCCCCGATGTGCGCTTAGACAGAGAAATCACACAGCCATCGTCTGGGGACTATTTGTTACAGCAGTGAATGAACTAATAGAGCCCGTGTTCTCCTTAGCGCTCAGGAAGGCTCAAGGGAAGCCACACCTTCCCACTGCCCATGAGAAGATCACAGAGAGTCCAGGGAGGCTTACAGAGCCACCTTTGGCTGGCGGTTTCCACAAGGAGGGTGCACAGTCACCCGGCTGGGCCTGCTGACAGGTGCCTTGGCAGCAGAGCCACACGCAATGCGGCAGAAGGGACAGAGGCCAGGAGAAGCTGAGAACTGTCACAGATGGGTCACATTTGGAAGGAGAAGCTGCAAACAGCAAACACGGAACAAGCCCAGGAAGCCACGTGGAACCCACTGGGGGCCATTCCACACTCCCCAGGAAAATAAATTAACCCCAAAGGGAGGGAGACAGAACAACCTAAGAAGGAGAGTAATAACTTTGCATGTGACTAAATTTTCCACCTGAATTGACTGAGACATCACAGTATTGGATAGAGCCACTTACAAGCGACTTTACTAATTTCCCGTTATCGGAGGAAAATGTGGGCTTTTGATAGGCACGAATCGAGTTACGGGAAATGTAACAGATGACACTTTTGCACACCCACGTTTTACAAAGTTTTCTGACTGTGAGTAGAATTTGTATTCAGGACACACACAGACTGGCATGTTTTTCACAAGCCCTTGGCCTGAGGTATTTGAAAATCCGAGAGCTACAGAGAAGTGAAGACACCCCCTGGGAAATTGACACAACATATTAGAGATAGAAATCAAAGCGGTTCTTCTTTTAGCCCGAGTCTCCCCGGGAAATAGGTGCGAGTGCTTCACCTGGGAGGGAGCCGGCTGCCAAGCAGCTGAAGGTGCTGAGTCGCCTTTTCTGGGAGTTACGCTGATGCTGACAAACGCTCTTTTCAAATGATTGATTCCTCGACATGTGAGAATCTGAGTTAAATCTGAACCTCCGAGCACAAGTTCAGAGCCCGAGATAAAAAGCTTACACTCCCTTCCCCTCCTGGCCTCCCGCCCAGGTGAGAGAGGGCTCTAGTTTGCAGAGCCGACTCTGTGGACACAGGGAAGCAGAGGCAGATCTTTTCTGGCAGTTCAAACAGCGGTGATGGGTCCTGTAGCCATTAAGATAAATGATGTTTACAAGCTGTTGCAGCCTCACCGTCCAAGTTTCCAACATGGCAGCCCACGCACCAGAGAACAACCCACCGGGAGGTCGGGGCAGGACCACGGCCCTAACCAAGGATGGCATCTTACCTGAAATGAAGCCGTCACTCAGGGATGTCTCCAAAGAACCACTTGATTGGCTTAAATCAAAATGTTTTCAATGAACTTTTATGATTTAAAATATTTAATTTCTTATTTCAGTGGCAGTGAACACTCTCGGAGCTCAGGTGTTGAAGGGAATCATTTTACACTGGATGTGCGAAGGCAACCGAGGGTCTCCTAACGGACCCAGGCGGGGCAAGGCTGCCACCATTGCGGCGACTCTGTGTCCAGAGCTGGGTGAGCTGACCAAGGCCTTCGTCTCCCTGCTGCTCCCTCTTTCATCTGAATTCTCTGGTTTATAAAGTGAAGCTCGGCATTTACGCAAGGAGCAGAATGTTGCTAATCAATTGAGCTAATGGAAAAGGAAGAAAGGCGGCAAGCATTTGCAGAAATGCTTTGAGGCCTGACTCGCAAACACCACTGCAAGGTTTTCTCATGTTGATGACAACACAGGGAGACACAGCTGGAGGTTTAAGATCTTGGAAGGAATTATTACAAAACCAGAACGTTCGCACTGAGCCCACTGAGTTCTCCTGGAGACTGACACAGAACCAGCCGAGATGTCTGGTGATTGGTCCCCTCTGAGCACCTCAGGGTGTCTTGTCCCATCACTTGGGACTTTTCTCGAGCAATGAGCAGGTTGTGGAGGAAAGCCCCGCCCTACAGAGGAGGAATATGAAATACTGTTCCCACGCTATCGTGACTGACCCCGCCTGTGGCATCTCTGACCACAGAGAATAATTCGGGTTGCTTTCCCTCCTTCCTGGCCAATCTTTCCTACCTGTATCTTTGTATCTTCAACATTTTGTAGGGTTAGAGCAAATGCAGCCTATAACCATGAGATAGTGCAGGTTAATCCAGAAGTTAACCCACCCGTCTTGGACTCAGCAGCCCTCTGCCCTGCCCAGCTCAGAGAACCCCATGGAGGACGAGCCTTTCTGTCCTCCGTGCACACAGGTTAGAGGCAAGGCTGTGCCCGCGGGACTTAGTGAAACCATACACATTCCTCCACTGATGAACACAGGCCCGTGCGGTGACGTGGCTTCCAGGAGCTGTGCGGATTTGAAGCAGTGGGACTCTTACATGGAGCAGTGAGCTTCCAGGATCCCAACTCACAATGAAAGGCAGGGAGGCATCTGTGATGCCGTAAAAACCAGGCCGCCATCCCTGCTTTAGGGAAAGTGGTTTTGCTAATAAAGGCGACCTGCAGAGTTCAAGGCCGCGAGCCCAGGGCCAGGAGGACATATCTGGCCAACTGCAGGTGGGTGTCCAATAAGGACCTGGTGACGAGTGGTCATGAACATGCACACTAGAGCACCCCTCCTTTCAGAGAGGATGAGACCCTCAGCCCCTCTCAGCGTCATTAAATAGCTTGAGCGTCAGGAAATCCTTCTCTAAATGGAACAAAAATATAAACATGCAAAGGGCAAAGGGTGAGTCAATCTCATTTCTTTTTAAACAGAAACTAAAAATAAAGTACAAATGATAACACAGAGCTGTATTTCCACCGGCTTGCTAGGTTTCTCCACGTGGGTGTCCCGAGGAAAATGGAGTGTAGGAGACCCTCAGGTTAATAAACACATTTCAGAAGGGAAAAAAGTGAAGAAGAGAAGAATGACAGAGAGGAGAAGGAAGAACGAAAGATGAAAACAATGAAAGGAGAAACTCACAGCTAGCAGCACGCAGCCCTACGAGTGACCCATGAGCCGGCAGTTCCCTTCCAGGCTATTTCTGTTTATGGATGCGCATTTGGGTGGGTTTAACCACAGCTGTAATCAGAATGGATAGACAGCTTCGCAACAGGTTACTTCCATTAACATATTGCAAGTTGTTATGCTCCATAAATATTATTTTAATACATTCTATTTTTTCATTATTATGCTTATAATTGCATATTAACTCTAGGCAAAGTAGGAAAAAAATGTTAAGCGAAAGGAAAAATAAAATTGAGTTACAATCTCAACGCTTAAAATAAGCACTATTGTCGTGCGTGCATGCATTCATTCGGTGCGCGTAAAGAGCCAATGCACAGATACAGACACATCCACAGACGTGGACGTGCGTAACCCCCCGCACGTGTGTGCCATACAGACGAAGTGGAGTCGTAAGCCCTACACTATCTCCATCTTATTAAAATGCCATTAAGTGTTGATTTTGTTTAATGGCCATATTTAATTCCATTTCAATGAGGGAAAAACAAAATAAATAAATGAATGAGTGATTAGGCAGTAGCCCCTTTTGCTCCATCTATTTAAATTCTTGCCAGCTCCAGGGTTTTTATTTTAAATATCAATTCTCTTCTACCTAGGACTGGAGGTAAAGGAGAGAGTTCCTGCCTCCTGTTTAGAGCTCCCACCTGTCTGTTGTATCAGTTCTTTACTGACCCACCTCCCACCCCCACCCTGGGGGACGGATGTGAAAGCTGGGTCCGTGTAGATGGGCGCCCTGCCCTGAGTCCCACAACCGGGCACGGGTTGAGCTCGAATAGATTAAAAAATAAAAGGCATACTGTGCACCATCCGAGAGATGGACATGCTTGAAACTGGGACTTGGGGGGAAGGAGGGGTAAGGGCAACATACGTAACCTAAACATCTGTACCCCTATAATATGCTGAAATAAATAAA
>NW_012153341.1:530932-594608 GCF_000956105.1 Propithecus coquereli | reverse complement strand
TAAAAAATAAAAGGCATACTGTGCACCATCCGAGAGATGGACATGCTTGAAACTGGGACTTGGGGGGAAGGAGGGGTAAGGGCAACATACGTAACCTAAACATTTGTATCCCTATAATATGCTGAAATAAATAAATAAATGAAAGGGCCCATTTGCCTTCCAAACCCTGCTTTCTCATGAATCTACTCCGCTTCTCCACTTATTACAATATTTCACTGGGTTTGCTCATTGAAGGAAAAGTGTACAGAGTGTGTGTTCTGCATTGCACACTCAGACGACGAAACCTAAGACTGATCAAAACACAAATAAATAGACGCAAGGATGTTGATCACAGTGTAAGTTTGATAATAGAGTTAGAAATAATCTAAGAGAGCATTAGGAAAGGAGGGGATAAGTAAAGTGTGGAATATACAAACAATTGGATGCTCTATATCTGTTAAAAGAAATGAGTAGGAAGTACGAATCAATACCATGTATCTCAAAGACACCTTAAGGGAAAACAGGAGAAGCAGACTTAAATACATGACAAGAGACATTTTTATGGTATTTAAACAGATAAGAGGGGGAGCCTCTTGGAAAGAAAGCTGAAATTGAGGGTGGGAAATAAAGAAATAAAAATAAATAGAAACTGTGCATGATGGCAGTATTGTGCTCTAAAGTGAGGACTAGAATCACTCCAGCTCTGCACACCTAAGGATCAAGAAGAAGGACATACATATTTGATATAAATTTGTTGCATCTTTCCTGGCCTTGAGCTGCTAAAACCCAGTGCTTTGGGGATGGGGGTGGGGGACCCCAATCCATTGCATGTTTCTGGGGATTAATTCTACTCAAATGACATCGTTCTGCTTTTCTCAAAGATCACATTTGGAGTTTGGACTTAACCTCTCTGTTTCCAAAAGAACCAAAAGGCATAATAGATGGCAGACTAAACTGCAAGTAGCTTCCACAGCTTACGTCTGGGTGCAAAGACTCTGAGGCATCCATTTGGAAAGAGTACCAGGAACTAATGACTATGATTTGGTCCTGCCTTTGCAGGACCTTGTTATTGGAAGGATTCATCATGCATAGAAATTATTTGTTCCTTAGCTGGAGGCCAAATGCTCTGCACTCAGCATTCGGCAAGAAGCACACGGCCACCATCTCTACTCACTTACCCAGGAAATAAATGACAGCTTTACTGGGACAGATGCAGTCTGTTTGCTGGCTTCCATCTGGTTTTTGAATCACTCAAAGAAAGCTCCAAAGACGTGTTTTTATGCTGCATAAAATACACAGAGGAGAAGAAGGGCCTGGGCCTCACACATTTGTTATTTCATTGTCTGTGTTGCCTTTATACAAGAAAAATCATGAAGTCATTTCCCCAGTTCTTTTGACCTCTGAACATTCATTGCAACCTCTTAAATTTGATGTCTTCTTCCTAAATGTCCTCTCTGAGATTGCCCAGTAATTCACTCTTCAGGCAGCTCTGACAGGGAATGAGAACGTTTCTGCTCTGAACAGCTCAGGGCACCTGAGGAGGGGACTCATGAACACACACGCTGAATCATTTTGGAGAAGAAAATGCGGGGTCCCGGCCGGCGCTGCGCAGCCCACAGGTGTTCTCTCCTCTGACCAAGAACAGGACAGTGGCCACTGAGTCCTGCGTTCTTGCCCCATGTGCCCAATGGCTCCACGACCTTCCTCCGTTCAGGCTCCGCCCTTGAACTCAAGCGCCCTTCCTTCTGCCTGCCTCACCCCCTTGCCAGCTCAGAGTCGTGACTCACCAAGTCCTTGAACAAAGATGTGCTGAGTCCTGCTCTGCGTGGAGCCGGCTCTCAGCTAACAAAGAAGCCACCCAGGGCTCCACTCCCATGGAGTCTACCTTCTACAGCGGGAGAGACAAAGGCAGAAACAAACAAATTAACGAACGAGATTGTCGGCCTTAGTAATACATGCTGTGGAGGGAGTCAAGAAGGCCACATGGCCAGCAGTGGCAGCTGGGGAGAGGAGAAGGACGGACTAAGTGAAGAAATGTGTGATTGGAGGGCAGGCAGGCCGTCCTCAGCAAGGGCTGTTTGAACTGGGATTTGAAAGATGATAACAATCCAGACATGCACAAACATGGGGGCAAGTGGATTCCGGCAGAGCGAACAGCAGGCGCAAAGGCCCTGAGGTGGGAACCAGCCTGGCAAGTTCAAGAAGCAAGAAGTCCCAAATGGCTGAGATGTACAGAGCTGTCTCCACGTAGCTGCAGCCCCTTCCAGAGTCCTCCCATGTTCCAAGCCCAAGCACATGGCCCTACCTCACACTCCCATGGCATGTCGTATGTCTTTGTCACAACTGTCATGTTTTAGCAAAGATTTGAGCTCCACAGGGGTAGAAGATGCCTTTGTCTTTAGAGCTGTATCGCTAATTCCTAACACAGGACTTGGCACCAAGCAGGCACTCTGTGCACGTTGAATGAATGAATGAATGAATGAAGAAATGCATTGTACAGTATCCGTCAGAGTGATCGCCACCATGTTAGAAGGCACAAGCTGTCAGGGCAGCCTATGTAAGTGGGGCAGTCTTCTCGCCAAGTGTCTTGGACTTCTCAATGTTAAAAGGGTCTCGTATCTCTCCTGACTCCTTCCAGCATCGGGGTTTGCTGACAATGATAACCGTGGCTAATGCTTACAGAGCGGTAACCACGCACCAGACAACATGCCCTCGACACGCACATCTGAATCAATCCTCACTCTCACACCCTGCGAAAGAGGAACGAAAGCCAGGCAAGGTAATAAGCAAATGGCCCACAGTCATGCATTCGTGAAAGCCGGAGCCTGGGTGTGAATCCAAATGTTCCTGATTCCTAAGCCACATGCTTAACTCCCGGACTCTGCTCTCAAAGGCGTCTGGTGCCTGAGTGTGAAGAAAAGATCAGGAGCGGGGCGGGGAGGCCAGCAAGTGCCTGGGGCCAACTGAGTGATCGGAAGGACGAGAACCTGCCTCTTCGCACCTGCATCCCACAAGCTCGAACTCAGCTGTTCCGAAGGGCCTGTAACCTGTGCGAGTTAGCACGAAGAAACTCTGTGTCCCCAAGCCCTTCGGGTGAACTGGGGACAGACATGTCCTTCAGGGAAAAGCCTGATGCCTTTCATCTTGGCGGGAGCCAAGTGTGTTACTGAGGATAAGGACCAGTTTACTCTCCGTGCTGAGGGCTTTGCTCTGTGGGGTCTCAAGCAAGTCACGTCAGGAGCTAAAATCAACTTTCCTATCATCCATCTTTCCCTCCCTGCCCTCTCTCCCCCCCACCATCTCCCCTCCTTCCCTTCCTCCTCGACCTCCCTCGGCACCTGGCCTTAGAGTGTAGGCAGGATCGATGGGAAACTCTTCCAAACCTGACCCCAAACAACTTGCAGTGTGATACGTTTTTTCTCCTTTCCCACTGAAGACTCTGAGGCCCTACAGCAGGGGTCAGCGTTTTTCTGTTTGTTTTTGTGTTTGTCGTTTGTTTTGTTTTCTGTAAAGGGCCAAACAGTAAACATTTGAGGCTCTGCAGGCATTCAGCCTCTACTGCAGCTGTTCAACTCTTCTGCTGCAGCACGAGAGCAGCCATAGGCAATACACAAGTGAATGAGCATGGCTGTGGGCCAATAAAACTTTATTTACAAAAAACAAGCTGTGGGCCGGATTCGGCCAGCAGGTCAGAGTGTGCCAATCCCCGCCCTATAGGAGGTGGGGCCCTGAGCTGGAAGGATCCTGGACGCCTGAGTCACCATGTGGAATTTCACCTTCCAAATGCCTGCGTGGGAAGAAATCACTTTTTTGGATTGAGATACTGAGCATTGGTGTTTACTATGGAACACAGTCTATTCTGGCTAGAATTGTCACTCTTTCATGCCTCTTTGTACTGTTTGTAGCTCTTTATTTTTATTTTTTCACACGTACACTTTTATTAACTTCATTCTGTGGGATCTGACTGTTTGTCTAAAGAGCGGTTTCCACTTTAGATGGCGCCTTATTAGGAAACCCTGGATCACCAGGACTTCTTGAAACCTAGAAACCAGTCTGTACGGTCCATCTGTATCAGCCGATGCCATCCCACAAATTCCTCCCTCTAAAACTAACCACATGTTTTCTATGTTATCATATGCGGCAACGTTATTATAATTAGGACCGAAGAGTAAGAAACATTGCTCCAACTTTAATTAAATTTGAATTAAATTAGTTTGGTTTCTGCTGAACTGTTCATTTCTGCAAAGGGTGGGAGAGTTTCTGATATACCAAACTAATGAGCGTCCAGGGAGTCAGCAGGGAAGATCCTCTGATGATGTGGGACCATTTGCACCAACTGTAAATATGTCTCTGAGCTTAAGAAGAAACTGATAGCTCTCCAGGGACCCCTAGTACGCCTCAAGTGGGAAATGTGCTTCCATAAGCAAAAATCAACCCAACTTCAGAAGATCTATCATATTCCTCATTTTCCAGTCCAACCCCCAGAAGAGAACTATGCAATTTATGCTCACCCAAATGCCGGGATGCAGAGGGACCCAGGGAGAAAATGAGAAGCCGAGCAGAGTAATGCAGTATGGAGGCTTGCAGGAAATGACTCGTGTGTTCTGCTTCGTGGACTTGCTCAAAATGTGGCCCCTGAGACCAGGACTTCAGGGATTCCTGTTTTCCAGCCCCTCCCAACCTATCTCCACAGAACCAGAGCAGGCCCAGAGTCAACCCTACTCAGCATTTATGTGGTCAAAGACCTGCAACTCTTTGTTTCAGATTATCTTAAATCTTTTGGAGACAATAGAGCTATAGCCTCACTCTGTTTTTCACTTCCATCTGTAGTGGATTGGATGATGGCCCCCCAAAAAGATATGTCCACACCCCAATCCCTGAAACTCATATTACCACATATAGCAAAATATGAGACTAGGTGAGGGCTATTAGAGGAGGACGTTATCCTGAATTGTATGGGTGGGCACTGAATAGAATCATGTGTGTCCCTGTAAGACAGACACACAGAGGAGGGGACAATGTGCAGATGGAGGCAGGGCTTGCAGTGACGCAGGCATAAGCCAGGGAACACCTGGAGCCACCGGAAGATGGGAGAGGCAGGAAGGACCCTCCCCGGAACCTCTGGAAGGAGTGTGGTCCTGCCCACACCGTGATTGCAGACTCCTGGCCTCCAGAACTACGAGAGAATAAATTTCTGTTGCTTAATGCCACCAGTTTGTGCTCACTTGTTACAGCAGCAGGAAACTCATACATACCCTCCACCTCACCTCAAAAAAAGATCGAAACTCATAATAATTCAATCAATAAATGCACTGATACCACTGTGCTTTATGAGTTATGCTAACTCCACACTGAGCGCTGCCCACACACTTCCGCACATGGCACTGAGCCCTCTCAATGTCATCACTGCTACCACCCCTTCACAGTCAAGGAAACTGAGGCCGGAGAGGACTGGATCACTTGCTCAGGGTCGCATAGCAAGGGGCAGAATCTGGACTCAGATCGAAGTCAGCCTCTCTCCAGAGCCTTCACCTTACCCACTCCCCTGGCGCTGCACGTCCGTGCGAGGTCCTGGCGGTTCCCAGTGTGGGGTTCGGGAGACCCTGTACTTGGTTGGGGGAGGCTGCATCCAGGGGTGTCCCCGGGCCCATCCCTTCATGTCCAGAGTGTGCCTCACCTGGCTCAAAGGGCTAATATGGAGCCTTGTGAACCAATGAGGCTAGAACACTCTAGGAACACCTGTTAGGGACATGGCAGAGGATATGGTAGGGAAGGTGCTGCACCTATCAGTTGTTTCTCCCTTCTATGCTTAGCAATTGTCACCTTTCTTCCCTGGCCAAGAGTCCGACTAGAGAGAAAGATTCAATAACGGCTTAAGCAATACTGTAGATGTCTCCAGATACTGCAAGAGTAAACACTCAGTAGGGTTCTAGAGCTCACTGGTCCAGCTCTTCCTATGATCTGGGGTCCCCTCTGGACGTGGTGAGGAATGGGCAGGCTGGGGCTCCGGTGGCTGGGGGTCTGGGGGCAGGAAGCACAGGGGACCCCCAGATCCACCCGACTGGCTGTGTGATCTCCTAACCCCTGTCAGTCTGCCCAAATTAGGAGGAATAATAATGTCCTCTGCAGAGAACTGTAGTGTGCATTTCATGACATAATATGTGAAAAGAGTCTGTAAAATTTCAGGCACGGTGTCTAGTCAAGAGGCATCCCTTTCATTTCTCTGCTGAGCTTCCAGAGAATCTATTTAATTTAATTTACATTTTTGTTTAACTTTAAGGGACTGGATCCATTAAAAAGTGTCTGACTAGCGCTTATTCTCAAAATCGTGTGTGAAATCTCATGGGAACACAGACCCCATGGTCCCTTGATCGTTGCTTCTCATCCAGTTGCCATGGCAATGTAGAGTCTCATGGCCTCCCCAGAGATGCACCAGCAAACTTTGGTGAATATGAAAAATTAACCAGGTGCACTTTGTTGGAGCAGCACCCGTGGGAGCAGTATTGAGCTGAAGGGTCAGCTACACCTGCAGAGTGGTTCTCAAATTGCTGTGAGCAAGTGATAATCGCAAGAGAACAGTTAAGCAGACCTAACAGAAAAATCATGGAAATTTACTACAACATGGAAAAGTTTGCCCGGTGAGTATATAAAAGAGCAAATTTGGGGAAGGTACTAATTCTGTTGAAACAGCCATGATACTGAAGGGCAGTCCAAAGCTCAGTGCTGGGTTGTCATTGTCATTGTCATGAAGGAGACCCCATTTAATGCTCCTTGACTTCTTCAGTGACGCTTCGAGATTTCCATTTTGCAGCTGAAGATACCAAGGCCTTCTGGCCCTCAAAAGTTGTGCCCAGAGGAAACCCTTTGAAAAGCTCCAGCCTAGAGTGTGCATCATCTGGGCTGAGGGATGTTTTACTCTGGCCACTTGCTGGCAAGTCACGTAAAAACACTTTACACGTGGCTTCTGAGATGGGGACATGGATAGCTCATCTGAGTGGAAGTACTACATGTGCTGCGTCAAAAATTAGTAGACTGTTGAGTTAAACTTTCACTTGTTCATTCAAAAGCAACTCCTGGCATGGGACAGGGACTCCGGTGAGAGTTTATAAAGAAAGGGCAAGACACGCAGACTCAGGAAGCCCCTCCAAACCACATGGTTAGAAGGACCTCGACATCTAGCCTTAGAGAATTCACCACATAATGGCATGAATAACATTTCCTTACAATTTTTATGTCAGACCTAGAAATTGAATCTCACAGCCTTGAAGAGGATATTCTCATCTACTCAGAGCAGCTAAGTAGGATTAGTAATGAAGGCCAAACAATCAAATACTATAAAAAAGAAGGAGCAACATTCCAAAAGAGCTGGAGGAGTTTCCCAAGTGAGAAGAGTAGCACTGGGCTCTAAGAACATGCTAACCCTGCTTGCCACCGTGGCTGTCACTGAGCACAGTGACGATAATCGTGGTGATGGTGATGATGTGATGATGGTGATGATGGTGATAATGGTGATTATGATGATGGTGGTGGTGGTGATGGTGGTAGTGATGATGATGATGATGGTGATAATAGTAATGATGATGATGGTGATGATGTTGATGGTGATGGTGGTGGTGGTGGTGATGCTGCTGCTGCTATGGTGATGTGATGACGATGATGTGATGATGATGGTGATGCTGATGAGGATAACGATGATGATGAAGATAACGGTGATGATGATGATGGAAAGCTCAAGCTCACTGAAGCCTGCCTACAGAGCAAAGATTGGCAAACTATGGCCCACAGGCCAAATCTGGCCCACTTTCTGTTTTTCTGAATAAAATATAATTATTTCACATCCATACCCATTTGTTTGCATATTTCTCTACCTTCACACTAAAACAGCAGAGTTCAGTAACTGCAAAAGGGACTATGTGGACACCAAAGCCTAAAATTTTTATTAATTGATCCTTTGTAGAAAAAGTATGTCAACCCCTGCCGTGGGAGAAGGAGGGGTAGACCCTTACATCCACCAGTCAGTCCCCTGAGCTTTAGTGCACATAAGGACCTCGCAGGGGATGCGGCATTGCAATTTATGGTAGGAAATGGGTATTTTGGCTCTTTATCTCTGGTTCCTGGCACAAAGCTCCTAAAACTCTTGTACCTTCCCAAGTGACAAGGACACTAGGTGCTTCTTTTGTTCTAATATTTGGTCTTTGTCCTCACTTCCTAATACCGATTGCCTAACCCCTTGGACTGTCCTGGGTGACAGGAGTGCCTTTTCTTCCAACGAGGGGATTCTTAGTGGGCTTCTGGGTGGGGTCTGGTCTCTAGAAATACCAAGCCATGATTAGAAGCCTGGAACTGTCAGCCCATCCCCCATCCTCTGGGAAGGGGAGGGGGCCAGAGATTGAGTGGATAATGGATCATGCTTATGTGATGAAACCACCATAAAAATCCCTGAACTACAGGGTCAGAGAGCTTTCAGGTTGGCGAACACATCCATGTGCAGGAGGGTTGTGTACCCCAACTCTACAGGGACCCCTCTGGACCTCACCCCACACTCCTCTTCACCTGGACATTCCTCTGCAGCCTTTACCATGTCCTTTATTCTACGACAAACCAATAAACTAAGTGTCCTCCTGAGTTCTGTGAGTCAGACCAGCAAGTCATCAAGCCTGAGGAGGGGGCCGTGGAGGCCCTGGTGACAGCTGGTTAACTAGAAGTGTAAGGTGACAGCCTGAAACTTGCAATTGGTGACTGAAGCAGGCGCTGTTTTGTGGGACTGAGACTTTGCCCTGCAGGATCTGCACTAACTCGTCGGTGCCAGAGTTGAAGCGAATCGTACGACTCCCAGCCGGTGTCGGAATTGGTTGTCGGTAGCGGAAAAGCCTCACACATCTGGTGCCCAGACGTGAATTGTGCGAGTACAGAGAGAAAAACCATCGTTTCTCCCTCCTATGGTCAGACTCCCAGGCAGTGGTGTACGGACAATTCTCTGATAGACATTTGTCGGGGTCCAGCCATGTGGCTTTACGACAGCATTAAGTGTCTCTAATCCTCCAGTCTGTTAAGTGAGGCTTACATTTGATCTAGAGGTGCTGGAAAAGTAAACCGATGAAAAGTTTAAAAATTCTACATAAATTCAGGTAGAATTAAGCCAGTTCAATCCTCCTTAACAAATAAACATCGTCAAGCCTCCTGCACAGACCAGGATATAGAATTTTAAGTTTGTCAGTCGTTAAGTATACCCACCGGAGAAAATTTCACTTTGCCTTTAATGATTTATCGCTGTGATTTCAAGGGGAGCTTAACTACTCCCCATTGTCTCAAGGCAGTTAATTCTCCGATTCTGAAACACATTCTCTCAAGAAACCACTATTTTCCGTTTGTGATTTTTTTGTGTTTGGGATTTTTCTAAGAAGGTACAGTTAAATTAAATTCTTCTTCATATCACCAAACATGAGTTATGGTCTCAGTCTCATTTAGCAGCTTTCCCAATTTATCACCATTAAAAATGGTGTAAAGGGGCTTAATTTAGGTAATAGATTTCTTGCTTCGGAATCTGCTCCCCTCTGATTTAAGCTGCTGCTTCTGTTGCCACAGACAGTGTCTCTCTCTCTCCCTGAAACAGACATCACTGATTCCCAAGTAGCTTGCTGCAGTCTGAGCTGACTTTTCATGAAGAGAGACAGATGCATGGAGCTCACACCAGCCACCTGCTGTGTCTTCAGCTTGGCATCGTAAATGAGCGGGGAAGACAGGAGGCAGAAACCCCCAGCCATTCTCTGAGAAAGGAATTTTGCTCAAAAGAGCTATAAGGATTCTACTCTTTCTGGCTTCCAATGCCACTAAGTCTGTAGGCAAAGGGGAGATGCCATTCTTGAGTTAGTGAACTGTAAAAGCAGTGCTAATGAGACTTCCGTGGACCAGAAAAGGTTGGTGTTGATACCTATATCAGGGTTGACAAGTGGCAGATGTGCTGAGAGAAAACACCCCTCCATGTGATAAAGAGCTTTATGGAAAACAACTTCAGTACTTGGGCTGAAGGAAGATACAGCACCGCTTATAAGAAATGGGGCTTCCAGAATGTTCACTGCTCTGTTTCCTGATAAAATGCCATCTCAGTGTCTTCTTGCTCCCACACTTTCTAATAATATTTAAACACTTATTTCCATTTAAAAGACCTGCTGTTTCTGTATGTAAAACTAATGTATGTTTATTGTGTGTTCAAAGAATAGAGAAAGTTATGAAAAAGAAAGTAAAGATACCCCACGCCCTGAAACGCACATACAACCCTGTGAACATTTCACTTTTTATACTTTTTGGCTGTTTCCTACGTACAACGAAATATCTAGACAGGGATATGGATTGATCACAAAATTAGACCTGTGCTTCTTGGCAACTGGCTTCTTATCTGAACAATGTTTCATGGAAGCATTTTCCAATCACTAAGTAGAGACGTCATTACCATCTTTTAATGGCGGCATGATAGCCTATCGCATGAACCAAACACAATTTACATGATCAGTTGCCTATTTGGAACATTTAAGATGTTCCCAAGTTTTTATTTTTTTAATTTTATAGGTCAAGCACTGATGAGCCACCAGGTATGCACCCGTGGGAAGCTTCACCTAACCCAGCTCTCATGATAAACACGCGCCAGGTTGGGACCCGATTCCGTCTGCACACACTTCCCCTTCCTGTCCGGCCCTGCGGTGCTGGCTGCTGCCTCTGAGCAATGAGGGAAAAGCCCAAACAGGCCCATCCCTTGTCCCTCTCAGCAAGTCCACGTCTGCCACCTGTACCCCTAATCCTGGGCACATCGGGGAGTTTGTCCATGCTCCCCCACTGTTTCCTCCTGTAGCACCCTGCAGCCGACCCGGAACTCTCCTTGTTTAATCCGGTCTGCACATTTCAGGAGAAATGTCTCAAACTTAATAGCACAAGCTTGCCTTCTGCAACTCTGTGGGACAAGCAGGGCCTGCCTTCCTGCAAGGGAAGGAATACACAGCTTCCTCCAGCTTCCTTCACACCTTTAGGCTGGGCCAGTGGCTCCCATCTGTAATCCTGGCACTTTGGAAGGCCAAGGTGGGAGGATCACTTGAATTCAGGAATTCAAGACCAGCCTGGGCAGCGTAGTGAGATCCCATCTCTACAAAATATACAAAAGTTGACCAGGCATGGTGGCATGCACCTGTAGTCCCAGCTACTTGGGAGGCTGAAGCAGGAGGATCCCTTGAGCCCAGGAGTTTGAGGTTTCAGTGAGCTGTGATGACACCACTGCATTCTAGCCTGGAAGACAGAGTGAGACCATGTCTCGAAAAAAAAAAAAAACTGTAACTGGTAACTTTAACAGGTAAACTAGAGTCCTGGGTGTGTGAGCTTGTCCCTCAGTTCGCAAAGGCCTGCTGAGTGAACCACAAACTCTCCTGCAGGAGAGAAGGGACAGGTATGGAACAAGATCGGACTTCCCTCCTCTTGTCCCCAGGCCTGGGCTCTGCTCACTCAAAGATGCTCTTTGTCCACCAGGGAGATGCCAGGGAACCTCTCTAGGGTGGCATTTTTCCTTTGGTTTTCAGCTTTAGAGACTAATGGATGGATAATAGTTGGTGATTTAGACATGAGACCAGGACATCAGCTCGTATGTAGGGAAAACACACAGGCCTCTACGCAGAGTAAGTGGCCAGCGATTTCAGAAGACCTGCTTTTACGCAGCAAGCTGAGAACTTTAAAATGAAGTGCTATAGAAGTGACCCAAATGCAATCACTGGACCAGGGTGGAGGGTACATGGGGCTTATTTACTATTCGTTCTACTTTTGTGTAGGTTTGAAAAATCCCATAATAAAAAGTTAGCCAAAAAGTTGTCCGTATAAACTTAGTGATGAGAATGCAAACGCCCTCATGGATTTAAAACAATTATACTTAAAACACACAACCATCAGGTCTCAAATTGCATCTTAAATACTTGAGCCTTAATTTCTGCTCCCCGTTCCATCACAAATTATTTAAAAGTTTGCCCTGTAAGTGGAGCATGCCGCTCTGTGGAGAGAATTGTGTTCAGATGCTGGCCCAGGAACGGAGAATTCTCTGGTTGGTTGTGTTTCTTGATGGGGAGACAAAACATATTTTCTTTCATGTCTCAGACAAAGCCGTGGAGCGGGAGAGAAGGAAGGCGGACGCAGGGTGCAGCCAGGAGCAGAGGTGTCACCTCTGCAGGTGCCGCAGATGCAGCCGGCACCTTCCTCCTCCCCTGTAAACTGTCCTCGCGCTGTCGTGAAAGTGCTCCTGATTTAGCCAAGGCTCATGGTGACTTTATTGGGCTCTCATGAAGAGCTGTTGTCGCGATGGTGTGAGCAGAGCGAGTCTGGAGGAATCACACGGCTGGGCCCCCACAAGCTGTTGCTCCCCCCAGGTCCCAGTTCCGTCGCTCCTGGAAGATGGATTACAGCAGGGACGTGGACTCCCAGTGGGATCCAGAGTGGCCCCAGCCACGGCGGCTGCATTCCAGAGCTGCGCCATGAGATAACAAACGTCCGCACGTCGGCGACGCTCACCTCTGCTCAGCTAGAAACCAGGCAGGCGGGGGCTCCCACGCAGCCTCCCCTCTGTCGGTCCGGCTTTTGTGAGGCGCACGGTATTGTTCACTCACCTCAGAGGCTCCCTTCCCAGATTCCACACTGGGAACACACCACCAAGCCAAGCCCCGGTTGTTCAAAAGGTGGTCTTCACACATGCACCTGCATTGTGTGCAGGGAAGGTAGGCAAGAGGTGTGCGGAGGAGGGGGGATCAGCTTCCCCTGCTTGTGTGCAATGAGTCATTTTCATCCAAAAGAAAGATGGATTGTCACCCAGCACCAGCATCTGACGTGCAATTATGTCGACGCACCTGCAGCTCGGCCCACATGCAAAATCCACAGGTGCAAACCTTGCGTCCAAAGACGACCCTCTAAATCACACTGCTCCAACCACAACGCTGGGCTCCTGCTGGAGCAGGGAGGCTGCCGGGATGGGGGACGGCCTGGGAAGTGCGGTCGTGACCTTTTTCCCACACTGGACTTTGCTTTCTCCATCCAGGGCAGACCGTTCAGTGCTGAGAAATCACAAGTTGTTTTTCAGGCCATTTGTGCTGCTTGTGTGCTTTTCCTGTGCACACATACGCGTGGGAAGGAATGTTTGTTTTGTGGGCTTGTTTTGAACATTCGGCTCCAAAGAGAGAAGCTGCTGGGCTTCATCAGTCTCCCCAGGTGTCTCGCGGACGCCCCGTGCCCCCATTTCAGGTGGATGCTCCTCCTCGCATGCCTTCACGAGCGTTAATGAAAGGCGCTTCAAAAGCACAGGCACCCCCTGTCCGTTCCCACCCATGCCTTCCTGTAGACATCCCCCCGCCGCCCAGGGGCAGCACATACACATCTCAGCCTAGAGGACCTTCCTGTCACCCTTCCCAGCGTGGCATATCCCCCTCTCCTGTTCTCACGCTCTCCCTGTCTCTGTCCCTTCTCTAAGCCAGGATTCTACTTTGTCCATCTTTGTCTTTTTTCTCGTGTTACCACATACTGTGGTTCATCCTGCGTGTCTGTGACCACGTCAATAACAGTTAAATCAGCAGGTTGAGCCCCTAACGTGCACCGCTGTGCCAGCAGTCCTTGGTGCCTGACCTAATTCTCAGGACGGCTGATCCTGATTCAGACACCAGAGATCCAGTAAGTGAACGGAACAGTCGGAAACACTCCCCTCAGGACCAGTGTGGTTTAGCTGGAGGAGAAAGCTATACACGAGGAAGCAAATGACCAAGACGATTTTGGGGGATAATAAGCGCTAAGAAGTTAATAAAGCACACGGGGCAACAGAGCATCGCTGGGTGGGGTGAGGCCAGCAGGGAGGGCAACCTTGGAGCTGAGAACAGGGGGGTGAGAACAAACTATCGAACCTCAACAGGGTTCGAGTCTAAAATCACAGCACCAAAAAAAAAAAAAAAAAAAGATTGCTAGAAAAGCACTGCAGGGAGAGGGTGGCGCAGACGTGGAGGATCAGAGAAAATGAGGTCCAGGGAAGTGAAGTTGCAAAAATAGCACAGAGTCCTTAAACCCTTCACCCAGCTTTCCCAAATGGTGATATTGTATCCAATTGTAGCACAACATCAAAACCAAATAATTGGCATTAGCGCAACACTATTAACTATATTACAGCTGTTATTCCATTCAATTGTCACCAGGTATTGCACATACTCTGACCGGCTTTTTAGTCTTTGTCATAACCCTATAATGGAAGCAGATTCCATTCGATTATCTCAATTTGTGCATGAAGAATACAAGGACCCAAAAGGACTCAAAGAGCCAGCACAGACAGCCAATGCTCGGTTTCCTTTGACGTAGGTAAAAACACTCAGTGTGTCTGGAGAAACAATTACATGGAGGAGGAGCTGGGCCAGCAAGCTGGCACCCGCCGAGGCAGCTGGCTGAAGACGACCCTTCCAGCAGGGTGAGGGCTTGATGAGGTCCTACAAGTAGTTCACACCCAGCTCTGCTTCCAGGGAGAAATTTCACCCTCCACCTTGTTACTCTGGAGATACTGGCTCTGTGCCCCTTTGCTTTCCAAATGCAAATAACTGGTAATACCCCCAAAAACATTTCCGAACATTTCCTGAGACTGGGACAGCAGAAGGTAAGTCTTACAGGTGCTCCCACCGCCTGTAGGACCAAGCCTTATGCCCATTCCCGGTCTATATCAGCGTAAGAGCAAAATGATGTGCTAAGATGGTGCTCCTCACACTGCAGTGTGCTCTCGATCACCTGGGGAGGGTGTTGGGGTGCAGGTCCTGATTCTGTAGGTCTGGGCTGGGGCCTGAGACTCAGTATTCCCACCAAACTCTCACATAATGCTGACGTACTGGTTCGGGGATCACACGTTGAGTACCAAGGGCCTGGATCATACTATTATGGCTATTGTCCCTAGCCTCTCTACCAAAGTGTAGGCCGAGTGAGATGAGGATATTCAAACTCAGACATGAATTAAACAAATTCATTTCTTACCCAATGATCTAAGGAAATAGTAATAAAGAAACTAAGCTCCTTATATAACCACAGACAAGTTACTTCACCTTTCTGTGCCTCAGTGTTCTCATCTATAAATAGGGAACAACAATAGCATTTGCCTTGCATCATGATTATGAGGTTTAAATGACTTAATACAGGTAATCTCTGATCAGAATGTCATAGAATAAGCACAGTGTGAATTCTAGATGACAGGATGACTGTACATGAAAAAGATTATGGTGCTGCTGGTGGTAGTGACAATGACGGCTATGATGGTGGTGATGGTGATGCTGCTGCTGTTGATGGTGATGGTGACGATGATGGTGGTGATGATGATGGTGATGATGGTGGTGATAATGATGATGTTATGATGAGGGTAATGATGATGATGATGGTGATGATGAGGGTGATGATGGTGGTGATAATGATGATGTTATGATGAGGGTAATGATGATGATGATGGTGATGATGAGTGATGATGATGATGATTGACAGTGATGACAATGAAGATGATGGTGATGATGACAGTGATGATGAGGGTGATCATAGTGGTAGCTATGATGGTGGGGAGGACGAGGATGGTTCTGGTCATGGTAACAATGATTTTCTATGTATTTAGTCAAAAATATTGTGGCCATAGAGAAGTGAGTGATTGTATCACTTGCATCAAAGAACAGGCAACGAGTGGACTGGCCTGGAAGGTGACATACATTAATAGTCCCCAGCCTCTTTGGCACCGGAGACCAGTTTCACGGAAGACAATTTTTCCATGGGCCAGTTGTGGGGGAGGGGAGGCGGAGCTCAGGCGGTGATGCGAGTGATGGGGAGC
Source organism: Propithecus coquereli (assembly GCF_000956105.1). Lineage (NCBI taxonomy): Eukaryota > Metazoa > Chordata > Mammalia > Primates > Indriidae > Propithecus > Propithecus coquereli. Next base: position 578,785 of record NW_012153341.1, on the reverse strand, counting down.
GGCTGTGAACACAGACGAAGCTTCGCCTGCTCGCCCACTGCTCACTTCCTGCTGCGCAGCCTGGTTTCTAACGGGCCACAGACCATGCCAGTCTGCAGCTCGGGCATGGGGACCGCAGATACGCAGCACACCAGGCAAAGACTGGAGTCATCACTAGAAGCAGAGAGAAGGGTGTCTGCAACGTGGAGATTTGTCACAGGCCAGTGTTTTGGTGGTGCACCTGCAGCTCCAGTTCTCAAGGAGATGCTGCTACAGGCCCAGGCACCCTCGGCTGGTTGGGAGGACACGAGGAAGGCTGGCCTTTCTTTTCCTCCAGGCCTATAATTGGTGTCCTTGCCGTAGCCGCCGTGCAAGGAAGCTGCTGCCAGAGCTTCGGGGGACGAAGGGGACAAGCTTGCAGTCTCTCTGCGGACCCGCGGGCGCGATTTATCGGCTTAGCCCTGCGCATGCTTCCCGGAGTTGATTTATTGAAGGTTATTTGTTCTACTTTGTCTCGGCAGCCACCTCACGGCGAGACTTCCTTCCGAGCCAGGTGGGACATTCCAGGCCTCCCTGTCACATTTGACCGGGAAAAAATGATCCTTCAAGTATTAAACAGCATGTGTGGGGCTCTAAAAAAAGTTCTGTTCCTCTTTGTTGTAACCAAGTAAACTTTTGAATCCAAAAAGTAAATGAGTTTCTTTTATGAAAAAGAAAATTGAGGAAACTGCACGAAATTACTATAAAACTAAAAAACAAAAAACTTACCACCCAAGCATCATAACAAAATGAGTTTAATATGCTATTCAACTATTTAATCACATTGATGATAAAATATTGCTTGAAACATAGACAGCAACGTTTAGAGAGAGGAAAAAATGGAATAAAGTCTACCAAAAGGAAAATTACTGAATTAAACCTAGGATACTTTTTTCTATGGAATATATGCAATTTATAAAAAAAGAACAACATCTATCTTCATGAACAGATTCCAAACATCCTGCAGAGCAAAAGAGAGGAGATTTCAGATTGATACCCATCGATGGAGGTGTTCGTTCTCTATAGGAACACATAGGTGTTTTTTAAAGGTATTTTTTAAAGCTTAGGAAAACACAGAGATTTTAGTTTTATTTGGGAGTTTCTCCCTTTTAAGAGAACTTACTCATCTCTTACTTGTGTAACTTGAAAGCTGAGAGAAATATCATGGAAAATCATCCTCTGCTGTACCTTGGCAGTAGGGAGTCACCCTGTCAATTCGAGCCCACAGTGTGGCCTAGTGACTCGGCTACTTCTGAGATGACCAGACCCCCTGGGAGAGAAGATTGCTGAGGAGCCGCCCTGGGGCAAAACAGAGGAAAGGTGGAGGGTCTAGCGATGCTCTCCCCTACACACGGCCCGCTGGCCGCTTGGTTCCCCTCCCAACTCTGCTACTGCCGCCGCGTCCATTCTAAAGGAATCTCTCTTTTTAAAAGATAAATAATGCAAGTGTTTTATCAGATGTATTCAAACGTAATGTAAAATTTGTGGCAAAGGTTTTGCAAGATGGAAAGAGTCTGGAAATGGATGATGGTCACAGTTGCACAATGTGAAGGTACTTAACGACACTGATGGACACTCAAAAACAGGTAAGATGGTAAATTTTATGTTATGTGTATTTTACCACAATATATAATATGAAAGTTGCACCCGGTTATAAAAATAAAAATATAGCATATTTTCCCAGCCTATTAGAAGAATTAAACACTGTGTATGGCTTTGCTGTCATGTTAAAGGAGGGAGGAATCATTACATAAATGGTGATGGGATTACTCAAGCATTTGAGAAAAAAGAAAATTATTTAAAATCTCATTGCTTATATCAAATAAATCCATTAAAACTTAAATGTAAAAAAGAACCATTTGAAGTGATAGAAGAAATTTAGCAACATAGTATACAATATTGCTGAAAGGGGACATTTTTCTAAACATGACACTGGAAATACTAAATACAAAATATTGATAGGTTTGACAAAATAAAAATAAAATCTCATATCACACTCACAAAACTACACAAGGTAAAAGTTAAATTGGGAACATATTTGCGTCACGTGTGACACAGTATTAACATTCTTAGCATATAACTATCCTTAACGTATGCGGTCCAATAGAAGAACAAAACTGAACTCAAACATTTGTTTTACAAAAGAGGAAATAAATGTAACTGTCAATCAAAACCAATTAAGGAAATGTAACTTCAAATAAAGTAAGGAAGCTGTTTTCATTCATCGGATTGGAAAAGTTAAAAATGAATGGAAATGACAAGCTGGCAACATTCCTTGAATGTGGCTTTGTGATATGTTATCAAAACTTAAAACATGCATGTATTTAAATATGGTAGTTACACTGTCTGTCGTCATGGATAGATACAAAAATGCATGAATGTTAAGAGTGAAGAATGGAAACAGCTCAAAGGAACATACGGCGTCTTGATCCAAAGTTTGTGAGGTCCCTGAAGAGTTTTTGCCATGAGAACATTCCTTTCCTGCATGAGGCTTGTCTCCGCAAACACAGGTTTGCTCTCTCTCGACACGTGCGTGAGGAACAGGAAGATCCGTTTTGTGTTTACAGCTTAAATTTTGTCTTAAGCACTGCTTTAGCTATATCCTATAGTTTTGGCATATTGTGTTTGTGTTTCTATTTATTTCAAAGTTATTTTCTAATTTTTCTTGTAATTTCCTCTTTTATCCATTGACTATATAGACGTGTGTTGTTTAATTTCCACATATTGGTCATTTCCCAAATTTCTTTTTGTCGCTGATTGCTACTTTAAACCCATTGTGGTCAGAGGACCTACTTTGAATGACCTCAATGCTTTCTAGTTTACTAAGGCTTGCTGTATGACCTTCCATACAGCTTACCCTGCAGAGGGCTCCATGGTGCTTGGATAGAACGTGCTTTCTGCTGTGGCCGAAGAGAGTGCTCATGGATTTATGTTACGTCTAGTCAATTCACAGCGTTGGTCAAGTTCTCTATTTCCGTACTATTCTTTGTCTACATGGTCTATCCATTATCGAAAGTGGGGTGTTAGAGTCTCAGCTACTGTTGAGCTATTTCTTGCTTCAGTTCTGTCCGTCGTTTAGGCATTTGGGGACTCTATGGTCAGGTGGATACGTGTTTATAATCATTATGTCTTTCCAGTGGATTGACCCTTTTAGCATCATAAATGTACTTCCTTGCCTGCAATAACAACTTTTTCTTGATACTAGCATAGCCATTCTCACCCTCTTTGGATCATTATTTGCATATTATATAATTTGCCATCCTTTTACTTTCAACGTTTTAATCTCTTTGAATCTAAAGTGTCTCTTGCGGACAGAGTATATTGGATCATATTTCTTATCCACTTTAGACATTCTGCCTTTTTATTTGGATTAGAGTGTTTGATTCATCGAAATTTAAAGCAATCACTGCTAAAGTAGAACTTACACCTGCCATGTTGCTATTTGTGTTCTCTTTGTCTTACGTCTATTTTTATTCCATTGTTGCTTCATCACTGCCTTCTTTAAAGCAAATAGATAGTTTCTTGTGTAGTATTTTAATCCCCTTATTGTTTCTTCAACTATATTTTTGAGTTATTTTCTTAGTAGTTTCCTTGGGGATTATAATCAGCATCTTAGCGCAATCTAGTCTGTATTAATGCCAAGTTCATTTCAATTGTGCACAGAAACTTCGTTCCAATATAGCTTTGTTTCCATTCCTCTGTGTTACTGCTGCACTTAGGTTACAACTTCATACACTGTAAACCCATCAACACAGTTGTATCATCTTTACTTTTTTCAGTTGTCTTTCAAATCAGATGGGAGAAGAAAAGAGTTCAAAAATTCATTTATACTGCCTTTCCTATCTGCCTGTGCGGTTCCCTGTATAGGGCCAGTCAGCTCTTCACGGGGACTCAGTTACTGACTACTGCCCTTCCCCTCCAGCCTGACGGACTACCATTAGTATTTTCAAATTACAGTTTTATTTTGTTTTAATTGACACATAATAATTGTACATATTTACAGGGTAGACCGTGATGCTTCAGGGTATGTGTACATTGTGTGATGATCAAATCAAGGTCATCGATGTACCCGTCACCTCACACATTAACCATTTCTTTGTGGTGAAAACATTCAATTCTCTCTTCTGGCTATTTCTAAATACACAGCACATTCCTGGTACCCACCATCACCCTACTGTGCACTGGACACCAGAACTCATTCCTCCTGTCTGACTGTAACTTTGCTCCTGTCAATCGACCTCTCCAAATCCCCCTCCGCACGTCCCTCCCCAGGGTCTCGTAGCCACTATTCTACTCTCTACTTCTATGAGATCAACTTTTTCTGATTCAGCATATGAGTGAGATCGTGTGGGAGTTGTCCTCCTGTGCTTGGCCTATTTCTCTGGGTTCATTCGTGTGTACATGCCACATTTTCTGTGTCCATGCATCTGCTGATGGACGCTCAGGTTGATTCCGTATCTTGGCTTTTGTGAATAGTGCTGCAGAGAACACGGGAGTGCAGACATCTCTTTGACATACAGATCCCGTTTCCTTTGGCTATATACCCAGCAGTGGGATCGCTGGATCATATGGTCGTCCCTCCTGAGCAACCTCCATGCTGCTCTAACGTACTAATTTACATTCCCACCAACAGTGCATAAAAGTTCTCCTTCCCCCACATCCTCGCCGGCATTTGTTATCTTTTGTCTTTTATGTAAAAGAATCGTATGACATCCATTTAAGTTTTGTTTTAAAAAATCACACCCCCTATGACCAAGGATCCTCATTTCTATTTACCTTATAGGTATGAAAACATCATAAAAATTATAATACATAAGATGTTTATTATAGAATTATTTATAGTGATCAAAGGATTGGAAACAACTTAAAAGAATGGTTTAAAACATATCATGAGATATCACACAGCTATTACAATGAGTTAGTGATATAATTCTTAGATTAGAGAGCTGCCATTGACAGACTTGTTGAGTATGAAAAGCAGGTTGTAGACGTAAGATAATAGTCATGTAAAAACAATTAATAAAACCCTATTATGTGCATCTGTTTTGTATACGAATGCACGTTCACTGAGGACATCATGTAAGAATATTTGAAGCACTGGCTATTACCCAGGGGTGGTAGAAGAGAGTAGAGTAGCTTAAAATACCCCAGGGAACTGAAAAAATAAGCATGGTACTGTGAAAGGAAATGTGCCGTATAAAAGTCACCTATTAAACTACTATGGATTTATTTTAAAATTGAATTGTCACATTCACTCATTCATTTATCCATTTGCCAAATGAGTCCACTCCGAGAACCTGTGTGCCAGGCACTCCTAGACGTGGGTTCTCAGTGAGTAAAATGGGCCGTCTTACACTTTGTGAAGCTCACCTTCTAAACAAACACCAAAGGCCACAGACTAGAAATTTGCTAGATATATAATAACATAGGAAATGAGATTGTAATATGTTCGATTAACTGTCCTAAACTAGGAAAGGCAACATCTCATTTTCAACCGTGGACAATGCAGCCTGAGGAAGTGTCTATCCCATTTCTGAACACCTGAGCAAGGCGTGGTTGAGAAGGCAGGACAGAGGAGGCACAGAAGAAACAGCCCAGGCAGGGGGCTGAAGGCAGAGGGAGACTGGAGAAACTCCTCCTCCAGGTCCCACCTAGACTCGCCTTCCCACCCTTGTGCCCTTCAAAACAGGCCACCTGGCTCAGGAAACTCAGATGCCCAAAATGATGTGGCCACCACTACCGAGGACCTCCCTGTCTTGGATGAGTTCTGGTCCCAGGGTTCCACAGAAAGTGGAGATGAAAGCTCAGGAATTCTGCCAGGAGCCATAGAAATGTTTCCACCAAGAGAAGATCAGCCTACAACTATTAAAAATGCCTTGTTCACAAAATGCTACAAAATAGCTCTTTATCTAAAAATTGCCATGGCAAATATCACCCCAGCGAATTAGGTGTTTGTGTGTTTTGCCGAAATGGTATCTTTTCTAAAAGATTGCTACCCAAATAAAAATGCTCTGGAGATCCTAATATGGAAATAAAAGGATGGTTCTGTCAACTTTGGTGTCTCTTTTAAGGAAGAGAAATGTGATGCTCTGTGCTGCTTCTCTCTCTCTCTGTCTCTGCTCTGCCTCCTTCCCTCTCTCCCACCCCCAACTTTCTCTCTCTCATTGTTTCCAGTGTTCAAACTGTCAGAAAGTCCTCAAATCTGAACAATCAGTCCAGAGAGCTCCAGGCTGTGCATTCCACAGAGAGGCAGTGACATATTTACATATTTTAAAGGGAATGAGCCACAAGTGTTCTCAGTGGGGACATGGTGGGGTTTTTAGCCTTCTCAGGCAACATCACTTATTCCTGGAGACAATTAGAGTACTTCACAGCAGCCCCTCATGCAAACTCCGGCGACAGGAACATGAAAGGAGAGGGAATGCTTTGTGCAGACAGCTCTTACTCACTGCTGACAGGGAAGGAAGGTGCAAAAACCGCTGTCGAGAGCACCTCCAAGGGTCCTGCCGCAGGGAAGCTGCCAGCCTTCTGCTGCACAAGACGGACAGCGCCCTAGGACGGCAGGGCTGTGTGATGGGCTTTGTATATTAATTACATGGTGTTCGAGAAGCCAGACCAGCTTGACCTGCCACTTCCCGTGGAGGGGCTATACTGAATTCAGTGCAGCAGGTTAGAAAACAATGGGGGTTTTGTTTCTGGTTTTTGGAGGCAGATACATTCTGTGGGCACCACCCATGAAATAAAATCAAAGTAATATTTCCCTTTTGTGCAGTTCCCAGAGAATGTGACACACGTTGTAGTTTCAACAAGACGGCCTGGAGGGTTTGGGAAGTTGATGCCCCTTCTCTAGTTCTCAGACTCACCCACTTGCTGGGTGACATTTAGGTGCCAAGCCCTGTGCCAGATCCTTTGTGGGCATTAATAATTGTTCTTTGAACAATGCAACAGGTTAGATGCTGATGAGATTGAATCTGATGGAGCCATTTTATCTTAACTTGTCAGTGTCTTTCTTATTTTTATATCCCATGTCAAGGCCATACGGCTTGTGGGTGGTGGGGCTGGGAGGTGGCCTGTCTCCCAGAGGCTCCTCCCACAATAAAGCAGGGTGGCAAGCAGGGGCATCCACCGCGCCAGCTCTGCAGGTGCGGGCATCCTCTGGAACCCTGCGTCATGCAAGAGCGTCCCCAGACCATTAACAGGCTCTCAAAGAATGTGAAGCAAGTGAATGAATAAATTATTCTTCATGTGTCAGAAACCGAGAGCTCATGGTGGGCCGTTGATTGCAGCTCCTCGGGTCTGTATTTCATCCCCAACGTGGACGCTACTCCTTTAGAAGTGGAGTAAAGACTCCTTTCGGAGCTGTCCAGGCTGTTGGCTTCCTGGGAGCTTTCCGATGTGCTGAACTGCATGCTGCTGCTGGGTTCTGAGGGGGTCACAGGACGGTCCCTGTCATTGAGCTTCTGCTTGCCCTGAGCTTTGCCCTCTGGCTGCAGCTTCACAAAGCCAGCCTGATCCGGGCTAACGGTATAAACCACAGATTGGGTCCTGCCATCCGCCCTGGCCCTGCCCCAGTTCTGACCCACCCTCCATACACCGTTTTCTGGCCCCAACTCGGTGCCACGCACAGGCTTCTTTGACAGAGGAAATCCTACAGGGGCTGCTGCAAAGAATTATTTCACACAATAGTTTGAATACATCCGGGCATGCCTCAGTGCTGCAGCCACACGCGTGTATTCAACTAGGTGCTGGGGCGGACGGCGGGCTGCCCAGAAGCCTGGATTTTTCACCTCCAGAGTAAAGGGGAGTTAAAGCCTCGACGGGGGTTTTCAGAGAAGGCTTCACCAAAGTGGTGTCACTTAAGCCAAAGCCAAAAGAGTGAGAAGGACCTGGCTGGGGTGTGATGGTGATTCCAGGCAGAGCAAATTATTACAATGAAGACTGCGGTGGGTGGTGAGGCAGTGGGGAGGGCCCAGGATTGAGGGGAGGTCAAGGCAGAGCTGGATCCCAGTGACCAGGGAGAATAGTGGATGGGGATGAGGTTTGAGGATGGACCGGGGACATGTAGTGACCATTCAGGGAAGGGAAAATGTTCAAATAGAGGAGTTTGGCCAAAGATACTAAGTTAGTGGTCACAGGAAGATGCCTGATATCATTAGCAACATATATAACTATTTCAAATACCCATTTATTTGCCCTTCTCTTCCTTTTCCATCATCCCCAGAAGACTGCAATCCGCACGAAGTCAGAGGACAATGTCCCCCACGCAGCACCACAGCAGAGCAGCACCGGCATAGGGTCTATCTCAATAAATATTTATTGAATGTAGAAAAATTGTAAGTTATCTGAACATACATTGAAGACAAAATCCTTTCTGGTATACAGGCCAATCACGAAACGGAGCCGTGTGGGCTAATTAACGTGGAATGTGGCGGGGGTGAGGACTACACCGGAGAGAAACTTCCCCCATCCCACTTCTCCCCTTTCAGCTACCGCCCTTTCCTGATTAGAGGAGCAGGAAAAGTTAATTTGTGGGGATTTTTCCTCCTCCCTGTCCCTATCTCTATGAGCATTGTTAATAATTTAGTGCAGTCTTTCTTCTTATTGGGGCAAGTTATTTATAACAGAGTAATTTTCCAAATAATTCACTACATTTGGGGGCATGGCACGTACTGAATACCTAATTCCCCTTCCATCGGAACTACCTGCATCTGAATCACGACAAAGCACTTGTTCTCTGTCACTCTTGGTGGTTATCATACTTGTCCATGGGTGGTGCCAAATATTTGCATGTTGCCCCATACGCTGGGAATTCGAGGCTATCTTCAACATCTTCTGGCCACGGGTCCTGCCCTAGCACAGTGCTAGACACAGAATGGAGGTTTAATAATAATTTGGCAAATGAAAGAAGGGATTTATTAATCAAGCACATGCTTTTTTGCCAGGCACTGCCCTAGCCTTTGGGACTGTGGAGCTGAACATGCCCCACTGGAGTTGCCAACACGAGCACTGTGTCGCGGGGGGCGGGAGGTGAGACGAATGCAGCACAAGCACCCGGCAGGACAACCTGCGCGTCACAGGACAGGTCAGAGCGGAGGCACGAAGGAGAGATCCTGAGTGTGGTGGGAACCCGGCCCCCCGTTCCCTGCTCTAATCTCAGCCTGGGAATAGGGTGCGCCGTGTTAGCAGGCATTCAGTAACGCAGATACGTGAATAGTCACCAAAATCTACATGTCTCAAAAACTCTACCTGGCATTTGAGCAATGTCTATCTTAACTATTTCAAATTGAGAGCACCTTTTTAAAAACATATAATAGCCTTTACTTTTAAGACAGTTTTAGATGTACAGAAAAATTTAGAAGATAGAACAGAAAGTTCCCATATACCCCACACCCAATTTTTTGTATTATTAACTTTTTACATGAGTATGGTACATTTGTCACAATTAATGACCAGTATTGATACATCAGTGACTGAACATAACTGTTTTTAGATTCCTTTCGTTTTTACCCGACGTCCCTTTTTCTGTTGCCGGTTCCCACCCAGAATGCCGCATGGCACTTAGTCCTCATGTCCCCTTAGGCTCTTTGTGGCTGTGACAGCTTCTCTAACTTTCCCTATTTTCGATGACCTCGAAAGGTCTGAGAACTACTGGCCAGGCGCTTTGCAGGATGCGCCTGTGCTGGGGTTTGTCTGGCGTGTTCTCGCGGCGAGACGGCAGCCGTGGGACTGGGAGGAGGATCACAGCGGGAAAGCGCACAGCGGCCCGGCGCAGCGCCCAGGGCACACAGGCCCCGCAGGCCCCCTCTGTCTCTGCCGGCCGCGGTCACCTGGCTGAGGCAGGGACTGTCCTACTGTAAAGCTACTCTTTTCTCCCTCCCCACCCCGCACTCTCTGGAAAGACGTCCCTGCGCGGCTGACACCTGCAGGGGGGAGTCACGCTCCCACTCACGGGGCAGCGTGTCTACGTGAGTTATTTGAAATTCGTCTTCACAGGAGATTTGTCTTTATGTATTCATTTATTTATTTAATCATTAACTTATATGAAAATGGATTCATGGGCATTTATTTTATAAGTTTGGTTATAATGCAATACATTTTTATTTTTTGACCACTTTAGTCCGGATTTGGCCATTAGAAGTTTTTTGTTAATTCTATGCTATTTGACACACCCCTGTCAATGTGTGTGTTGTTTTATGGTTGATTTGTTGTTTTGAGCACAACCCTACTTTCTGACACTACGAGATGTTCCAGGCGCATCTTGTATATTACCTGCTTCAGCCCCAGAGTGAGCCGTTTTTTAAGAGGAGCCCTGGTTACTTTTATTGGAGACGGTATCAGAAATCCAGATGTGGGTACCAGGTGTGCTCATTGCATCTGAGCTGCCATTGTCCCCAGGACTTCTCAGCTGACAAAGCGAGCATGCACATTAACTCGTGTACATGCATGTGGTCGTAAACATTTTAAGTGCATTCACCTGTATCTATATAAAGCCAAACACGAGTTCACACTGAGGTCTCTAACTCTAACCCATTATCATGCGGCTCTTTCTAGGCCCCTTCCTTATCTGTAATCTCCACTCCAGCAGTGAGTAACTTGGCTCCCCCCTCCTCCAACAGTCCTCCAGCTAACTGTTCAATTCCAGTATCCACAGAGAGTGGCATCAGAGTTATCACCCATACTCCACGGAAAATAACCTAATCAGCTAGAGTCAGAGCTTAGCGCAAATCCTTTGCCTTTAGTCTTACAGACTACAGTGACGTAGGTCAACACCTTTTCCCCTCCGGTTGCTTCATACGGTTGTAACACAGATTGCTTTCTCGCAGTGGTCCTCCCTGGGATAGCCAACCCCTTTAATGATCTTTAAAACATTTGTATTTTAAGGTTCGCTGTTTGTTCTGTTAAGTTCTATGGGTTTTAGAAAATTCATAATGTCACATATCCAACATTACAGTATCACACGGAATATAGTTGTCCTCCACCCATCACCACCCCTCTCCTTTTGAACACATGGAAACCGCTGACAAATTTACTACCATTATAGTTTCACTTTTTCTCAGAACATCATATACTTGGCATCATATACTATGCGGCCTTTTCAGACTGGCTTCTTTCGCTATGCATTTGAATTTAAGGGTCTTCCAAGTTTTTTCCTGTGGCTTGATAGCTAATTTTTTGTAATTGAATGCTATGCCATTGTACAGATATCCCACAGTTTGTTTATCTACCCACCTATCTACCCCACCTACTGAAGGACACCTTGGTTGCCTCCGATTTTGATTGACTATGCATAAAGCCACTACAAACATTCATGTGCAGGTTTCTGTATGGACATAAGTTTTCAAATCAATTAAGGAAATATCCAGGCATACAATTGCTGGGTCATATGGTAAGACTATCTTTGGCTCCATAAAAGAAACTTCCAAAGTAGCTGCACCCTGTGGCAGGCCCCAGAGCAGTGAATACGCATCCCTACTGTCCTGTATCCTCATTAGCATTTGCTGTTGGTGTTTCGGATTTTAGTCATTCTAATAGGTGTGTAATGGTATCTCGTTTTAATTTGTAATTTTCTGATGCAAGATGATGTTGAGCACCTTTTTATATGTTTATTCACTATCTATATATCTAAGTGGGGTGTCTATGATGCTGTTTTGCCTACTTTTAATTGGGTTGTGTTCTTATCATTGAGTTTTAAGAGTTCCTATATATTTTGGATACAAGTTCTTTATCAGATATGTGGTTTGCAAACATTTCTCCCCAACTGTAGCTTGTGTTTTCATTATCTTAACTGTGGCTTTTATAGAGTAATACATTTTTAATTTTAGTATAGTATAATCTATAAATTTTTTCATAAATTATGCTTTTTGGTGCTGTACCAAAAACACATTGCCAAACTTAAGGTCACCTAGATTTTCTCCTGTGTTTTCTTCTATAATTTTGATAGTAATTCATACATTTTGAGTTAGTTTTGTGAAAGATTTAAGGTCTGTGTCTGGATTCTCTGTTTTTTTCCTGCAAATGTACATCCAATGTTCCATTGTTCCAGCACCATTTGTTGAAAATATTATCTGTTCTCTATTAAATTGCTTTTGCTCCTTTGTTAAAGACCAGTTGACTACATTTGTGTGGGTCTGTTTCTGGGCTCTCTGTTCTGATCCAGCACTCTGCACATCCACCCTTCCATTAATTCTCCCGTCCTGATGATTGAGTTTTGTACGTCTTGCAGCGTGGTGGTGTCAGTCCCCCACTTTCATTATTTTTCACTATTATATTGGCTATTCTTGGTCTTTCCCTTTTCATACAAATTTCAAAATTGGCTTGTCAATTTCTACAAAATAAGCATAAATTAACAATTGAACAAATAAATACATAAATAGGGAGAAGAAGTAAATCTGCATGAAAGATTTAAGAAATGTATATGTAAACATTCCATCCTCAAGGAGGTGGAACCAAACCCTGCACCCCTTGGGTGTGAGCCACACATACGGATTTGCTCCCAAAGGTGTAGAAAGTGGAGGGAGAATAATTTTCAGTGTCAAACCCTGGAAAGCGCTACCTCCTCCAGGGATCAAGGTTAAGACAGACAGTGATAAGTCAGGTTGATAACAGGTTCACTGGTATAACGTGATGAGAATGGCATTTTATTTCTGTGATCTTCCTTCCAAAACCCACAATCCCAGTCCAACCCCAAGGAAACCAAAATATCAGACAAGCCCAAATTATAGGGCATTCTAAAAAAATACCTGACCAGTACTACTCAAAACTGTCAAAGTCATCAAAAATGAAAGTCTGAGAAACCGTCTAAGACTAGAGGAGGCTAAGAAAGTCACAGTGACAAATATGCTTTCCTGGGTGGACTCCTAAGACACAAAAACATTGGTAAAAATTAAGGAAACCTGAATTAAGTGTAGACTTTGGTTAATAATGATGATACTACTACATTGATATTGGTCCATTCATTGTAGCAAATGTAGCCTACTAGTATAAGATGTTAACAAAAGGGAAACCAGGTGTGGGATATATGAGAACTCTCTGTACTATCTTTGCAACTTTTCTATAAATCTAAAATTACTATAAAATGAAGAGCTTATTTAAAAATAAATGTGTTATCAGCTAGGACTCAACTGCACTGCAAACTCAGGGCCACCTCTCCGAGGGCCAGGAAGCTGGGTATTTACCCACCAGTTTGCACGCGTCCCGGGCTATGCCAGGACACTAGTTCCCCAGCACTTCCCGCCTGCCCCACATGTGAGCTAAAGAGAACACGGTCCTCTCCTGTGAATGCCACGGGCTGAGCATGGGGTCAACGTCCCGGCACACCTTTGCCAGGAGGGTGCCCTGGCCACTCCGTCCCTCCTCCTTTTCCAGGTAAGGGGCAGCCCTGCTCTTTCTGAAATCTCTAAAGGGAAAAAATCTTCAGAAGATAACTGGGCTTTATTTTCTATAACCAGCACACCCATTTAGAAAAGGTGACCCAAATTACATCTGCGTTCATACCTTGTAGAAAGCTTATTATGTAAGTTTCAAACTCACGCTGTTCATCTTCCTCCTAGGAGTTGGCAATAACCCCCGGGCCCCTGAGCAGACAACTGGCCTTTGGGACGGGCAGCTGCCCAGCCCACAGATGCGTTCCTGCGAGGCCTGGGTTCCTGCCCCCGGCCACCTGACCTATTTACTTGCTCTAGCAAAGGCGGCTACAGGGCTTCTCACACTAATTACCACCCGGTTCTCCAGCGCACATTACAACGTGTAGAGCCGGGATGTGTCACTCTGGCTGTTGTCTTACACAGCGGCACTGACGGGCTTGCTACAGAGCAAATCGTAGCAATTCCTGGTTAAAAGGGCACCTTTCTGCCCTTTAGGGCACATAGCTGTGGGTGGAAGAACAGTCGCCTTCTCAGGAAAATGTCAAATGAGTATTTTAAAAGGAAAATGCAAGCAAATTTTAATTCTCAGGAAAATGCGTAATTCTGGGCAGAAGTGCCATGTTTTCCAGAGTAGATGATCCTTCCTTCTGAAGCTCCCTCTGTGGCCTGTGTACGGAAGCCCAGGGAAGCCCGAACCTGGGGCTCCAGTCACCCACGCCACTCTCTCTCGAGCTATCCCTTGCTGACCTCTTTTAGTCTTTCTAACTTCGTTTCTCTCCGCAAAACATGTTGAGGATTTATGCTCCAAGGACCCCGGATTTTGACTCACCTGGCCCCACCTTCGACCTACTGCATTTGTCTCAAAATTGTAAGTCCTTGCTCAACTTGTTCCAGCCTTGGCTACTAAGAGCTATGTCACTTGGTGCCTGTGTCCTTTTGACATACTCCCACCAATGTGGGGTTTGGTTTTTTGGGATTTTCTTTAATTTTTTAAGTTTGATTTTTTGAGCACTTCTTTGCTTTCTGGCACTAGGAGATACTCCAGAGTCACCTTTTACCTTCCCTGCCCCAGTCTCTGAATCAGCCATTTCTTCCAAGAGCCCTTGCAGGACGGCATTAGAAAGCAGCAACTGGGCTCGAGCTGTGCTCATTGTCCCTGGGGTGTCGTTGCTCTGGACCCTCCCAGCTGACAGGGTAAGGGGGTTTTTGTGTGTGTGTTAACCTATGCATATACACCCATACAGGCCTTTGTATTCACACCCGTACTAGCCTGTGTGTGTGCACCTGTGTGCACCTGTCCTAATCGGTGTGTGTGCACCTGTACTAACCTGTGTGTGTGCACTTGTCCTAATCAGTGTGTGCACCTGTACTGGCCTGTGTGTGTGCACCTGTACTAGCCTGTGTGTGTGCACCTGTCCTAATCAGTGTGTGTGCACCTGTACTAGCCTTGTGTGTGTGCACCTGTCCTAATCAGTCTGTGTGCACCTGTACTGGCCTGTGTGTGTGCACCTGTACTAGCCTGTGTGTGTGCACCTGTACTGTGTGTGTGCACCTGTACTAGCCTGTGTGTGTGCACCTGTACTGTGTGTGTGCACCCATCTTAAACATTTCTATAGGTAACCACTCACATCTATATTACGCTAAACACGAGTGCACAGTTTCAGTGTTTCTGTCGTCTCCCAAATAACCTACTTGCACTCACATCCTCATCTCAGGGTCTGCCTCCAGGGGAGCCCACCTTAGGACAGCATCTCTCTGGACGTCAAATAATTTCCAGGCCATCATCCCATCCTCGAGGATGATGCGAAGTTCCATCTCAGTCCTGTTCCTGACCTCACAGTCGGGCCTTCGCTGCCCCCACAGGCTGGCTGGGGCAGGGCTGGGGCAGGGCTCCCAGGTCCCCGGGCTGCAGCTTGCCGCCGTCTCCTCCACTCTCCCTGGTTATGCTCTGGTAGCATCCTTCCGTGACGTGCTTTCCTCCCGTGGACATACATCTGCCTCTGAAGCACCACACATCACACCGCACATGCTCGACAGCCCCACAGAGGCTCCTGACTTCCTCATCATCCTTGGCTCTTCTGCTGAGCACCCCACATCTCCCTCACCGGGCCCAGCTTCGCAGCCCGTCTGGCTGTGTGGTGCGATCTCTGGCACGCCCAAACTTCTCTACTAGCTCTCGCATGTCCCTTTCTCCTTCTTCCCTTGGAGGCTGTGCTCACATTAGTCCTCCCACAGCCACCCTCCCACCCTCCAGACCCACCTGCCATTCCTCTGGGCTCAGCTGGAGCCGTCCCCAGCAGCTGCCCTCCCCGCCATGACTCCCACCCGCAAGCCTCTGTGGAATGGACGCAGCACGAGAAGTCTCGGTACCCAACAATCCTAATCCGTGAATGGGAAAGAGGCTTTTGTCTCCCAAGCTAACTGTGATCTCAGATAACCTTTGAGTTTGTCAGTGTCCACCACTTGGTGAGCCTAAGTGGAAGGTATCTGATGTCCCTGCCCAAAGTGTTTGATGTGCATTTAATCTCGACTCTCTCATTAAACCATAAGCCTCCTAAATGGGTCATTCCGTGGTGCAAATGTCTTCCTTCTTTGTGCCTCTCTGGCTCATGCATCTAGACTTGGATTCATTAATCTGAACTTAAAGCTGAATTGCGAGGTTTAAATCCATATTTTTGGTAGTGCCTGAAGCAACACCACCGTATACACTTGATCAGCTGAAATGTGTCCGCGTCAGCTGGCTTAGGGGTAGTGGTGCGTAGTCAAGAGCACAGGATTTCAAACCATTTCCCACTCTGGTCTTTGAGTGCTCTGTTGTGCAGATCTTCCTCCTATGGCCCATTGTATTATATCGTGAACCTTCTAGCCAATTTCCCTAAAATCACAAAATAAATGGAGAGGGAATGAGCATGGGC
Organism: Propithecus coquereli; assembly: GCF_000956105.1. Taxonomy (NCBI): domain Eukaryota; kingdom Metazoa; phylum Chordata; class Mammalia; order Primates; family Indriidae; genus Propithecus; species Propithecus coquereli. The sequence continues at coordinate 562,488 of NW_012153341.1, read as the reverse complement.
ACTTGATTCTGATGGGATATAATTTGAGCTGTTCTGGTAACATATGAATCTAAGTCGTCCTTTGTGCATTGGACTAAATCCAGCAACATCAGTGGTCACTGGGATTTGATTTTATTTTTTGTACTGTAGAATAAAATGCAACCGATTCCATGCTTTCTTTAGAGGAAGGTTTCAGTGGAAGAAAAATAATAATGATCAAGTGACACAGTCCAAAGCCTTTCCTGAACTTTCACTGCAGTCTGTGAAAATGTGATTCATGATGAGGTATTAAATATTAACACCCACGTAAGATTTAATCCAAATGTGTAGGGCAGCTTTGCTTAATTTACTGTCTATCGCACAATTTCCTTTACAGATAACTTCAGCCTGCTGCATAAATAATAAAACAGTGCCCACATCCTTCCATTGTTTTACCGCAGCCCAGTGTTACAATTGAACTTGCCAACATTTAATTCTCTCTAAATTTGTGTCCCTTTTTCTTTTCTTTCTTTCTTGTTCCCTTAACCGGGCGACATTATCATTCTATCGTGACCTGACGGGTTCGAGTTTGGAAGCTGGAGGCAAGAGTCAGCAGCTGTGTTTGACGTAACCTTGAACACTTTCTTGGTGGCAAAAGGGTAAGTGCTCAGAGGGGCATGTCCCTACGAATACTCAAATTAAAGGTGTCAGGAAAACGAGAGTTCAGCCCTTTCCCCAGGCCTCTTCAAAAATCCTGCCTCTGTTAATGAACCATATTGCTCCTAAATCCAGTTTCATTTTAAATTTTCCGTGTCGTGGGTCTGTCCCTCACGTTCCCAGCAGGGCGAAGAGAGGCTACTGCATAATCAGAGAGTTCTCTCTGCCAGGGAATTTACTGACAATGTTCACTTGAGATTTTCCTCTTATTAGGAAGGTTGTAAAACACTGAAAAGCCAGGGGTCTCCCTGGATGGGTTTTTCAGCCAAGGAGACATTCTCATCAGCTCAGGTGACGCAAGTGAAGCTGCCCTCAGAGTTGGCAACGGGAACTGGGCGGCTGCAGGGCTGGGACTCCCCAGCAAGCCCCAGGTGAGCACGTCTTCCCTGAACTGCTGGTGACAGGAGGCGTTTCCAGGCAGCCATCGAGAGGCTGCAGGGCCAGTTGCAGGAGAGGGTGAGCTGTCTCCCTCATCCCTGCAGCCTCCATACTCAGCACGGCCCCCAGCAAATGCCAGGCTCTGGGTAGATTTTTGTTGAATGGACAAAGAGAAGACCAAAGGAGAGATGGAAAAAGAGCAACTCCTTGCCTTCTCCCATGGGTCCCAGGAGGAGTCGGAGCACGCAGCAGGGAGTTGGCGGGGAGGGGGGAGACTGGCGAAGCCAGAGGCCGCTCACCCGCACGGCAGGGACACACCACCTCGGCTCATTAGGATCACCGGGGAGTTTAAAAGTAAATAACACGCCTGGGTCCACCTCGGAATAATTAAACCAGACTCCTCGGGAAGGTGAGAAAAACAAAGGTGGGAAGGTAGAATCTGGGTCACCGGTGCCAGGAGCACCGCAGGTGGCCAAGCAAAACCGTGGGCTTTGTGCGAGGACTGGACCCACCAGAGCAGACAGAAGGGGATCTTGGCACCCCGAATCTCAAGGGCAGGCAAGAGCAGAATGTCAACCTTCCCCACGACTGCGTCCCTGCAGAGGCCTGGGGGCGAGGACACTGGTTGTTCCAACCAGCACTGGGCTCCGGCCCCCCCTTCATTCATTCATTCTCAATGGCATTTCCTGGGCACCAGCCGTGTCCCAAGCACTGCAGGGCACTGGGGACGTTGGTGACCACGCCAGTCTTGGGGCTTCCTAGCTTGCTGGGGAAACAGGTAGCGGGTGATTGACAACACATTGGAGGAGTGTTTCCAGAGTGGGCAACACAGGGCTCAGCCTCCACGCACGCTCTGGCCAGACCCAGTGTGGGGGTCCGGGTGTCCCTGAGGCTGCAGCTGTCGGGGGAGGACAGGGCCCAGCACGGCCTTGAATGCCAAGCTGAGGAATCTGCTAACTCGAGAGCCCTGGGGAGCGGCCAGGGCAGGCCCCTCGGGTGCAGCGGGAGAGTGAACAGGAAGCAGGTGAGGGTGGCAGTAGGAGCGGAGCCAGAGGGAGGAGGGCTACTGGGGGGAGGCTGAGTCCCTCCTCAAGCCTGAGGTAGGAAGGGGCTGAATTCAGCCTGGCAGCGCCCCTCCCACCCAGGTCCACCCCTACAGCAGGTGGGCGCTCCCCAGACCTGCTCAGCTTCGAGTCCTCCCCTCTCTGCTCCCCCCGAATTTCTGCCCCAGCTGCCTCCCAGACATTCTACTTGCTCTGTTGGGGGGGACTCGCCTGACTCAGAATTTGAGCCTCAGAGGACTGGACTTGGTGCCGATGAGTAGCTGGCTCTTTCCAAGAGCCCAAAAATGCCATTTGTTTTATGTGTTGACTTGCTTTTTCCTGTTTTTGCTTCTCTTAAGAGAGTGATGCTGTTCTAGGAACACTTCTCTTTCTGCAGCTGCAGTACAGCTTGGTGACCACACACAGCCCCCAAGCACTGTCCTACCCCCAGCCTTGCCACTCACTAGCTGCACCCTCAAGTGAGCCACTCAATGTCAGGTTTCCCTGTCCTATGCCAGGGGTCACGGGGATCGCTCCTCCATAAGGGTATTGGGAGAGTTAAAAGTGAAGCTATACACAACTTGAAATTGTGCCTGGCACATAGTGAGGTAGAAACGTTTGCAGTGGTTATTTTCGTGAGAGCAATGGGCCCAGCTCTGAGGTCTACACATTAGCCATGAAATCTTGCAACTACAATCCACGCCTGCTGCATACAGCAGCACATCTGTGCCAGACACAGCAGACGGGATGAGACACCACCCTGCACCCCAAAGAAGATGCTCCTGCTGGAGGGGATGACACCAGGGGCTCTGGTGCAGCTGAACTACGTCCATCCACTTCCAGTTCTGACGGGGGTCGCCATGGCAGTGGATCGGGGGAACGTTCCAGCGTCATTGAAGGACAAACCATAACCAAACCTGTTGTCTCCTCCCCCGGTTTGCTTCATCCTTTTCTTCTCCTTCTCCTTCTTCTCCTTCTTTTTTCTTCTTCCTCCTCCTCCTCCTCTTCCTCCTCCTTCTCCTCCTCCTCCCTGTTTCTGCAACAGCACCGGGGACAGCTGCCTGCCATCTGCGTATACCTAGGGCTGCCTGCGAACCAGCTGTGTGGACACAGCGCTGCTTTGGTTTTCTATCTTTAATCAGCTTGTCCTTCTTGCCCCTGTCTCCAAAAGGACTGAGGATTATGAGCCTCCTGATGGAACAGGGCATCCTTCAGTGTTGACACAAAGGGACATGAGAATCGAGGTGTTCCAGCACCCGAGTCAGAGATCGAGAGCAGGGAGGGAGCAGCAGGTGCAGGAGGGATGTTCCCAGTCGTGGGTGCACGTTCCCAGCCACGTGGCCCTCATTCCTCACCCCAGTCCACGTGCCGATCCAAGTTTCGTTCAGCTTCCATAAACAGCAATTCGCGCTCTGCTGGGGCTCGCGAGTCCCAACGTCCTCATCGTACGACCTAGGAAAGGCTGGCCAGGTTTGAGGTTCTTCAGTGTCCTGAAGATAGGGACTCCTTCTGTGTTGTCACAGGTGGATTTAACATCTGCTATTTCATGGAGATGGTCCTTCTGAGGGCTTTCCCTAACTTTGTACTCAGAATTTTGTATCATTTTTCTTAAATATTAAAAAAATCCCCAAATTTGTGTAGGACTCAGATCTCAAAAAACCTAGATCTTCCCACACAGCTCATAGGGATTTCTGCACTCAGGAAGGGAGCGTGAGGGTGGCCTGAGGAGCCGCTGAAAAGTACGGAGTCCCAGTACTGTGCACACCCCACCTCACCTTGCAAGACTTTGACTCTCTAGGTCTGGAGTAGCACTGTTAAGTGCCGCCCCATGAGGTTCTAATGCTTGACTACTGCACTTAGCACAGAGAGAGGGCCCAGGGGAACTGCGCTTCCCCTGGCGCTGTGTAGACGACTATTCAACAGGACATCGCACCTTCACGATGTTACTGCCATTGACTTGAAAAGCAGTCCACAGAGAGGCTGAGGGGGACGGAGAAGACACCTGTGTGGCTTTCAGCCCTTATTCATTTAACAGATAGCCACCAGTGACTTCCTAGGGCCCAGGCACAGGGCTGGGTACAGGGTACAGAATGGGAGAGGGATGATACCCTGTCCCCTAATTACTCCTCTTTTCCCCACTTCACATTTGGAAATTCCACCTGCTGGTGACCCCCAGTCAAGTGGCTGCCCCACTCTGGTCATAGCCCAGAGAAGCCTCTTCTCATTCTCTTAATTCTCTCATTCTTTGGTGACAGTGAAGCCTAGTGGTCAGGAATGTGAGCTCAGGACCCCAACAGCGACTTGGGTTAACTGCCCCCCTACCACTCCTCAGCTGTGTGGTCACGAGAAACATCTTTGTGTCTCAGATAGCTCATCTGTGAAACAGGGACAAGAAAGCCTCCTGTCCCATGCGGCCACTGATATCGAATGGCCTCGGGCAGCGTGTGGGGCTCAGTGTGATGGGCGCGGCGTCAGGGGGTCAGTAATCCTCGGTCATTCACATCAGCTACACGTTCGTTGGGTCCTCCAGGCCCCAGGCACGGGGTGGTAGGTGCAGGGTCTGAAGACACGAAGAGGAACAAGCCACAGCGCCTGCCTTAGGATTGCCGTGGCCTCTGGAGGAGGCGGCTTGCGAGTAACTCTGAGGAGGGGTCGCACAGAAAGGCAATTGGCGGGTCCCGAACAGGAGTCTTAGATAAAGTAAGCCAGGCAAGGGGCAGCCGAGGCGGCTTCACAGGTCATACGCTGCTGGAGCCAAGGCAGGCAGAGTGGAGCATGGGAGCCACCCGGGGCACTCGGGTAGCCACGCAGGCCTGGAGCGTAGCGTGCAAGTGGGGCCACATCCCTGCTCTGCCGGGTCTCCTGCTCCACCCCACTCCCCCACCCCTCTCTCCAGAGCACCCTCCCCCTACAAATCTCCCATCCGATGGCCCCTTGCTGGAGGACAAGGTCAAAGATAAGTGAACCGGAAGTCTGGACCTGTTGCTAACATTCTGTGGCTCTGTGGTCTCGGGCAGGTCTGTCGCGCCAGGGAGCCTTCCGCCTTTCCTGTCGCACAGTACTTCGTAGTCTCCAAACTAGTAACGTCTGGACACAGCCTGGCTCTCCTGACCAGCACAATCACCCTGTGCAGGTGTTGCAGTGAAACAGGTGTTGCGGCGTCCGAATACAGAAAGGCCACGTGGCAACGGCCCAAGGCTCCGAGCACCGGGGTGCAGAGCCAGGTCCCCGACTCCCCTCCACCTCCCCGTCCTGGTCCGGTGATGTGCGTGTCGGGGACGGCCAAGGTGCATACATGAAAGCACAGCACGTGTCGGGGATGTCGGTGTGGTATTTTGAACATGCAGTAACAGAGCAGAGGCAAAAATGCAAACTAGGGCGACAATGCTCTAGAGAAGCCAGCCCGGCAGGAAGGGAACAGGAACCATGGGCCATGTCTGCTGCATTCCCGCCCCCCGAGAATCTCCATGGATATGATCTCACAGAGGAAAGAATGCTGTTGAAAATTATATAAAAGATCAGCTTTGCAATGATAGAAATGTCTTTGGCACCTGTTTCTCTCCTAAGCTCCCTGAAAAGAACATGCCTTAAAGCAAAGAGACACAAATTTGGGTAATTATCCAAGAAGCCAAAGGGCGTCCTCTGGCACATCCGCCTCCGACTTTCAGAGGAGGCCGAGAGTCTGTCAGGACCACTCTGTCCCCTGATAACCTCCTCTCTGGGCACTTTTATACTGTTGTTTCCTGTTGCTCCTGTCAGGCCTGGCCCCGACTCAGTTTGTTAAGAACACAGCTCCAATGAGGCCAGAGACAGACAGCTAATTCCTGGGCAAACCTTGCCACTAAATCATCCCTTCCTCTGCTCTGTCCTCCCCCTGCCCTCCTCCCCCGCTCCCTCTCCCCTCCTCTCCTTCCTCCCCTCCCCTCCCCTTCCTCCACCCCTTCTCCCTCCCCCCACCTCCTCCAACATCACCATCTCCCTCTGCATCCTTGTTGCCATCATCCTGTTACTATATGTTCACAAAGGGTCCTGTATGTTCATTCCAATCACCCTTTATTGTTAATTTAATTACACCCTTTGTACAGATGATCTGCCGTTCAGAGAGTGATGTAGCTTGTCCAAAGTCACACAACTACTAAGTGGATGAGTCTAAATTCAACCTTGGTCCCCAAATCTACCCAGGTGCACAATCCTACAAATCCTGGAGGCCACCACCTGCAATGGGAGAGCCGGCCCTGGCGTGGTCCCAGGGAAGGGAAACCGCTCACCACGCAGCCATGCTGGGGGAGGGGCTTGTCCCAGGTGTGTTAGGACGCTGGTCCACACAAATCCTTTGACCCAATGACCCCTTGCGAGGACGTTATGTCGGCATCGGTGCACAGGGGGAGCTCCCGACAGCATCATTTATGGCGGCAACACGCTGAATAGCGCCAGAGAGCCTGCCAGTAAGGAACAGAGACATAAGCGCTTTGTGGCAGGCGAGGGGCCAGGAGGCATGAGGGGCTGACACGAGGGGCTCCCAGGCAAGGTTCCCAATCAGGGTGTAGAATGAGCCCCTGGAATACATGGAAATAGGTTTAGGTACATAGATACCACAGACTAACGCACATTTCTAGAAGGAGTGACTAAGAAACAAAAAGCCCCACTCCTGGTGAGGGTGTTATTTGCGGGGAGGGTCTCGGGCAAGGAGAGACCTTTGCCTCTGCATTGGTCTTTTCTGGCCGGGAATTTCCTGTTTAATTTTGCCACTGTGACACCCGAGACAACAAGATTATGAGCTATTTATTGTCTCTTTTCTTAGGTCACAATAAAACAACATAGTAAAATAAACTAAAAAAATCATTTTCCTCATTTTAACTTTTAAATGAGGCTCACTCTCTCTCATGGGCTGCCAGCTTCAGCCTGGAGCTCCAGGATTGGACGCCGCGCACCCCAGACACCCCCTGAAATCTAATCCACCAGCCCCCTCCCTACCTCAGGACCTCTGCACATACCAGACCTGCCCCAAGGACACTCTTCACCTCACTGTCTCCCCGCACCCTGCAGAGACACCTGCTCACTCGGGAAGGCCTTCCCTGTCCACTGACCTGGCAGCCTGCCTCCGTGCTGTGCCCACACTCCGCTCCTTCAGACTTCTCCCCAAATTTGCAACTTCACAGGCGGCTGTTTGCTCACTGTTCATGGTGTTTTCCTCCACCCTGTCTGGGCTCCACGAGGACAGAGACCACATTTGTTCCACTCATCAGTACATAGCCAGCACCTGGCTCGACACGGGCACCTGGGAGGTGATCTACAAACATCCCTAATGCTAGCGAAGGAAGGGATGGAAGAAAGGACCCCACACAAATCTGATGTGTTTGAATAGTCAGCTCTGCGGCTCCCTGTTCTCAGTGCTCTGACTTGGCCTGCCTTTGCTTTTAATTCTGGCTCCGGGACACACAGGACACGAAGCCTTGGGCTCTGCCCAAGGTTCAGTAGGTTAAGTAGGAAGAGCTCACAGGTTTTGGACCACAGACAGTCCGTGTTCACATCTTCGTGCTGCCGCCTGTCACCCCGAGTGCCACCCCCGCACAGCGCTAGACCCCCTGTGTCCGTGGACTCCAGTTTCTCTTCTGCCAGAGGGGACCCGGCACATTTTCTCAGCTTGTTCTGAGTGTGGGGGAGCAGACGTTCGCAGGTGCGGCCCAGTCACATTGCGTGGGGAGTAGCATAGACAGACTATCGTATGCTCAGGCTGACGGCAACTCACAAATAAGACTTAACTATCCAAAGGGGATGTCTCTCATGAAACAGAAAAAAATTACGGAAACAGATCATCCCCGTAACACTCCTAGGAAAAGACAAAAGAAAGCGAGCGCCCGAGCGTGGCAGTTTTGCTCACAGTGTGCTCACAGAACTCTTCAAAGGGCCTTGGGGCCAGCAAGGGTCACCCCGAGAAAGGACTGGGTGGCCGAGAGCAGCTAGGACCATGCACCCCTAAAATGGTAGTGATGAGATGGGGAGTGGATCTGTGAGGCCCCCCCAAGGGACGCGTGGCTGGAGAGACTGGACAGGGCTGGAGAAGGGCTGCTGGTTCCACCTGCTTCTTGGCCCAGGTTCTGACCCTGTCAAACGTGGTGCCCCGAGGGCAGCCCGCAGCCCCTGCTGGGCAAAAGCTGGTGGGCGAACGTCCCTCGTTCTCGCCCCTTCGTGAGACACGGTCCTCGGTGATTCCAGAGTCCCCAGTGTTGGGGAGTCCTGCTCCCTAACCCACCGTGCTGGCTCGGCCCCTCCCTGCGTCACCTCCGCAGGCCCCACTGCTCCTGGGACCACCTGCCACGCAGCCACCTGCCCTCGAGTCCTCATCTCAGGGTCTGTTTCTGGAAGAGCCCAACTTAGCACCGGAGACTCGCTTGGCTGCCGCAGAAGCCGGTTCCCCTGTGAATCCAAGCGAGTCCCTGGCGGCAGTGGCCCCATGTCCATATGTCCACACTGCAGCTGGCCCACGCTGCTGCAGGGAGACCTGGCACCTGCCCTGCGTGAGGCAGCAGGAGGGGACCTGGAAGGGGGTCTCCTGCTCAATGGCACCCGGCCACCTCTGCCCAGCACGATCATGTCTGCTCAGACAGAGGGGGTGGCCAGGGACTGCAGTAGGTGTTCAATTCTATCAATAAGTGCCCCGAAGCCGCTGGGTCGGAGGCGGCACCAGTGAGCCCTGATCCCAACTCAGAGACCAGTTCTGCCGTGGAGACCCCAGGGCAAGTCGCTGGCGCTTTCTTGCCAAGAGGCTGACTTCTTTGCTGTGTGGACGTTGCGTCTCCAAATGATTCACATTTCTAGGACAAGAAGCCTTGTTAACCATGTCCGGCAGTTCAGTATAAATCCACTTTTACATTCATCGTGATGGTAAAAATAATCTTTCAGACAATTTTAGTGTCAACTGCAAAGTGGAAGCTTCTGCAAATGTACAATGAGAAAAGAAAAATCTTCAAAGAAAAAGAAGGAGCAGAGAGAGGCGTATCGCTCAGGAGAAGGAGGTTCACTAATTCTCCATCTATCGCGTCCAGAGCATGCCTTCCACGAGGCTCAGGTTCTCTGAGGACGTCTCGTGACGCGCAGTGCAGTGGCAGGCGCAGCGTGAGTCCGAGGACAGCGCGGGGATTTGCAGAGGACGGGGCTGTACCTGGGCAGGGGTGTGTGCCCGTTGTTAGGGCCTCTTCCTCCTTTAATTTACGGACTAAAACACAGCCCCTAAATTAAATACGTTTTGTAGCTGGAAAGTGTTGATCAAGAGGCTATTCTTAATTGAAAATTGACTGACTGGCTCCACCTCGAGCACAGCTTCATCTGATAATCCCGGGCGACAGGAAAGGTTTTCTTCCCTCTCATTGAGTTACTCGTCCCAGTCTTGTCAGGGTCTTGAAATTCTGAAAGGTACAGTGTGACGAGATAAGGGATTCTGTGTTTAAATTCATGGAGACGGTGAGCCAGGAAGGATAAGGGACTGGAGACTGGTTTTGCAGGATGAGAAGCTTGGATGCTTCGGGAAAATAAGCATCCCCGTAGATGTGTTCTACCCTGCAGATGAACCAGCACGCCGCAGGCCTCCCGTTTCTTCTCTGCTCAGGCCCCAGCTCGGCGCGCGGCCCGATCCCTGCCCGGCGCGCGGCTCCTCCCCCGGTCTCCCGCCAGTCTGGGCTCCAAGCACACAGAGCCCTGCTCAGCCGCAGGCCTTCGGGATAGGGATGACCTTCCTGTGGGCGCTGTCCCCTGCACCTGCGCCAGGGCCCCCCCACACCCCATACTACCCGCACGTCTCCTCTCGGGAACGAGCCCTGCAGGCCAGAGTAGACCCCACGTGTGCTGCTCCTTTGTGGCACAAAAGAGGACTGTGACCGGACACTGGTCTGGGCTGTGAAGGGCTGACTGCCAGGTGGTCGGCAAAGTGCCATGAAGTCAGGAACCCGTTTGACCTGCATGTCAGGGTCCCTAGTGCCTGGTGCTTAGTTATGAGTAGACGGGGATAGATGTGGCTACAGATAAGATGTGCATGTGACAGGGATGTGGATGTGGTAGGGACGTGGACGTGGCAGGGACGTGGACGCAGACGTGACATGGACGTGGCAGGGATGTGGACATAGACGTGACAGGGACGTGGACGTGGCAGGGACATGGATGTGGCAGGGACGTGGACGTAGACATGGCACGGTGTGCTAAGGATGTGGATGCAACAGGTGTGCAGACAGACACAGACAGGGACGTGGACACAGACACAGGTGCAGGTGCAGACGCGGGTACAGATACGGTACTAGATCTAGGCACGGATGCGTGCGGTGTGGACAGACACTGACATGGACACAGACACAGATGAGAGGACACTCCCTGGACTGCACCTGCTCCACCCTTTCTGCAGGTCCATCCCAGCCAGGGTACCTTGGACAAGTGACCCTCCACGAAGCCCCCATTTCCTCCTCTCTGAAATGGGGGTGCTAGCCCCCTACTCAGAGGTAGATGTGCCAATTAGCAGGGCAAGCATAGGAAATACGTCAGCTGGTACTATTATTCACCTGTTCCCCAAACCTGTCTAATCCTAAGAACACCCTAAAGATGCCCAAGAAAATGCAGGCTCCAGGCCGCACCCCAGCTCCACTGAGTCGGAGGGTCCCGTGATAAGTACCTTAAACCTGCACCCCAAGCGACTCCCATGACGAAGCCAGCCCGGGGTGTGCCAGTCTGGCGTTGCAGAGTGCAAACCCACTTGGACACTGGGTTTCAGACCAAGGCACTGCCCACATCGGGGTGGCCCATGTAACTTCCCTGTCAGTGAGCCCTTCACGTACCTCAAAGGGACAGAAGGAATGAAGCAGCCAGAATGAATAAAAATGAGGATACTTTTGGAATGGAACTGAGCTGCTCAGAACCTCTCCTTTCTTTCCCAATTAAACATCACTACATGCAGCTGCCGGATCACCAAGCACCAGAATGAGACGGGGCAGAAGTTGGCTGCCCGGCAAATTGCTGCCTGCACCTTGGTGATCGTACGTTCCCTCCAGCACTGGCCAGCTCAACTGCAAAAGTCATTAAATTCAAACTCTCTGTACACACATATATACTGTACCTATTGATAGCTGCAGGCAGAGCTAATCAAATGCACTGCACATTTCATGCAATTTCACACAATTATGACTCTCACAAGGATGCAAATAAAGAGAATGCCAGGAGCCAAGGGGGGTGTTTTATGGGGGGGCATCAGAGGGCCAAGAGGTCTCTGGTTCTTCCTAAGCTCCTTTACACCGCCAGAAACCTGCCAAAGGCCCTCGGCCATCACCTCTACCGAGTTGACATGCATCCAGAGAGATCGCTGGGGTGCGTTTGGAACCCAAGTGAACCAGGGTCCAGAGGTGTCTTGGGGAGGAGCCAAATCCCTCCTTATTCTCAGAGATCCTGCAAAGTGACCCTCCCCCAAGCGTCACTGAGCACCGACGGGGCCACGGAGGGGAGGGCAATTGAAATCTGTCTTTGTGAGGAGGCTCACCACTATCTAAATCAGAGTTGGCAAGCTTTTCCTGCAAAGAGCCAGATGATAAATATTTTAGGATCTCCTGGCCAGATGTTTCTGTCATAGCTACACAACTCTGCCATGCAGCCACAGATAAACAAAGAGGCACACACATGCACCAGTAAAACTTTATTGACACAGACAGGTGTTCGGTGGATTTGGCCTAAGGACCTTGGTTTGCCAACCTCTGGTCTAAGGTATCATTGGACAAGTGTTTTAGAAATACCTGACTGAGTTATTTGGGGAGATGTGGAGTCAAACATGGTAAAAACATGACCTCTCAAAGCCGACCTCGGCAGATCAGCTGCCCGGTTAGGAGACCGACTCCTCAGACGAAGGCCACCCTGTAAGGGCAGACACAGGGAATCTCTGAAGTGGCCTCTGCACAAATGGAGAATGCCACACAGTTGGTGACTCTGCAACTAATGGGATGTTCCTGTGCAAGTAGGAAGGTTGGGTGTTCCCTGAGGGCAAGTTTCAGACACATCCCAGCACCTGCATTCTCCTCTTCTAACGTGTGTCTCAGTTTTGAACTTCTGCAACACAGGTTAATTATACAACTACAGGATTACCCTTTTATCCAATGTCACTGAAGCCATCTGGGAATGTCCCTGCCTTGTGCCTCTACAGACCCACCAAGCAAATCTTTCAGGGTGACATCAGAGCAGCAGCCAGGTGTCTGAACAGCGGCCGGGAACTGACAGCACACAGGAGCCTTCAAGGCAGAGGGCAATTGTCGCTGTGACTGCACAGTGAGACCTGCAGGACAGCACGGACCCCAGGGCAAGGGAAGGGGCTTCCACACATTCCACTAGTGGAGCTCAGAGCAAGAGGCCAACGTCTCGCTTTTCACTCATGGCCCTGTTGTTACAAGTTTCTCCATTGCACAGCCTGGGAAACCATAGACGACATGTTGGCTTTAAGAGATAAAAACCCAGCCATGGACTTGTCCGTGCCATCCCACACGGAGGGACTCCTGGCCAGATGTTTCTGTCATAGCTACACAACTCTGCCATGCAGCCACAGTCTCCCACTCCTGGGGACTTGGTCTTTGCACAGACCACAGATTTAGTCCTGGCAAATAGATTTCATTTCCACGAACAGCTGAAAGCAGCTCTGTTTCTGTTGCAATCTAATCAATACACATATGGATTGCTTGTTCAATAGAAGAAACTAAGTAGGAGATATTCAAGCGACCTGAGAAGTGGTCACAAATCTAAAGCAAAAATGATTTCACTGCAGACACATTGGTGCGTAGTTCCTAAGGCACGCGATTAAGGGAAAACTCTATATAAGTATGTCGATTAATAGAAGTCCTGTGTTGATCCTCTTCATTGGATGAGCCTGGGGATTTTTCTTCTTTTCTTGCTGAACATCTCAAAGATTTGTCTGATGAAATGCTAGAAATGTCTGGCTGGAGTGATGTCTGCCTTTTCGCAAAACCTCACTGTAACACTTCATCTAGCAGGTGCGCTTGCCAGGCTGACCACATGATCTCAGCCAGTCTGCTGCCAAAGCAGGTGCAGGGCTTAAACAGTGCAGACCCTGGTCAGTGCATGACTGGCTCCCTGTTTCACGAGACAGGCCTCCATCACGGGTCCTCCCTGGCTCCTGCCAGCCCACCATTGCGCTGCTATCGGCGCCAGCCTCTGCCCTGGCCAGCCTGGTCTCCCACCACACACCCGGATGCGTCATTGCTCAGACCGTCCCTCCTGGCCTGGGCTCCCTTTCACTGCCCCTCTATGGGCCTCATTTCCATTCACCTTTACATTCCCAGTTCAAGCCCAGATGACCCTGGTAACCTCCGTAGAACTCTGTCTCCTGGTCACACTTCTCATTGGCGCCCATTTTCGGTAGTTGGTGTCAGAGTTTGTTTTTAATTTTCTCTTTCGATGCTTTGATTTTGGTTTTCCGAACCAAATATAGGACCCAATTGGCAGGGGCTGCATTTTATATTTATTCAACAAGTGTTAATTAAGGAACTAACAGCAGCGTTTCATTACGTGTAACTTAACATGCAATCCATTGCTATGATTGCGCACAAACAGCAGTGATCGTTTCCTGACTGCTGACTTTATGTGCAACGTGGGGACCGGAGTTGAGAGTGAGCACCACCAGGGCCTTAGTTTGGGAGGCACCTGCCACACCACTGCTAATTATCCCAAAATGAACTGGACTCAGCCCTTCTTCTGGAATTTGGAGGAAGCACCAGAGGCAGTGTTGGAAGACCACATTTGTGCCTGTAGCGCAGTCTGTTTTATTAGGCTGTGGAATTTTTCTTATACTGTCTTTTCCCTTAGTAAAACCTTAGGAGGCGCTTCAGTATGTAAACAAATCGAAGCAGCAAAACGTGTGAATGGACTCTTCACCAGGGAATATCCACAAATGAAAAACAAGCACACAAAGACGCTCGACGTCATTACTCACTCGGGAAGCACAAATTAATACCACAGTGAGGTACCGCCACGACCTATTAGCATCGTTGAATTAATAAAACGAAAAAACTGGCAACACCAAGTGCTGGCAAGAACGTGGAAGAGCAGGAGCCCTCGTTCACCGTGGACGGAGTGAGTGACAGTCACGGCACAGCCTTTGTGAGAGTTTCTTACAAAGTCAGACTTGAGCACACAACCCGCAACGCCAGCCCTAGGACTGCACCAGAGTAAAATGAAAATCTTTGTTCCCAAGATCCTGCACGCAAATATTCATGGCAGCTTTGTTAAAAACCCCAAACTGGCAACAACCCACCCGTCTCCTAACTGGGGGATTGATGGATGAACTGGTGGCCCACGGTGAAAGCTGCAGTGAAAGGAAAGAACTCCTGACCCAACACGGATGGGCCTCAGGCGCGTTGTTCTCCTCACAAGAAGCCAGAATCCGAACACCCCACACTGCACGTGCCCATCTAAGTGTCATTCTGGAAAAGGCAGATGGTAGGAACGGAAAACAGACCAGCAGGTGTGGGGGCTGGGGCAGGGGGTCTGTATCTCAGTTGTGGTGCTGGTTCCATGACTGCGCACATTTGTCAAGACTCACAGAACTGCATACCAAAATGGTTGGATTTTTCTGTCTGTAAATTATATCTTAAGAAAAAAATACTTATTTTAAAGCCAGCAGGTCTGATTTTAGTCAAGATTTGGAACTCAACCTGCCCAGGCTTCCCGAGCTGCTGGCGGCAGGCTCTGAGGCACCCCGAGGTCCCTCAGAACACAGTTTGGAGACCGCTGGAGGAGCCCCTCACCAGAGCGCTTCTGGAGCTCCAATTCTCTGTCGTCTCTCACCTGGGACCCTCGCGCCAGGCAGAGGCAGCAGATTCTCTGAGTCCTGCTTTTGAACCCTGTCATTTTTATCATCCTGTCATTTTATCATTTCCTGATTGTCACTGTGTCCACCAACCACCTGGGCACCCTCCCAGGACGAGGTCTGTCTCCTCCGGGCTGGGAAGGGCCGTCAGCCTCCAGGCCAGAGGAGGGGAATTGCATGGGCTGGGCCTCCTGCCTCTTGTCCCCTCGGAGCAGGGATGGCATTCCTAGTGCGTCACCCTGGCGCTGTGCTCTCCCTGGAAGTCGGGGCTCAGGTGTGTGGCTCCACCACAGAGCCGCCTCCAAATGCAAATGGATCCTAAGCACGAAACAGAAGGCCAAATTCACATGATGCCTCAGAATATGTTGGTTTTGGGGTTTTTGTTGTTTTTCTTTTTTAGATTTTCTTTTTTTCCGAATAAAGGATGGCTTTGTCTTTAAAGTAAACAGCTGATATTGCTGAATCACTGTCTTTCCAGGCAGCACACGGAAAACAGTCCTACCTGGGGGGTGGGGAGCGGTTTCCATGGAGACGCGATGCAAAGGTCTTCCTGTCTCATGCGCGGATGGGCCCAGGAGGAACAATTGCCGAGGCGTGTTGGTGAGAGGCGGCTAATGAGACAGCCTGTAACCAACCCTGGGGGTCCCTGAAACAGCTTTAGCTGGGACCTCTCCTGTTCCTGGCAGGAATTCAGTAGCGTGGTTATGGTCCTGGGCTTCCGAGCAGGACCGCCTGGATTTGACTCCTGACTCCCTCATTTGCAGCTGCGGGACACTGGACAGGCACTTAACTTCTTTGAGCTCTTCTCTGTGAAATGTGGATTGTGGCACTTACCCCTTAAATGTGCTGGAATGATTCACCAAATGTGAGTCCAATACTCGGTACCCTCTAGGCCCACACTGAGAACATGGTCAATTATAGCTCTGATTAATTTCATACCAAAGCCCACTAGGTCTGCTCAAACCCCAGGCCCCACCGGTGGAGCTGGAGCCATGACTGGCTTTGTGTTTCACCCTCCCCTTCCACAGCCCTGGCCACCATGCCTGCATCCCCCAACCTCGCTCATAGAGTCTGTTTCTCAGAGGGGCCTTGATCTTTCCTGAGCAGACCTTTGCTCTCCCTGGTGCATCCCCCTGGGTGGGCTGGTCTCTGGCACCCTGTGACTGACTCCAGGCCATGACTCAGGTCTTGGTTGCCACTGCACCTGGTCAAAGAGGTCCTCTCTCCAGTGCTCATCATGTCACACTAGTCACTTCCTGAAGTCACTTTATTGTTTACTTGCCTGTTGTTTGTCTCCTTCAACTAGAATGACAGCTCCATGAAGGTGGGATTTTAATGGTTGAGTTCATCACTGATTTCTCAGTGCCCACAATATGCCTGAGCTATACTAAGCATAGGTGTTGGATGGAGGGTAGGAAGGAGGGAAGGAAAGAAGAAGGGAGAGAGGGAGAAAAGGAAGGATGTATGGATATTGGGATGGATGGACAGATAGATGGGTGGATATATGGATGGATGGATGCCTGTATGCACACATACATATGTGCATGGATGGATGAGGGGTGCATAGATGTATAGATGGATAGATGGATAGACAAATGGATGGATGTGTAGATGGATGGATAGACAAATGGATGGATGGGTAGATGAGTGCATGTTTGGATGGATGCATAGGCAGATGGATGGATAGATAGAAAATGGATGGATGGGTAGATGAGTGCACGTTTGGATGGATGCATGGGCAGATGGATGATGGATGGATGGATGGATGTGTAGATGGATGGATGGACAAATGGATGGATAGTGAGTGCACGTTTGGATGGATGCATGGGCAGATGGATGATGGATGGATGGATGGATAGATAAATGGATGGATGTGTAGATGGATGGATGGACAAATGGATGGATAGGTAGATGAGTGCATGTTTGGATGGATGCATAGGCAGATGGATGGATGATGGATGGATGGATGGACAAATGGATGGATGGGTAGATGAGTGCATGTTTGGATGGATGCATGGGCAGATGGATGGATGATGGATGGATGGACAAATGAATGGATGGGTAGGTGAGTGCATGTTTGGATGGATGCATGGGCAGATGGATGGATGATGGATGGATGGATGGATAGACAAATGGATGGATGATAGATGGATGGATGGGTAGATGAGTGCATGTTTGGATGGATGCATAGGTGAATGGATGGATGACAGATGGATGGATGGACAAATGGATGGATGATGGATGGATGGGTAGATGAGTGCATCTTTGGGTGGATGGATGGATGATGGATAGACAGATGGATGATGGATGAACACGTGGGTGGGTGGATAGAGGGTGGGTGGGTGAATGGATCAATAGATGAATGGATGGATAGGTTGATGGATAGACTAATTGTTGGACTGATGACTAGCCAGCCAATAGGAGGTGAATGTTCACCTAGAGCCTTTGTCTTCCAGGCATGATGCTCCACCACTCCTAAGCTGATGCAGGTCCTCACAGTGAGTGCAGATTCATTTTATAAACTTTTTATTTTAACAGAGTTTTAGCATTACAGGAAAGTTGTGGATGAGAGTTCTGAGGGCCCCTGTATACCCCACATCTAGTGCTCCTGTTATCAATGTCTTACACTAGCATGGCACATTTGTTACAATGAAGGAACTGATATTGATACACTGTTACTCATTTAAGTCCATACTTTACTCAGATGTCCTCTATTTTTACCTGATGTCCTTTTTCTGTCCCAGAATGCCATCCAGGATACCACATTGCATTCTCCTTAAGCTTCTCTTGGTTGTGACAGTTTCTCAGACTTTCCCTGTTTTTGACGGCTGTGACAGTGTTGAGGCGTGCTGGCCAGGTACATGGCAGAGTGTCCTGCAATTGAGATCTGTCTGATTTGTTTTTCTCTTGGATGGACTGGGATTATGGGTTTGGGGGAGGAAGATCACACAGGCAAAGTTCCACATTCGTCACCTCTTATTCTGGGGTACGTATTAGTAGCATCAGGGGCCAACGTTGACCTTGATCCCCCGCCTGAAGGAGCTTTTGTCAGCTTCCCCCACTGCAAAGTGACTCTTTTCTTCCACCCTGTTCACGTCGTGGTCTTTGGAAAGACCTTCATATGCACAGCCCACACTGAAAGGGTGGGGAATGATGTTCCTCCTCCGTGAAGCTGGGGCACCTACACACATTATTTGGAATTCTTCTGCACAGGAAATTTGACCTAATTCATTCTGGGGAAGATAACTGCAAAATACCCGACTCTCAATAACCACAGTTTATGTGCCAGTCACTCTTTCAAGTAAAAAATGCTGCTTCTTGAAAAGAGGACAGCTCAGCTCCCCACTCGCCCAAGGGCACGGAGTATTCCTAGGTGCCACCAGACCTCGGAAGCAGCAGAGGTGCTTTAGCCTGTTTCTCTCGTTGGCACACAAAATGTCTTTAATGGAGTGCTTGAAGGTCAAGAATTAATAAAATTGATACTTTTTACTGCTTCTGCAAGTAAATCCTTAAGTGAAATCAGCACTGTTTTATTTCCCTGACGTGGGTGGTGATGACGAACGCCATGACTCCCAGCTCTGTTTAGCTCCCTGTCCTTGATCTGAGCTAAGGCGCCAGCAGTTTCACCTGGGACTGCCTCTGTCCCAGCAGCACAAATGGCAACCCAGTGGGAAAGGCAAATAGTGCCTTAGTGTGACTGTGAAAACAGTTTTGACTTTGTAGACCCCTCAAAAGAGACGAGGGGTCCCCTAGAGGCCCATGGGGTATACTTTGGGAGCTACTGTTGTAAGGTACAATCTTAGCTTCCTCCTCATCAATTTAACTGTAACTCTTCAACACTTCAATTCTTTAAGCCGGAGAATCAGGATCAACCTCCTGTACCCCCCGGTCTTCTCCAGGACCCTGCGGACTCTCCTCAGCACAACTCCGCCCCAGCTGAACCCGTATCGGTGCCATGCCTTCCCGTGCCAGGGCAATGGGTGGCTGTTGTAACAGTCACCCCAATACCTCCCCTAGGACCAAGTCAGGGAACCCCATGTCTTCCTCTTGGTTCCTTTTTGTATTCATTGCTTCCCATATTTTGAAAACGTATCACCTTGTTATTTATTAATTCATCAAACATTTACTAGGCACCCCAATGCAGTGCTCCCCCCGTGAGTTACCTTTGAGCCCTGTTCTTTAGAATGGACAAGATGTGCTCAGGCTTTCCAGGCAAACAAAAATTAACTCTTTCCCCTGAGTCTCAGAAACTTTATTTTAACCAGAGTTTAATTATTAGCATATATAAGCCTAATTATTAATTACATTTTTCTAATGAAGGAAGTTTTCAGGGACAAATTTTCCACTGCAGTTTCTAGGCAGTTTCCCAAGTAAGAACTTCACTAAGAACCCAGGCAAAAATTTTAAAAATGCAGACAGCTCAACAGGGCAAAAGAATTTCCCCTGGAAGCGGGAAAGCTGAGTTTTCTTACTTTGCTCTCCTACCTGGGCTCCCTCTTCTGCCCTCTAGGATCCTGGCTGTGGATGGAAACGGGCCAGCTCTGAAGGGGTCTCAGCCACATCTCTCTGGCTGTGAACACAGAGGTGTGCCCAGGGCACGCAGGAGATACCACCAAGAAGAAAGGGCTGCCTGGTTAGAGAACAGAGCTTGACCATGTGACTCTATTAGGCCAGATTCAGCTGCAAGAAACAGCTAAGAGCGCATGAAACACAAAGACACGTAATTATCACCCGTCACAAGGAGTTTGGTGGGAGAGAGTCTTGGGCATGATGCAGGCCCATCAAAGACCCAGGCTCTTCCTCTCCTCCTTCTCTGACCTCTCCTGTATGGGTGGTTAGTCCTGGGCTTGCTGCCCTGCGTTGGCACGGCTTCAAGTGCCCCACCCACCCATGACCACACTCACACGGGGAGAAGAGAGGAGGGGCTCCTCCTTCCTTCTGCCCTCAGGGAGCAGAGCCCTGTGGGTCTCCAGCAGTCTCCTGCACATGTGCCAGTGGCCAGCAGTGGGTGCACGCTGCCCTCCAACCTGTCCTGTGGCAAGTGAGGAAATGCTCACTTAGCTAAGGGCCCACCCACCCTCAGCATGCGGCGCCCGAACAGGAGGGGGTTTTCTGAGCTGAGAAGGACAGTGACGGTAGCCGCAGGAAAGCACTCAGTGTGCGGCATCTCCTGAGTCAGGAGGCAGCACACGGTTGCCACCACGGCCGCCCACTGCTGTGGTCGCTGCTTGGGAGTTAACAATCACCCACAGCCCCGCAAGCAAAGGAGGGCCACGTCCAGCTCCACCTCACAGACGAAGTCGTCCCAGAGAGGCAAAGCGCCTTTCCTAAGATCAGACCCAGGTCCTCCTGAAACCAGCCTCCGTGCTCTTAGCCCTTCCTCCTCATTGAGAAAGTTATGGAGGAAATGAAAGAATCAGCTACACGGACCTCGGGCTGGAGGTCCCTTAAATGGATCCATTCTATCCCTGAAATTATATTACTGTAACCAACCACCACGGTACAAAAATGGAATGCACTTGTTCCTGCCACTATTAGGTACACGAATGAATATGTAGACACAGATGGCTCCGAGTATTTTGAAGAGAAACACAATGTACAGAAAAGAAGCCAAGCCCTGTACTTACAGTATTCAACACTTCGAGCATTGAATTTGTTGAGCAGAGCCTTTTGCCTAGAAGTGGCAATCTTTGCGCAACATTAGTTAAAAGGTAAAATCTCTCCACAGAGGAGAAAATTTCTCACTGAGATCTTTATATAGTAACAGAATGTTTTATAAGGTGAAGAGCCAGAGAGATGATAGATTAGATCAGATGGATGGATGGATAGGTGGCCGCATAGAGACATATGGAACATTAACGTCATTTCGTATTCACCCACCCACAAAGCTGAGCACGAATAACCTTCAGATGGAAAGTGGATGCTCTCAGGGAACCTGAGGGTATGGAAAATTTCCACATCCCTGAAGCCCACTCACCACAAGGGGTTCTCTTGGGTCAGCTCATTAGCAAGATTCTTGGTCACTTTCAATAGCCTCCAGCTAGGTTTGGAATACGGAGAGCAATGAGAAAGAATATGAGCGGACATTCTAATCTGTGCATCTGAAGGTAACTCAACCAGCCTCATAGGAAACTGCAACCTGTGAGGAAGCCGCATGAGGACGCCAGGGTCCATCAAACGCACGGCTCGTGTTTGAAAGTCAACCGTGTCCCCCAGAGGCACCCACACCTGGAGGCTCACTAATTCCTCCAGGAGAGACATAAACAATGCTTAGTATTTTAGTAAATCTCTGCCTACGAAGGGCAGAGAAAGAAAGTAGAATCGGTGGCTGTAGATCCTTGTCACTTCAGAAATCACTCAGGAGACTAGAAACTTTCCTAGCTTGTTGCAAGAGCAATAATTCTTGGGGTCTTGCTTATGCAGAAATGGGAGGGTAGGGGAGAGGAAGGTTGCTTCCTATCGATCTTTTATTTTCCCACCTTGGGCATTGCTTTTATCAAGCATTCACACTGTGCCTCAAACAAATTATTTGATGAATGCTTCTTTTGTTTTATTTTCCTTATGACACCGCCCACCCTGCAGGGCTGCTGGGCAGCCTGGCCTCACTCCCAGTTCTGAGCAAGTGGGTTTGGATTCTATTGCTGGTCCAGTCCACTCTGACTCTGCTCATACTTCTGGTTCTCCCATGAGTGCAGCCACTGGGCTCTGCTCTGGGCAGGTCCAGGCTCCTTGTCTGCAAGCAGACCCTGCCCCTCCAAGTGCACCCACATGAAGATGAGGTTGCCCCTCTACTACTCTCTGCACTGGTCCCCCATCCTGGGTATCAAACCCATATCATTTCATCATCATCTGACTCCATCTTGATGGCGCCTACCCTTTCCTGGGGTTACCACATGACCCTGAGAGTTCAGCAAGGACTGTGCATATCTCTCTGGGGCGAGCAGAACTCTGAGGTCACCCCTCCCTTGTGCCTGATTCCAGACCTGCTGAATCAGAAACACCAAGCACGGGGCCCAGCAGTCTGTATTTAGGCAAGGCCCCCAGGTGACCCTGGGGCACGCTCACATTTGAGAACCACTGGATTAATCTCTTCTTTAAAGTTGCAGGTGGTGGAAACAGGACCCCTGTTTCTCACCATATAAAAAATATGAACTCAAGATGGATTAAAGAATTAAATGTAAGACCTGAAACCATAAAAATTCTAGAAGAAAATGTAGGAAAAACTCTTCTAGACTTCAGCCTAGGCAAAAAAATTATGATTAAGGCCCCAAAAGCAAATACAGCAACAACAAAAATAAATGGGACTTAATTAAATTAAAAAGTTTCCGCATGGCAAAGGAAATAATTAACAGAGTACATAGACAACCTACAAAATGGAAGAAAATATTTGCAAACTATATATCTAACAAAGGACTTATATCCAGAATCTATAAGGAACTCAAACACATCAGCAAGTAAAAAACAAATAACCTCATTAAAAGGTGGGCAAAAGACACAAACAGATCTGTTTCAAAAGAAGATATACAAACGGCCAATAAACATATGAAAAAATGCACAACATCACTAATCATCAAGGAAACGCAAATTAAAACCACAATGAGATACCACCTTACCCCTATCAGAATAGCCATTACTAAAAAATCAAAAAACAATAGATGTTGGTGTGGACATGGTGGAAAAGGAACGCTGATTCACTGTGGGACTGCGAATTAGTACAACCTCTGTGGAAAACAGCATGGAGATTCTTCAAAGAAATAAAAGTAGGCCTACCATGCAATCCAGCAACCCCACTGCTGGTATCTACCCAAAGGAAATGAAGTCATTATATCATAAGACACCTGCGGTGAGCTGTGATGATGCCACTGCACTGTACCCAGGGTGACAGAGCAAGATTCCATCAAAAAAAAAACCCCATTGGCTTTGGGGGGGGGCGGGGGAAAGGGCAACATACGTAACCTAAACATCTGTACCCCCATAATATGCTGAAATAAAAAAGAAAACCCAAAACAAACAAAGAAACACTTTCACGCAAGTGTTTATCACAGCACAATTCACAATTGCAAAGATGTGGAACCAGCCTAAGTGCCCATCAATTCACGAGTGGATAAAGAAAATATGGTGTGTATATGTGTGTGTGTGTAAACACACACATACACACAACATGGAGTATTACTCAGCCATAAAAAGAAATGAAATAATGTCTTTTGCAGCAACTTGGATAGAACTGCAGACCATTATCCTAAGTGAAGTATCTCACAATAGAAAACCAAACACCACATGCTCTCAGTAATAAGTGGGAGCTAAATGACGAGCTCACGTGGGCATAAAGTGGTGTAAGAGACATTAGAAACCAAGGAGGAAGGAGGATGGGGGAGGTGAGGAATAAAACTTATCTGTTGGCTACAATGTACCCGATTCTGGTGACAAGCACACTAAAGGCCCTGACTTCAGGATTACACTATTCATCCATGTAATTAAAATACTTGTAGCCCCTTAATATTTTGAAATAAATAAATAAAATAAAATAAGTAAAGTTACGGGTGATGGGAACCAAACCCCAAAGGCGTAGCATAGGGAGTTTATTGGTTTGACAAACAGAAACTGGGGAGCGACGGCCGGCCTAGAGCTCAGCTGCATCCAGGTGCTTGGCCCCCTGCGTGACTGTGGCTTGGCCAGACCCTGGCGTGGACAGTGTGGCCTGTGAGTGGAGAGAGGTGGGGTGCAGCAGAGGAAACCCCAGGCCAGGGAGAGGAGTGCATGCCTGCAGGAACCGAGCACACACAGGAATTGTGGACACTCCCTGCACAGCTAACAGCATCTGTCATCCTTGCATCTCAGATGAGGAAACTGAGACTCGGTAAGTCAGGGGATTTGCTGGGACCTTGCAGCTGGGACATGGCAGAGCAGAAGCTCAAACTGGCTGGTGCTGTTCCAAGAGCGTAACTTAGTTACCGAGGATCTCCTCGGAACAGCCAAGGGCGGGCAGGGAAGTGGGGGCCTCTGCACGGCCCGGCGCCGCTTCCTCATCATTTATTAATAAGTAAAGAAACTGTAGCTCAGAGAGGGACATGGCTGGTCTCCTAACTCTCACCTAACAAGGGAATTTCAAACCAAGCGTCTCTCATATCAGCCAGCCTGGGTATCTCCAGGTTGTTTCAGAGGTCTCCAAGGACATGTTCTCACTACATAGCTGCCCGGGATGCCACTTCCAGGAGGTCTGACTGCCTGCTCCACCCAGAGCCCAGAGCCTGTGTGTAGGACCCGAACAGATGTGCTGGCTCCGGCCACAGCACATCTGTGCAGCTTCCCCACGCCCCTCCCAGAACAGCAGGGTGGGAGTCACCTGTCTGAAGTCACCTTCTCTGCTTCTCCATGGGAACCAGCTGGAGACCTTCCCAGGGTCCCTAACGAAGCGGCTATTTTCATAATAAAGAGGTTCTCGGGAGCAAGTTCGAGGAGGGTGCTCTAAAGGAAAGGCCAGAGTGGGATTTTGGCAAAGTAACCGAAGTCTCACTTGCAGTGTGGGGACTGAAGCCAATTAGCGCCCGAGCAGCTCAGGGGCTGAGACACAGGCCCCAAACTGAAACATCAGCACATTCTGTGTACCTTGTTAAGATAAAGGATCTCATTTAAGGCTAGAGAGGACTTTTTCCTCTCTTGTTCTCAGAGTCTCCACAGATAGAATCATTTTCAGAAAGCCAGTAACAAGAAAAAATTTTCTGTGGTTCTCCCATTCCAGAAATGCATTCGGTGACTCAATTATTTTTTTTTAAAAAAGACATATTTAAGATAAAATAAGGAGCTTCAAATATTTTTAGATATCATGCAATGCTGGAGAAAGTGGGAGTGAGAGAAAAGCAAGTGTCTCATGCTGAACCCCATGAAAAACACCCTTATAATAAGAAGGCAAGCAAGATTGTTGCCATGATCAAATAGGTATTAAAGCATCGGGAGAAATGTACAATTTATCTTATTTGTAGAGTGCATATTCAAAATTTCCATTTGAAAAGTCATTTAGCACCAGATTCATACGTTTTTGTTTAAATTTTTCTGGGAAAGCCAAAATCTGTTTTACCCATTTGGTTCTTATCCTCCCAAATTTGTTTGGCATATGAAAAATTTCTACCCAGTTCCAGAAATGTGTTTGGATTCTGGTCTTCAGAAGAAAGAGAAAATTGCCCTTTTTTGAGAAACTTTCTCCTGTGAAGACACTTATTACAGAATTAAACCATGCCCACTGCATTTTCATTGCTAAGCAAGGCACACAGACTCCTAAGTACTATTTACATTGCTGAAAATAGGTTGTGTGATTCCCAGGCATGTTATGGTCTGCCTCATGTATGTAGGAGGTTTGCTGTTGTGATTTTTAAATGTTAGGAAATTTTATTTTAAAAAAAAGTAGCTCTTCTCCATCCAGTTTCAAAACACGCTCACACATACACACAACAGAGCAGTCTATTATTCTCCTTTCCCGATTCTGATTTTCTGCGCAATGCAATGTGCCGACACCAACATCTCCAATTCCTCGCGAGTATTTCTGAAAGTCGCTTTTCATTTCAAAGCACAATTTATAAAATGCTCACTTGGCTCCAGTTTTCTGCACAGTGGTTAATTATCAGCAGAGGAAACCTGGAGAAAATCCTCATAATCTTTTCCCTGGTCCTCGTGGAAGGATTAGAAAATGTGGTGTTAGCTCCCGTGGTTTTCCGGTAACCGTTTGGCGCGACCTCTCATTATCGCGTTATCTGAAAGAACACAGTGTTCTTTGGGGAGGCACAGATGTGGCTTCTGCACACATATCATACTAGAAGGTTAAACCGATAATGCTGAATTTCTTTAAAGATGAATTTATTTTACCAATGCAGAGATGCAATTGAGAAATGGGGATTTAGAATAATCTTTCTGAGAAACAAAAACACGCATGCTGCGCAAACAGAGACAGGTGACATTAGCCCTCTGCCGGCCCACCTCCTGGCTGCTCCATTCCTCCTGACTCCTTTTTATCCTGCGAACAGCTGTCGCCCACTTCCAGAGCCCATTTTAATGTGGCAATGATGTTTCACTCCAAGGCAGCTACAACGGGTCTTTTGTCTTCTTGTCATTCTCTCTGCCTTAAAATATGGATACACAGTCTCTGAAGGAATAGTGGATGAAGTATAGATTCTGAAATGAAATGGGTATTTCTTATGACTTCAAAAATGATTGACTGATCCTGGGTTATAGCTACCACTTGATTGATTTGCTAAGGTTTTACAAAAATAAGTATGAATTCTAATTGATAATGGGATGAAAATAGGGCCCGAGGAAAGCATGACTACAAATCATTAAGCAAAATCAAAGTGGCAGTTTTCAGAGTCACCGGTTAGTTGCATTTGAAATGTGCATGGCAAGGGGTGAGGGGGGGCTTTGGTGCAATGAGAAGTTGGAGTGAGGAAGCTTTGGTTCAAAGCCCTGAATCTGAGCATCCTAATATGCTGTGTTTTGATAGAAGGCTTACGGTTAACACCGACTACTGGTTAACTTCTTTGGTTGCAGTGACAGAAGCTAAATTCAGACCAGCAGAGGAGTAGCAGGGCATTGTTGGCTCACACAGCTCTGAGTCTAGGGATGGAGCCACCTCGAGGGATGACTGGACCCAGGGACCCCAAGGATGGCGTGCTGTCCTCTGCACATCTCGCAGCTGTGTCTGGGCGCGATGTCCTTATCCATGCAGGCCCCCCGGCTTCCTGCGCATGGGAAACAGTGTGCAACAGCGGCCCAAGCTCACAATTCCCCTCAAGCCATTACCAGCCCCAGCAGGAAGGGCAGCCTCAGTCAGCTTCCCAGCTTAGGAAAGGTGCCCATACAGAGGTCCTCGGGGGATTTCGTGTCTTTGGTCTCACAATAATTGGAGGGTGCTTCTGGCATTGGGAAGGCAGTGGGGAGTCAGGAATGCCAGACCTCCTTGTGCAGTTAAGAACTGTGCCCACCCTCCCAGTGTCTGCATGTCCAGCCAGAGATTCACGAGGGAAGGAGCTTGTCACTAATCATCCGAGCCCAGGAGCTAGCTGTGCTGGTTTGCAATCAATGCAGAGCATGTGTAATACACACCAGATTTTCCAGGCACATTCCCCTATGTGACTCTTTCCATTTTTTTAGGTGGGGAGGACTTCACCCAGAGCTGGTCTCCGTTTTGGAACCATCTCTCCGGCAGCGACACCACGGGTGGGTAGGGGCTGCCAGATAGCAGGTCAGTGTCAGTTCTGCCTGTGCGAGCACCACGCTCACTCACTGGAGGAGCCAGCGACTGCTCCTGTGTCTTCAGGGTGGTTGTTCCTGAGCATTTACATTTGGAAAAATATATTTTATTATAAATTGCTTTCCTTTCAAGTGACCTTTATATTACAGCTAGGGCATAAAATTGATTTCCTATTAAATTATGTGTGTAGGTAGGTTATATTATTCCATTCCAGGAGTAACACACAGACCCTTGACTAATCACCAAGCCATGGTGCAGACGGGGCAAGGACGTGTGGATGGAGGGTGACGGGATCTCCCACAGATGGGGTCCTGGCTCCCAAAACACAAAACAGAAGCCACACCCACTACCCACGGACAGAGAGAAAGCACAAGGAAACAACTAGAGGCATATGCAGAAATAAATGTGGATTTAAAAACCAGTACATGTATATTAGGGTCCTCCCGAGAAACAAAGCCAGAGGATGTACATCTGCATGTGTGCACGTGTTTATTTACCTATTCATAGGAATCGGCTCACATGATTATAGAGGCCAGCAAGTCCCAAGGTCTGTGGTTTGCAAGCTGGGGACCCAGGACAGCTGATGGTTTACTTCCTGTCTAAGAGCAGATCTGTTCCAGCCCAAAGAAGAGCTGATGTTTTGGCTCAAGTCCAAAGTCAGAGAAAGACCAACGTCCCAGCTCCAGGCTGTCACACAGGAGCCGCTCCCTCTTACTGGAGGAGGGTCAGACTTCGTGTTCTACGGAGGCCCCAAGTGACTGGATGAGGCCCACCCACACTGGGGAGAGCCGCCTGCTTCCCTTCTGTCTAGACGTTCAAATGTTCATCTCACAGAACCCCAAGAGAAATGTTTGACCAAATGTCTGGAACCCCACTGTCTAGTCAAGTTGACAAATACAATTAACTGTCACAACATGCAAAACTAAAGTCACAGAATGTACGGACTGGGGAGAAAATCTTGTCATTATAAAACTCTGTGCAACTTCACAGAAAGAATCACTGTTGCATCATCTGGGGAGGGGTTCTCAAATTAGGTTCTACCTGAAATTCTCCTGGGGTTTATACTTGTTTAGGTATCAAGAGGGCCAAGGAAACATTTTCTTAATAAAGTGATTCCAGTGCCCTAATTTTGCCCATCAGGATGGACATATTCAGAATTAAATTTGTTGCGTTAAGACTTAGTATGTTACCGTAGGTCATGCTTTCCCCACCTTGGCACTATTGACAACGTGGACCAGATAATTCTGTGTTGTGGAAGAACTGTCCTGTGCTTTGTAGGATGTTTAGCAGCATCCCTGACCTCTACCAAGTCAGTGCCAGTACCACCCCACCCCCAGATGTGACGACCAAAAACGTCTCCAGATATTACTAAATGTTCTCCAGGGAACAAAGTGCCCCCTGCCCAGTTGAGAGCCATGGCTATAAAGGGAACAGGGCAAACCCCACGGTATTGGCTTCTGATTTGCTTTTTGCATGTAACACGGACAGTGAGCTGCGTGTTCTCTTAGAGACAAGCAGTGACACCGTGGATACGCTGCTCCACGCACTCGGAGTTCCACATCCCAAAAGCTTTTAAGCATCTTTGTGCAGAGACCCAGGCTAAAATATTCATCCTGTTCATGTTCACGAGTGTGTCAGAGCAGCAGCAGCTTCTCCTTCCCCTGGAGGCAGGCGCTGGTGCATGAGTAAGAAGGAAGCTGCATCTCCACCCATCGGACCGGGGCCAGGGTGCAGGTGGGGCAGAGCCGGCCCACGACTCCACCCAGCATGACCAGGCTCGCCTCCCTAAACCCACCTCTCCGTGTTCCCAAGAGCAGAATTTGATGGATGCTTACACATAGCACATGAGAGATTTAAGACTCATGATGGAATCAGATCATATTAAAAGATTAATATAAAATTAGATTCAAAAATAGCTTTGAAGGACCTTTACATTCAAAGAGTTCAGCACAGACTCAGAAGCAGAATCGGCTCCATAGGTTTCTGCTTCTTCCCTGACCTGGATTTCTCAGCACAGGCTGACAGAACCTTCGCTGAACAGGGCTGTGTTCTCAGAGATGGTACCAGTAGACAAAACTGAGCAGAAGGATGTGTGTCCCCCAGGTGCTTGGGAGAGTCCTCATGAAAAGATGTACCCACTCCACTGACCAGGCCCCCAGAGGCTCCCGGGGGCTGGTTCTTGCTGTTTTCCATGTTCTGCTCAGAGCCAAGAAGCTTCATCGAACGTGGGGCCCGAGTATGAACACTGTGGCCTCCTGAGCTCTGTTTGCCAGGTCCTCGGCTCAAACCTTTATTTAGGTAACTTTGGTTAATGCTCTGAGGAAACCCAGGAGGAGGGTTTGGTCCTCGACCCAGGCCTGCAGATGGGGACACAGTAAGCGGGTAGGCAACCCCGAGCCCGCACAGCCGGGAGTGATGGAGCTGATTCCCCCGTGGCAGGCGGACGCGGCCCCACGAGCACGCCCGCGCCATGTGCTGGGCTACCCCACGCCACCCCGACCCCCTCACCACTCCACGCTCCAGGAAGGTCTCCCCAGCCCCGGGAGGCCCATTTTGTCCATCACTTTGTTCCCGAAAGGACCGCTGTCCAAAGACCAAACCTTGAATCTCACCCAGAGTAGCCTCGAGAGCCCCCTGCCGGCTCTGACTCCCTCTCTGCGGTCTGAGCCCTGCACTTCACCTTTGCCTTTTAAATAGAAACCAGGTTCTGCTCCGAGCTCTGCAGTGGCTTAAAATACACACCGGCATGGCATGAAATCCACGACCTTCACTCCCATGAGAAGCCAGGAAATGAATAAATGAAACCCAAAGTAATTAGAAAAAAGGGAATAAAAAGGGTAAGAGTGGAAATCAGTGAAATAGAAAGTAAACACTAAAGAAAATTAAAAAGGCAAGAAATATTTCAAAAGGCTAAAAAATTAATAAACAACTAGCTAGACAGATGAAGGAAAAAAGAAATTAAAAATTGCCAATTTAGGAATAAAAGAAAGGGCTTCAGTGAGGTAGTGAAGTTGGGAAATGATAAGGCAATATTATGAATAAATTAATGCCAATAAATTTTAAACAGATGAAATCACAAATTCTTAAGACAGATAATTTATCAAAACTTACACAATAAGAAACACAAAAACTGATTTAAGAAGAAATACATAATCTAAATGTCCTATACTTTTTAAGGAAGTTGAGTCTGTTATCAAAAAGTTTCCCACAAAGAAAACTCCAGGCTGGGGTGTCACCCCTTCTCTCACTGGAGCACTCCCTTCGCTGGCACCCCACTGGTGAATTTAAAAGCTGTCATTACCACATGTCAGGGCTGTCACTGCTATGCCCGTGACACACGGTGTCTTCTCAAAGCCAGACAGAGTCAATGACTGGGCGTCAAAATCCTATGGCAAAGTCAGCCTCCTTGGATCACTCCTGGTATCAGTTGTCACAATCGGTGTCCTTTCCTAGATGGGAAATGCCCATGCAGGAGAGGTACTGGGGGGCTCTTTCAAAATTAACACCGTGGAAAAGTGAAGGATTAGACAGAGGGAAGTTGAACCGGATGCAGCCACCCAGGCTTGGGCAAGCCCACCATGGCCCTGGAGCAGCGAGGGCCCTGCAAAGCCATCCCGTACCAGCACAAGCAGACCACACTCCTGTTCTGACTGGTCGGTCACTGGATGCAGGCCACCGAGGGAGGAGGCGCAGCCTTGGCCAGGACAGCTTCCTTCGGCAGGAGGCAGTGATCCGAGAGGGACTCGCAGAAATGCATCAGCCACAAGCACTGCACACACCTGCTGGAGTGAGTGCCTCAGTCCTGGCGGGGAGGGTCTAGGGGTTGCACCTCCTGCACCTCCGCATCCACTACCATCAACACACAGAAGTCTACATCTCGGCAACAAACCATGGACTACAAAATATTCAAAAACACCCTTTATAATAGCATTGGAAAACAGAGTACTCAGGCATAAATTTAATTTAGTGTGCAAGACCTCTGCCCCCCAACTAGAAAACATTGCAGAGAGAAACTACCGCAGACCTAAGTAAATGGAGAAATATGCTGTGTTCGGGGAGAGGACTCAACATTTTTAAGACGCTAATTTTTCTCTAAATTGATTTATATAGCCCATGCAATCCCTGTAAAAGTCCTAGTACACCTTTTCGTAAAATCGATAATCCGATTCCAAAATTTATGTGGAAGTGCATAGAATGTAGAGTATCCAAAGCGCTCTTTTAAAAAAGGAAAACAAGTTGGGTAGACTTAGTCTATACAACTTCACGATTTACTGTCCTGTAATTATCAAGGCAGTATGGTATTGACATAGGACGGACAAAATGATCAATGGAAGAGATAGATCACAGACCACCCAAATATAGACAGCTTTTTTTTTTTTTT
>NW_012153341.1:527968-530292 GCF_000956105.1 Propithecus coquereli | reverse complement strand
CTCGACGCCATCAGTTCAGGGACAGACACGTGAACTCTGCAAGGAAATACCGTTTCACACCCGCGGGCACAGCTGCCTTTGCGTTGGCAAGCGTGCGGGAAACCGGAACTCTTATGCACCAAGGATGGGAATGTAAAATGGAAAACCACCTGGAAAACCGTTTGGCAGTTTCTAATGACATTGAGAAGACTCACTCACCTTTCACCCGATGATTCAGCTCCAAGATTCCACCCAAGAGAAATGAAAACATGCGCCCACAACAAAACTCGTTTTATCCATCACCCGATGCTGGAGATAATCCCAATGTTGCCGGGTGAAAGTATACGTGACAAATGGTACTCGGCCCCACGAAGGCCAGACCTCTGGTACGTGCAGCAGACGGTGCCACCAATAACACACTGTGCGAGTAAAACCAGGCTCGAAGAGCCCCCTCTGTGTGCTTCCATTTATAGGAGGTTCTAGAACAGGAGAAACAATGCTACGCTAACAAAAAGCGGGCCTGGCTTCTCACGTGGGTGGGAGCTTGCTCGCAGAGAAGGCTGAGGAAAATCCCGTGCTGAGGGAGATGTTCCCTGCTGTGTTCGGGTTGTATGTGTTTGCTAGAACTCACAGAACCTGTGCCTTTTACTGAATGCAAATTATGCCTCAATAAGGTTGATCAAAACATCAGCTTTCCCACCGTCTCGAGGCTCTCACGTGAACCCCCTTTACCTACCTCCAGCCCTCCCCCATTAACCCCCCACGCAGGCCTGCTGTCCCTCCAGCCCATCGGGAGTGCTTGCAGGGGGCTGCCTGTGCCCAGACAGCTCCCCTCCCATACCTCTGCACACAGGCAGCCACCAGTGCATTCTGACTCTAGCTATGTGTGTAATTCAAGGCCAGCATTAATCAAAACTAAGACGTGGTATCTTCTGGCTGTTGAGGATATACGCTCTAGAGCCTGGGCTCTTCTCCTGCTGGACAACTGTGGGTGAGTCACTCAGCTTCTCCTTGCCTCAGTGTCCTCATCTGTGAAATGGGTGTGGTGGTGATACCTGCTTCGTAGAGAGCTGCCTGAAGGAGCCAATGAGTTAATTGAGTTAATGTGTGTAAAGCACCTTCCGCAGCACCGAGCCCACCCTATGCTCCTGTTCAATGTCGGTTCTTCTGTGGGTCGCCATTCTAATTGAATATTAGCAGGATTCAAAGGAACACTAATGAACTTGGGGTTATCTGCAGTTCAGTAGCCATGAACTTGGGGTCATGCACGTGAGGTGACCTGGGCTTTAGGCTCAATGCTGCTGGCAGCCAACTGGGTGGCTTAGGAAAGCTACGCGTCTGGGGCTCCTTCTATCAAGTGAGGTGTGGCCCGGATCAGCGCTTCCAAATTGCAGCTCTTCGTGGACTGTCTTTGCCTTGTCCATTTAATACATATTTTATTACTTACTAACAGTTTTCCTTAAACCAACTTGCTTTTCTTAACTTGAATGTATGTAGCCTCATCCTATACTATAATAGCAATAAAATTAAGGGTTTGATTTGTTAGAGATCTTTTTCTGATATACATTTAAAGAGTTGTTTGATTATTAGGGAAAAACACGATAACTCTGTTCAAGGGCTCTCAAACCATTTCATGCACGATGCCTGAACCGTCCCTGCCTGGTGCTCGCGAAGCCCCTGCAAGGGACCCCCAGCTTCTGCTGTGCTGGGAAAGAGAAACCACCCACGAAGCACCACGAGATGCCCTGAGAGGGCTGTGCCCATCAAGCCCAGTGTCCAGATGGAGTTTGGGAGATGCTTCCAGAAACATAAAGGAAGAAAACGATCTCTATGAATCTTCTCTTCAGGAAAGCGTTTCCCACCCGAACGGTCTCGTGTCACTCAATATTTCCACTGGGAAAAACGAGCCTCTGGAATCTCAGTGTGGGCCTTGGTGTCACATATTAGCAATAATCACAACCGGTGGCGGGTGAGCAAGCTGAGCAGGTGAGGCATCGCTGTGGCTTTGTCTCTGTTGAACTCCCAGACTTCACCATCTCACAAGCCTAAGCGCAGAAGGATCCCGCAACACGACAGACACAACGCCCCTCCCAGATCACACGTCCTTGCCTGAGCATGCACGGCTGTGCCCGGTGCGCTGACGCTCTGTGCGGCTCACTAACCCTCAGACGTGCTGGAGAGTCAGGAGGAGAAGGACGTGACGTGAGGTCAGGGAAATGGGTGAGGGCAAGATCGTTTAGAGTGGGAGCTGGCAAACATTTCCTGTAAAGAGCCAGCAAGTAAATATTGCAGGCTTTGGGGGCCACATGGCCTCTGTCACAGCTACCCAATCTGCCCTTGTGGCA
>NW_012153341.1:503358-525898 GCF_000956105.1 Propithecus coquereli | reverse complement strand
GTCACCCGGCTTCTCCGGCTCCGGGGACTGACACCTGTTCTAGGCCCAGGCACCTGGAGCACTGTAGTCCCTTTGGTTCAAAGGAACTTTTACTGGGAGTAAATCCCAGAAAGAAGGTTAGCTGTCTTTCACGCTGCCCACTGCTCTGGATGAAGTCAGCCGGTTGCACCAGGGGCTCGTCTTTGTCACCCCAAGAAGAGAGCTGGAGTGGGGACGACACCACCCGATAGGAAAGAGAGCTCAGAGACAGCGTGAGTGACATCTCTGAGCCCGCGGTGCAGCCAGAGCAGAAGCTTTCCGGTTTAGACTTTTCAGTTTTGTGAGCCTACAAATTCCCGTAACTCTCTTCGTCACCGCTGTCACTCGTGTCACTCGACACTGAAAGAGTCCTGTCTAGTTCAATCACCGAGAACACTGACACCTTCGGGCCTGGCTGTCCTACGGGTTTGTACTAAATGGTGTCGCCTGCCGCCCTGCCAGTTCTCTGCCCAGCAGAGGAGAGGACATGAATTTCAGTGGTCTGGGCACGGCCTGCCCAGGAACACAAGCGAGTCAGCAGAGCAGCAGCCCTAGAGGAAAGTGCCCAAGACCAGGGGAGGCGGGCAGCACCCAGGGCAGGGGGACAGCACCAAGGGGAGGCGGGCAGCACCCAGGGCAGGGGGACAGTGCAAAGAGGAGGCGGGAAGCACCCAGGGCAGGGGGACAGCGCAAAGAGGAGGCAGGCAGCACCCAGGGCAGGCGGGCGGCACGCCCCTGTTGTTCCCAGCTCATTGGGATGGGCTCTGCGGCTTGCTCCAGGGACTGGACATGGGTACGAAGGGAGGAGAAAACAGCTGCTGCACTAACAGCCACCAAATGACACTTGATTGCCTGCTTATGTGCCCTTCTCCAGCTATTTCCAATGACCATCTGGGAACCCAGCAACAATCAGACATTGTTTAGCCAGATCCTGCCAGAAATCAAGTGCCGCCATCACGTTACAAACAACCCGGGCTGGGTCTAGAAAACACAGACTCTGTGCAGATGCCGCGCGGGCGGGTGCGGCGCGGTCAGACGCTCTGAGCGCTGGCGGAGCTGATCTTGGCAGGAAGGAGTGGAAATTCTGCACCAAACCAACCCTTCCTTCTGCCACTGTCTTGTCATCTGGGTCCGCCTGGCACTCTGCTTCCCATGAAATGTCACCCGAGAACACCGCAGAAAAGCAACGCTGGGTTTTATGCATTTTCTGGGAGTGTTGTCCGAATTAACGGTGAACTGACAAGAGCCACCAGGCCTCATTTTTAAAGGTTCGCCCAGGAGAACCAAACAGGGTTGTTGGGTGTTTTCCCCTTAAACGATTATACCGAGGTATATTTTACGTCTCATAACACTTGCCCGTTTCCAGCGTGCAAGTCGATGATTTTTAGTAACTTTGCCATGTGATGCAGCCATCGCCATAAACCAGCTTCGGCCAGTTTCGTCTCCCCGGTAAGACCCCCTCACGCCTGTGTGCAGTTCCCCCCTCCTACCCCCAGCCCCACGAACCTACTTTCTATCTCTATAAATTTGCCTTTTTAAGACATTCATATAAATGGAATCACATAGCAGGTGGTCTTTTGTGCCTTAGCATGTTTCCAAGGTCCATCCATGTTGTAGCATGCGTCAGGGCTTTGCTCCTTCTTACAGCAGAAGAACATTCCACGTATGGATTTAGAGCATTTGGCGACCCACTCACCAGCCACCAGGCGTCTGAGTTGTGTCCAGTGCGCGGCTACCGCAGATTTGTGAACAAGTCTGTGTGGCCACATGCTCTTGTTTCTCTTGAATAGATACCAAGGAGTGAACCGCTGGGCCATAGAAACCAGGGCTGCTCTGTGGCAGGAAAACACTGGAATCTAAGGTTGTCAGATTCACCAGCGGTTGCCACAGGGCACAGGATTGGCGTTGGGGTCCTGCCTTGGCCAATTTTGAGCGAGTGTCAGCTCCTGCAGGTCCTTTAAGCCTCCAGAATCTGTGTCCTCCTCTGTAACGTGGGGATAATGCCAGGCCCAGCGGTCACGTAACTCCTCCCAGCAAGCACTCTCGGAGGGCAGCTGGCCTCCTTCTGTGGTCTCAGCGGGCTTGCGTTCCTGCTATGCTCATCCCTGGCTGGGAGACCTTGTGTCTGGGGAAATGCCCCGTCATCACTGGCCTTTCGCCCTGGGCACCTGTGTGCACTCCAGGCTGTGTGACACGTGCCACCTCGGCCAGCTTCCGCACACGCCTCCTCTGACCAAGGTGGCTGCGGCCTGAGGTTCTCCCTGGTCCTGCACCAGGAGCTGTTGCGTCGGCCGTCACGCTGCTGCCGTTGTCCATTAATGCCCTTGTTGTGCTCATATCCGTCTCGTGTTGTATATGACGCATTAAAAAGAAATCCTGATTCTCTTTCCAGCTGTTTTTCCTGCTGTCCTTCCGCCTTTTGCCAGAGAATACCTGACTTTCTATTTTTATGTAAAAGTAACTGAAGTTCAACCTCTATCTAGTATCAAAAACCATACGTCACAAAAAAAATAAATATACTTAGATCCTTGAAGTTAACTTCCCAACGTACTTGATGGAACCAACCTACAAACAGCAGGAACAAGCAATTAATGAATGGGAATGTTGAATTTAGAAGCCTGGAACCCTGAATTCTTAGAGACACACTAGAAAAGGGGGGTTTTGGCCTGGAATAAATCAGAAGCTATTCAGATAACAAACAAAATCCGTCCTTGAGCTCTTGCTGTTCTGAATGCTACTTTCACCTTTTATTCTACAATGACCCTATGAGATAAGTACCATAATTATCCCTATTTTACAGATGAGGAAACAGGCCTGGAGACTGAAGAATTTGCCCAGAGTCACACAGCAGCACAGCAGAGAAACCCACCACGAGCATCACTCCACCCCCAGGTAGTGCATAGACGCTGCGCATCTTTCCACCACCGGGAGTCCTGGGAACACTCCAAAAATCTGCAGGCAGATCTAGCTCCCCGGCAAACGCAAATGGTGATCTTTTACCGGAAAGTCGTTTCTTTTACAACAGTTTTTCACTTGGGCTCTTTTCTCATCTTGATTAAAAACACACATATGAAAGAAATAGCACACTGGATGGACCAGACATCACCACACAATGCATGTGTATTCACTCAGAAAATACAATTTCACACGTAAATTAATTTCAGAAAGCTTAAAGCGTAGCTGGTAACTCCAGCTTTGATCCGAATCACGTGCCATTTCCTGGGCCATTCTTCCCTCGAATTGATCATAGCAGCCGGTGTTTACCAAGAGGTTTCCGTGCGCCAGGCACTACTTTATGTTTCCTGTCTCTCGTATCAGCCCTAGGAAATCAGTGCTGCTATTAGCACCCCCTCATGTGAAGAGGAAAATTGAAAATTGATAAGCTGAAAAACTAGCCCCAAATCACACAGCTACTCAGTGGAGCAGCTGGGTGTGAACCGGCCACTCCGTTAACCGCGCGACCGCTCCGTGGGGCCTGTCGCCTCTCGCCAGTACTCATTCACTCAGCACCTGCTTCTCGGTCTCCCGCCAGAGCTGGGCACCAGGCCAGGGTCTATGCCCACCAGACCGCACCAACCCAAGCCCCCTGGGAGAGGTGAGCAGGGAAGACAAATGATGTAAACTTCATCGCGACACCACGCGATGACGGTTATCAGAGGGGAGACCCCAGTGCTGTGAGAATCCGCGCCGGGAGCCGCAGGAGACCCACCTAAGAGAGAGTCTTCAGCTCGCAGCTGCCGTCAGAGAGCCTGGGTGGTCCCAGGGCAGATGCGTGTCCTGGGAAGGCGGAGCAGCTGCCTTGTAGGAGAGGAATGGAGGGGAGTGAGGGTACAAAGACGCAGGCTGGGAGGCAGCTGTACCCTGGGGAGGATGGGGGCATGGGTGAGGGGGTGGTGCAATTCAAGGAGACCTGGGAGGCAGACTTGGGGACGGGGTGAGGAATGAGGACAGCATGGGAGAACTGGGCTTCGAAAGACCTGGAACTTGCGAACCTACCTATTCTATCTCCAATTATGCTGAAGCTGAATTTCCACTCTCTCGGATTCCCAGCTGGTCTTCCAAACCCAACCTATAGTCCAAGATCCTGGGATCGCTCCCCACTGACCCCCAAAGTCCACCCTCCTTAATGTGGCTCACGCTTGCTGTCTGTCCACCCGTCCATCTGTCTTTCCGCAGCACAAACAAATCAATCACATGAACCGTGTACACTGTCATTAGCAGCAAGAGCTGAGAGTGAAGGCCCCAGGGCTGTGTCAGCAGGTGTAGTAGAAGTAGGTGTCGCGCGCGGTCCCCCTCCTCGTACCGTGGCCCCGGAGTGACTCGGCTGCATCCCCCACGAGCTTGGTGCTTTTCTCCTTGGTGGTTTCCCCAGGGCAGGACTCCTGAGGCCGCCACTGCTCTCCTTGGCTCGGAGCTCTTTGCTCTTCAGTCTGAAATCCCAGCGTGAGTCTGCACCATCTACCACCCCTCCTACCCAGGAGTGCTGCAATCCAACGTCTGAGACGGGTGTCTTGGGCTAGGAATAGCATTCCTCTGAAACTCAGTCTTCTTATCTATAAAATGGGGGGGGATTAATAGGAAATACCTCTCTGGGTTGCTGCGATAACGACTAAGTGGGATAACAAACATCAACCGCTCAGTCCAGAGCAAGTGCTCAAAAGCCGTTAGTCCTCATCGTTTGTTACTAATCTATCCGACAGTCAAGCACAGTTGGAGCTGAGTCCTTCAAAGGTGTGTTTCCCCTGTAAGCCACGTGAGACCCCTAGTGGCAGGTGCAATCCGGGATCTGGTCCGTAACAGAGGCTGTCGGAGCCCGAGACAGAGTTCCTGGGCTCCGGAAGCAGAAACCAGGCAGTGTCCTGGCAGGAGGTGAGCCGTCGTCGAGGAGCGTGGGCGCTGACGGACACTGTGTGGCCTGGCTCCATCGTGTCCTCCCGACATAGGCTCCTGATTTACCAAAGGAAAATGAAACACTTCTAATTTATGGAGGGAGAGGGACTTGATTCTAATTACACTTTCTTGTCTTCAGCTGGGGTTGTGGCACTCCTGTAGTGACGGCCAGAACTCCTGAGAAAGTGGCAGTTGTTCCTTCTGAATTCTGCCCAACTTGTCACGTGGCAGAGTGTGGGGAGGGGTTGACATCCCTGTGTCATCAGTGCAGGGTCAAGCACAGCCTCCCACTCCCAGAGCCCTCGGATGACCAGAGCGGCATCGGCCTGATTATTGGGCAAGGCTGTGGGAAGGGGGGACGCGAGAGAAACTGAGCAGAAGTAACAGAGGCCACCCCATGGCCGGGGCAGTGCCCGCTGGGAACTCTCCCAGGACAGCCCTGCGCAGTGTGCGCCCGCGTGCAGTAAGCACATTCTTCCACGCTGCAGCAGCACTCAGACTGACGTTAGCAAGATGTGATATCGTTCCCTCCATAAACTTCACAGACTCCTGGGGACACTTTGTAATTCACCCCCACGCACATCCACCCTGCCTTCCCTTCACCCACCCAGGCATTCGTTAAACAGGGAGTCGTGGGAGCCCACTATGTGCCCACCTCTGCAAGGAGAGGCAGGTAAAACATATCCCAATCCTGCCCTCACAGAGCCGACAACCTGGGAGGGAAAGAAAGACATGAATCTGAGAAGCACAAAAGCACAATGGCTGTGATAGAGGGTGGGGAGCCCCAAGGACGTCAAAAGAGGAGATGAGGAGAGCTTCCTGGAGAAAGTGGCGTTTCCGCTGAGATTTGAGCAATCGGCAGTCAGGGCCAGATGAAGAAAAGATGAGAGAACGTTCCTAGTGGAGAGAACGGCTTAGGAGAAAACAAGGGGTCGACAGAGGCTGTGGCTGGAAAGTGAGCACCCTGGGGGACGATGGCCCCGCAGCCCACGCGCCTTCCTGGTGCTCCCTCACTGCTCTCCGTTCACCCAGCTAACTGTGTTGGGACTTCGCCCCTAGCTAGCAAAGTCCTCTTGCCTGTGATCTTGCTGTGGCATGCCCAGGAGACAGCCTGGATGTACGTGGCCGCGTCTCCACGCATACAGTTCGGTTGGTCTGTTCTGTTGCTGTGCACGGACTACACAACCAGGATAATCAAAAGCAAGACCCTGGTCTCGGCTCCAGAAAACCGGAGATGATTGGGAGCTGCCGCTGGGCACAGATTGCATCAAGAATCTATGATTCCAGAAAAGATAAACATTAGGTTTCTCCTTCACTACCGAACAGTGATAAGGGGTTGCTCTGACTTGTGTGAACCCAGGGTCACAGTGAGTCTTTGAAGATGAGCGTGAGGTCCCGCATCGCTATAAGATAGTATCCAGCTGTAAGAGGATTTAAAATATCCCACGTTATAAGGATCAGGTTTATTGTCAGCTTTCCCAGTTATCTCGGGTTCTGAGGAGACAGGAAAATATAACTGCAATTAGTTGTTAGTTAATCGGTTATGATGAGCTAGGAACTACATGAAGGATTTTATACGTACTAATTTATATAGTTCATAAAACAACCTCAGGAGGTAGAAACTCTTTTTATACCCAATTGACAGACGAGAAAACTGAGGCTCAGACAAGTCACGTGTCCATGAGTCAATTGGTGAGAAAGTGGTGGGACTTGAGACAGGAGCTCTGCTCCCGGGCAGGTCCCGTCCTCCAAGCCCTGAGCCCACTGCAGTCACCTCGGGGACCGAGTCTCAGGTTGACTCATTCATTCAGGTGTTAACTCATTGCAAATATTTACTGTGCTCCTAGGATGCTCCAGGTGCTAAAGTCAACAAGCCTGCTGTGGACTGAGCACTTATGTGTCCACAAAACTCCTCTGTTGAAATCCTCACCCCTAAAGTGGTGGTTTCAGGGGGTGAGGCCTTTGGGAGGTGATCAGATCACGAGGGTGGAGCCCTCATGCCAAGGGTTAGTGCCCTTGTAAAAGAAGTCCTTTCCACCGCAGGAGGGCACAGCGAGAAAACAGTTATCTGTGACATGGGAAGGGGACCCTCACCAGACAGCAAATTTCCAGGCACCTTGACCTCAGGCTTCCCAGTCACTTGAACTGTGAGAAATAAATTTCTGCTGTTTATAAGCCACCCAGTTTATGATATTCTGTTACAGTAGCCTGAATGGACTAAGACAAACCTGACAAAATTTCCTGTCCTCTTGGAACGCCTAGTTTCATGGGAGTTGGCAAGAAACCAAATAAGCAAGTGAAATACACAGTGCACGGAAATAAACCACACACAGACAACCTGAGCAAGGAGTCGGTGAGCAGCTCCGAGTGGGAAGGGAGGGCCTCGCCGTGGAGGTGAGAGTGTACTAGATGTGATTTTTTTTCCCTATACCAGATAATTTCAAACAAGATTTATAATTGGGCTACTGGGGAGGGCAATGTATCAAAAATGCCAAACATTCCTTCAAATGTTTCTTGAGCGTCTGCTGTGCAGCAAAGCAAGACGCCCGTGTCCCAGGCCTCCCTTCTGGTGCAGAGCCCCGCAGTGAGCAGCAGACGGATAACCGGTAAGTGGACCCTTGGGACACTCCGAGGACAGGAAGGTAGTGCAGGAAGAACTGAACGTGGTGGATTGGTTGTGGGGGGAGGGGGGTGGCAGCAGGTGGAAATGTTTTATGGGGTGTACAAGGCCTCTTTTAGAAGACAATAGCTGAGCCAAGGCAAAGAAGGAAGAGGGGCATGTGGACATCAGGGGAAGGTCTCAAGGGGGCTCGTGCCTAGTGTGTTTGTGGAGTGACGGGAGCCAGTGAGATTGGTTCACAGCAAGGGGGCAGGCGGAGAACAGAGGAGGTCGGAGCCGGAGCCATATCTGTTCAGCAAACACGCCAGGTGATGCAACCTGCCCACTAACCTCTAGAGAGTGCTTCAAGTTTACCAGGGACCGTCATCTTGAAAGTTGAGTAATTATTGGACCCACTTTACAGTTGAGGAAATCGAGACTTGGGTTAAAAGTGAACTGTCCAAGGTTTCACAGAATGCAGCCAAGGCTGGGCAGAAATGAAGCTCCCCCAGTCACTCGGTGGGTGCCCTGCATGCTTGCAGACTGCATCCCTGGGCACCCAGGAGACAGC
The DNA here is from genome assembly GCF_000956105.1 of Propithecus coquereli. NCBI lineage: Eukaryota > Metazoa > Chordata > Mammalia > Primates > Indriidae > Propithecus > Propithecus coquereli. The sequence goes on along the minus strand of NW_012153341.1, from coordinate 517,820 downwards.
AGGAAGCAGAGGCCAGATGGTCCTTCCCAGGGCTCCCAGAGCAGCTGAGGAGGCAGCGCGGGGTGTGACGGGGCAGCAGGATGTCAGCCCCCGGGGCCCAGGCAGCTGGCTGGAGACCCAGTGGGAGGACACGGCGCAGACAGGCTGGGCTGGCTTTGCTTCTTCCTTCCCCACGGGAAGCGCCTGCACCTGCCCCAAGGAGGATGTTCCCACGGATACTCGGACTCCCCACCCGGGCAGGGGGCAGGGAGAGAGGGGGCGAGGACAGGGCCCTGACGAGGGGACCGCCTGTTAGCCCACTGCTGCTAGAGGAGCTTTATCTCTAAAATATAGTGTTCCCGTGCGAAGGTACACATTTTCAGATCTATTAAATGGCTTTGCATGAAAGTGTACTTTCCTGATACCATAGCAACTGTGCTTCCTAATCTGATTTAAATTTTCTGCCTGGTGCTGCAAAAGCTAATGCCACACTTTCTGAAGTCAGCGGCTGTGCCATGCACATGATGGACATTTTTTTAGAAAAAAAAGTCATATCTTAGGCTAAAAACCACCAGCACCACCCCCACCCCTCGGTGGCTGCTCTGTGCCAAGGCTGCAGACGTGGTGCCAGCTTCTGCCCCACCTCCCAGCCGGGCAGTTCTCATCAGTGTGTTGAACCCCTCTGGGCCTCAGTTTCTTCATCTGGAAATCAGAGATTATAATATTCCCACCTCACAGGGCTGCTGAAAGGATTAAGCGACATAAAGCATACAGAGAGTTTAGTTCTGCATCTGACATCTATGAAGTGCTAAGTACATAGTAACTCAGGGTCCTGTCGTACACAACCCCTCTCCTTTATTAATAGTGGTAATAATTGACTTCTGGCGACATTACAGCCTGGATCTGAAACCTATTACTCTCTGTAGCTGCTGCAATGCGACTTTCCATTTCCCGCTTGTCTTCTCCACTGGAACATTCCGAGGGGGAGCTCAGCAGCTAGCACAGGAAGGATGAAAAGCAAGACTGCCTTCCCAGACCACGCTGTGCTGTTTCCGTGTGTCGGGAAACAGCAGAGTCCACCCGATGGATGGGTCCGGCTTCCTTTCAACAACACCGTGCTCAGTACTGAGGCCCCAGGAGGCGCATGCTGCAGTCTTCACTCCCAGGGAGCTGCAGCCCAGCCTCAGGTGCGGCAACACATGAGCAAAATGCAGCATCATTCCTGGGAGGACCGGGGAGGTGGCAGGAACCCTGGCCCCATCTGACAGCTGACAGCCAGGTCCTTAGACTCACAAAGGACAAGCACCTTAGTGCCACACAGCCACACGGGGCTGGACTCCATCCCAGTCCTGGGTTAGGGGAGTCCACCGACGAGGGCAGAGAGGAAGGGATTCCTGCATCCACACACTCAGGGTTTGTTAACTGACTCGCGGTGGGGCATAGTAAAATGCATATTCCAGGTATCACGCCAGAGTTACAAATTCGGTGGGTTCCGCACAGGGCCCTGGAGTCAGCGTTTGCGTCCTCACCCCGTGATTCTCACGCGGATGTCTGGATGAGCACACCAAGCATCCATCTTAGTCGGCTGGCACAGTGCACCTGCAGAGCTAGCGCCACGTGGATGCCACCAAGGTTTACCACTTGTCACGTCTGCAGCTGAGGTCTCAGCCACACCTGGCCTGCTCGAGCCACTGCTGGGGTGTCTAAGGAATGCTGCACCAGAATGTATGAGCAGAAACTTGGGGTGGCTCTGGGCATCAGGCCCCAAAGCCCTTGGGTGCCTTGGGCCCCACCCTTGAAACTTCTTCCCTCAAGGCCCTGGCCCTCTGGGCCGGTGACTGCTGCAGCAGCCCCAGAGAGCCCCGAAATGCCTTCAAAGTCATTTTCCCATTGTCTTTGTTGAATAGCATCTGTCTTCCTTCTCGCCATACTGATCTCCTCAGTAAGGAGGTTAGTATCCAGGGTGGTGCTTGGCCACACCCTTGGTTTTCTCTCCCAAACACACTGTTTTTATTCTTCACATAGCCAGGCTGAGAATTTTCCAAATCTTTAAGTTCTGCTCCCCTTCTAATTATAAATTCCACCTTCAATTCTCACATCTTACTATGAGCAGTGACGGGAAGCCGTGCAGCGCCCTCAACACTTTGCTTAGAGATTTCTTTTGCCACTTATCCTTGCTAATTATTCTTAAGTTCCACCTTCCCTGGGGCCCAGGACATGGACACAATTCAGGCAAGTTCTTTGCTACTTTATGACAGGGACGGGCTCTCCTCCAGTTTCCAATACCTTGTCTTCATCTCTGTCTGAGACCTCATCAGAATGGCTTTTGCCGTCCACATTTCTACCAACATTCTGTTCACAAATACTTAGGTCACCTCCAAGAAGACAAAGTCTCTCTCTACAGCTCTCTTCTTCTGCGGCCTCACCACAGTCACCTGTAACCCTCTGTTTGTGGCGATACAGGCTTTCATAGCATTGCTTCAAAGCTGTTCCAGCCTCTACCCATTTCCCAGTTCCAAAGCTGTTTCCACGTTTTCAGGTATTTGTTGTAGCAACATCCCACTTCTAGCTGTCAGTCTGCTCCCGCTGCTCGAACAAAACACCTGAGACTGAGTAATTTACAAAGAGCGTGATTGTGTTGCTCACAGCTGTGGAGGCTGGAAGTCCAAGACCAAGGCGCCGGCAGGGTGGTGTCTGGCAAGGGCTTGTTTCTGCCTCCACGTTGCTGCCATGTCCTCCCAAGGTGAAAAAAAAGGCAGAGCCCGCCGGGGCCTCGTTCATGCGGACGCCAATCTCATTCCCAAGGGTGGGGCCTCATCACCTCCTAAGGGCCTCACCTTCTATTAATAACATTATCACCTTGGTAGTTAGGTTTCAACCTATGATTTTGGAGGGACACAAACATTCAGACCATAGCAACATCTGTAGAGACAAGATGCTATTACACTTATTTTAGGAAGTGTCCTTTAGTTTTGAAGTATTTAGAGGCAAAATGTCTCGGTGTTTGTCATGTGTGTACATCGATGTATGTCAGAAGGCAAAAAAAAAGCAAAGTAAATATAGGAACATGTTATAGATCATTTGGGGAGTTGCATGTGGCAGTTCATGAGCCTATTCTCTCTACTATTCTGTATGTTTGAAATTTTTCATAATATGGAGGGGTTTTTAATGCAATGATAAGTTAATGATCGAAGAAACTCTGAAATTCCTCTAGTTCCTGCCAGCCTTCAACTCCAGCCAGAAAATCTGGGGCATTTAAACATTGGTGTTCACCTTGTTTTATACATGAAGAAAATTCAGATTCTAGAAGTCTTCCTTTTTGTAAACTTGAGCAGCTGTAGAATGATTTGCTTTTCCTTCCCTTTCTTTCTGGCTGACACAGTGGGTCGTGTCATCGCTGGGGGACTGAGCCTCGTAATGAGACATGACTGACGCAGCTCAACATCGCACGCCCTGATGTCCTTCTGCAGCGAACTCTGAGGTTTTTTTCTTCCTTCCCATGTTATAAGCTGTGGTTTCTATCACCTCAGGAGAATGTGAAAGGAGGAAAACAGCTTTCCCTAATGGGCAGGAAAGATGCAAAATCCCTGCAGCGGCCGCTCCCCCTCTTCCCACACCACACACGCTACAGGTGACTCTCGGCGTGAGGTTTGGAGCACAGAGCACTCGTGACCACAGGGTCCAGGGTGGCAGAGGGAGGCACAGATGGCCGATCTCCCTGACTGTCCTGCACCTCCTCTGCTGACCACACACAGGGTGATTCAGCCTCTTTGTAAAGTTCTCCAAAAATGGAAAGAAAGCAAAATGAAGTACGAGTCCAATTAACTTACATGTCTTAATGCCGGAAGACTTAAGGCACACGTGGGGAGGTGCAGGAATGAGATGGGTGGGCTCCAGGCAGCCGGAACCCAAACCCACATGACCTTGAATAAGTTCCTTTATATCCTTAAACCTCAGTTCCCTCATGTGTGAAATGGGGGGATGCTAATTTTAGGGCTACTTTGGGGAAGACTGAGAAAATTCACGTAAAGCATTAGCCTGGTGTATAATTAGTGTCTGATAAACACATCGATTACTTTTGTATATTCATGCACACAAACATACAGAATCCCAAATGTTGAAGCACCTTCAGACTTCCCTCTCCACTGTTCACATCTTCAGGTAACACAATCCCCTCTGCACAAATCCAGAGAACCACTCGAGCCACTCGGCACCAGATGAAATGAAGAGCGTGTCCACGGAGACCGAGAGCTGGGATCTCAGTGCTGGGAGGGGCCTTCCGAACACAAGATGCCGTCCCCATCCTCCCCCTACACACTCCATGTCTTATAAGCTTCCTCAGCTTCCCCTGCCCTTAGCATAAACCCAGCCCTCACCTGCAAGGCCCACTTCCTGGCCCCCCAGTGAACCTCAATCCTGCCCCTTCACTGTGTCCAGCTACACTGGTCTCCTGTTCCTCCAGCAGGCCCGGAAGGGCGGGCTCTGTGCTGCCGGCCCCTGCTGGGAGGGCTGCCTGCCTCCCCACGCCCCTGCCAGGAGCCCAGATACAAGGCTCCCTCTCTGCCCACAGGTCGCCTCCTCTGCAAGCTCTTCCCAGACCGCCCCTCCGGAAGTAACCCAAGGAGATAATCACGTCATCCTTTGCACCTTCCACACCTGTCCTCACACATCATTTGTTTGCCTGCTAGATTTCTTGTTAGAGATGCCACCAGGCCACCAGCTCCCTGATCTGAGAGAGGGTTGACTTTGCTCATCACCTCCCCCAGTGCACAGGCATCTCCCACACATGTGGAGGGGCAAGGGATCAGTGACAACTTCGCTCAGGTTGATCTGAGGCCGAGGAGGTGAGCCCGACAGAGAGGACCTGTGCCCAGAGCTCCCAGAGGCCGGCGGTTGGGGGAGGCTCGGCCGCCTGACTCTCCCCAGTGCTCCTCTGGCCCTCCTAGTCTGCAGGAATGAGGCCAGTGAGACCTCCCCCAGCCTGGGAGACTTCCAGGGGTCACCTCAAGAGCAAAGTTGGCCACTTGCTGTGTCACTTTAGCAGAGGGTACAGGACATGGTCCTGTCCTAAGACATCCCCCTGCTGGCCTGGTCTCAGATTCTGCCATCGGACAAGCATCTCTGAGAAGGAAAACCTCTACACGAGTCAGGACACTCTCTGTGGTGGTAACAGAGACCACATTCGAACCACAAGACAAAGGGAGATAGCTGCTCAGAGCCTCAGAGAGTGGTGGGGCATGTGCCCTGCCATCCTCCAGCCCTGTCTGCCACACCACCTGTCTGTCCCCAGTCTCCTTCTCAGGTTCCTGAGTACGTGGCTTGGGCAAGACAGCTGCAGCAGGTCTGGCCCTCGTAGCTTGGCATGCCTCCGGGAGGCTGGTGGAAGTCCCCAGAGGGTGGTTAATCAGGGTCCCATCTTGGACCCAAACCCATGGCTTGGTGTTCTCCTTGGCCAGGGCCAAGTCATGTGACTCCCCCGGGATCAGCTCAGATCCGCCCCAGTGCAACCTCCTCGAAGAGCGGGCCTGGAGTGCTCTTCCTGAGACAGCCGGGTGCTCTCTGAAAGGACAGGAGGGCGCTGCTGGCACGGCCCCACAACAGACTTCCACCACGTAGGGTGGCTTCCAAAAAACCTGTGAGACGATTTACATCTCCTGGGTTTTGTGTATTCACAAACGCAGGGGACGTTTCTCCTATGGGCGGCAGTAATCTCTCCCAGAGGAGGGAGCTACGTTAGGGTTAGGGCACCCCCTCGAGTCCAAGTCTACGGCCGGAGCAGAGGAACCTGTGTCCTCAACCTTCCCTGCAATCGCGCTCCCCCCAGCACCCCCAGTGTGCAAGGAGAGGTGAGTTTCACTTGTGAGGCTGCAAGTCACATGAAAACACCTGCTAGGCAAAACTACCCTTGACGACCACTCAACAGTTCATAAAGCACAACCAGTGTACAGGCCCCATGCAGAGATTCTCACGTGTGCAAGATTGTAAGAACCACTCACCTGGGCTCAAAAAGGAAAACCAGAACCACCTATGGGCAGAGGCTGGGACGCTCAAAGCATCCGGCCCAGAGCCAGTTCCAACACCCTCACAGAGAGCTCGGAATGGCCCAAGCTGCCTGCAGAGCCCTCTGCTTCCTGTTTGATTGTTAGTTTCTCTATCCTCAGAACCCTAATGGACACGTCTGTTGTGAAAATAGTTGTTATTCACGTGCAGAAGCCACTTGCACAGCATCCTGGCACCAGTTACCTGTTGCCGTGATAATGCTGCGTTAATCACCCTCCCGGAGACTTGGAAGCTGAGAATAACGTGCAGGAACTGGTTGGCGCATCGGTGCTGTGTGTTAGCCGACAGAGGCTGCTTCAGCTGGGACTACCGAGCGACCAGGCCCTCCCGGAGCAGGTGGGCTCTCCGGCAGGCACGAGGAAGCCACTGCCAGCAAGCCCCATCCCAGGTGCACCTTCCTAGCTTCCGTCCGCTGTGTCACCTGTGCTCACACCCCACTGGCCCACGCAACGCACACAATTGCTTTTGGATGCTACCAAGTTACCTGTCCAAGGTGGGGTTCAGGAACCCCCACTGTGAAACATGTGGGCGCCGGATAAAAACTGTGTTGACTTCGGATCTGAATCTTTCATGGTCAACACTCTGTTTTTGGAAAACGGTAGAGAATTTAGCCACTGAAAGGCACCCATCATTCCCGTCTTAACAGCAACCTAAATGCCTCCCTTCCTCCCAACAGGTAAATCCTGGAGGGCGCAGTGAACACACCATTTTGTTCATCTTCCTTTGCTTGATAAGGAGAACAGAGATCAATAAATACGTGTCGATGGACCAAAGGATGACCAGACGCCGCCGTCTCTGCAGCACCTACAAGGTGAGGCCCCGTGCTAGGAACCTCATGTAGAATAAACATCATTTTCTAAGGTTTCACTGTGAAAGTGTTAACAAACACTAATGAAGAGAGACCAGCATAAACCCCCATAGACTGCCTTGGTTTAACGATTATTAATATTTAGCCATGTTCACTTCAAGAGTTTTTTGCATAAGCATTTTCAAAATAAATCACTGACAATGTTATTTCATTTCTAGTTTAATAATTCAGTATGTATCTCCTAAAGAAAAAGACATTTACTTATAAACCACTATACCATTATTAGACTTAACAGCATTAATGTTCTTCCTCGCCATCATCTAATAGCACGTCCATATTCGAATTTCCCCAACCGCTCTCTTAATGTCTTTTTAAAATTGCTTTGTTTAAACCAAATCCAGAAGACAGGCATACATCACACGAGGTTGTTATGTCACTGAATTATCTTTTAATGAAGAAAAGCCCAGGCCTTAGTTTATGTCACTGACTTAGTGGGGGGCTATATCTCCTTTAATCTGCACGATAACCTGCAATGTCACTATCCCCATTTTCCAAGGAGAACACTGGCACTCGAAGACCTGACGGAGCCCCAAGTGGCTGCCTGTAGTCACAGAGTCACTGGCATTAAAACCGAGATTTGTTTTCACCTCAAAACCACACTCTTCCTGCCATTCCACGTCCATACCAAGAGAGAAGGACTAAAGATAGTAACGCTTTTACTTTAAATTTTAAAAAGCAATGCTCACCTTTATCACTGGTTTCTGGCACAGGGCACGTTTTGACAGAGCTTGGCTGTCTCTGCGACAGAAAGGGGATTGGCGCCGGAGGTGGCGACTGTGCCCTGAGGGAGGGGTCATACCCACCCTCCCCCCATTGTGTGCTGGGCAGAAAATCTTAGCAAATATGTACATAACACTGAGGCTTTTATCTTAAAAGTGTAAGGGTTTTCAGACTGTACAAACAGCCAAAATCAAAGATCGGATTGTCAGTACTATTTACAAACCGACCATTTAATAAGTGATCTGCAAAGATGAAGCAGCTCCCCAAGGCCCAGCCCCCCAACATGAAAATGTGGATTTCTGCTCCTCCTCCCGGGCCTGCTCCTTCCAAGGGCCATGAGATGGAAAACTCCTTAATAAAACTGGACAAAAAATATCATGGAAATCTCCACCAGGTGAATTAAGGTTTACAAGGGCTCTTCTTCCTTCAAGTTCTTTTAAGCAAGGCTGCTTTGCAGAGAGAGATTTGTAGAGCAGTTCTTCTAAAAGCATGCACTGGCTGATAAAAGCTCAACAGCTCTGAGAATTGGGTTACAGGCTCTTCTCGTCTGCACGCGCCAGGAGTGCGATTGAGTTTCAAAATTCCATTTCTTCCATATTGCTGCAACTTAGGAATTCACTTTTGAAACCTTGATGCCTGATGAATGAATTTTTAAAATTTATGTCCCCAGAATACCCTGTGGGTATTTAATAGCAGACGGGAAAAATTCCAAATATGCGAACTTTTTGTTTTAGATCTGGCAGCCTCTTGTGATGAGCTCAGCGAGACCACCCATAAAGGGCTGTGCAGATCTACCTGCCAGAGAAGCGGCCGGAGGACAGGACGCGCCTGCCAGTGGAGGGGGGACGGCTGCTGTGGGCTCCATGCTCGCAACGTGGACTCCGTAAATGTGGAGTCACACGCTGAGGACCGGGATGAAATTCCAAAAATCCCTGCTCAAAACATTTTTTTTTTAATTCTTTAGTCCTCAGTTCAAATTTTCAAAATTCTTCCAGTGAACAAGGTCTTCTCTTATAAGTAGAAACCAGAAAATAGCATGAAAATCTGTTTAATGAGAATATACAAGATAGAGGAAAAAAACTTCGGAAGCCAATGCAAGTCGGATACGCAAGAATGGTTGCGAGTGTGAGGGTTTGGTGAGCGCAGCAGGCTAGGATCGCCAAGCTGATTTTTTCCTGTAAAATGGGAGATTCATTTTGACTGCTGCTGGTAGAAGGGGGCATCTGTGAGTCGTAAGATGAGACACAATTTCAACTTCTTAAGTCTCTGTTGAAGTTGGCAGACCTGTTTCACTCTCCTCCAGTTTTACACATTTCCAAAGAGAATGCAAAGATTAATATCCTCTGAAAAGAGTCTAAAAATTCCGACCAAGATATTTTTCAAGGCCAGAATCCTGCAAAAGCTGGATCAACCCTTTTGTTTCCCTGGGGCTATTCCAGTTTTCACCAACACCCAATCTATGAGGTACAGAATGTTGGTATGTTGGAATTATTCACTGAAGGGACCTTGGCTTGCAATGGGGTAAGTTTAGGCAAAATCGATAATAATTGTGAGTAAAATGGGTGCTGTCTTTCCTCGGTGTCCACAGACTTCTAAAATCATGGATGACACATCACAGCAGGGTCTTGTTCTTGGATAGGACCAGACTTCTCCAGCCCCTCACAAACTCCTTTTCCTCCTCCTTCGCATCATAATATCACACCAGCAGAACTCAGTCAGCGCCGACAACGGGCTTCCCAGCACAACCAGGGAGCGACCCCGCGAGTCTCTCAATATCAGCAATGCTTTCCCTTTGCCCCCAGTTCCTACCCCGAAGACCCGCCATCGAAAACGCAGCCTCAGATCCATCTGCGGGGAAATCAATAACAGATCAGGCAGCTATTCACCCAGATTTATTGGCATAACCAGGTGAGGCAGCCCAAAATCTCCAAGAGTGGGTTGTTGATTACGAGTCTGGCGGCTGGAAACAAGCTCCTGCTGGATTCCATGCTGATGTGATAAATTCAGCAGCAGCCACGGATCAGACAAGTGGTAACTCAAACGGATGCTCCCTCAAAATGCAAACGCATACTTCATTCTACTTACAGCTTGATGCAGCTAATCAGTCTTAATCTCAGCACAACTCGTGAGTCCAGGAGAGTCTTCTGGAAGGTGCAGGTATGGTGCTGGTTTTGAGCAGGCTCGTAATTTCTGCTAAAATCCTTTGGGGAATTTCCTTTGAGTTATGGATCTGAGAAGCGGTTTGTTTCCAGGACAGTTTTATGGAATCTCCTAATGATATCCAGCAATCGACATGCGGGTTGCTCTCACTGAAGCTCTGGGTGCTTAGTGGAGCTGAATGATTGTGCAGAACGGGGCTGGGGTTTAGACTCTCGATAATTCTGAAATTGGAAAACAGGCTTGATGTGAGCTGACGACGTGATACCTTTAAAAATGCTAACATTTATTTTAAAACCCAAAGCCTGATTTAAAAAAAAAAAAAAAAAGCATGGAAATAAAGACAATTAGATAATTTTGTTTCCTTTCCCTAAGAGTCTGCGTTCTATGGCCAGCAGTGTCACAGTGGCACTTGGAGTTTTATCATCTAGTTTAGAAGAAATGTCACCTGGTACATTGACACTCCCTTTAAATCCCCCGTGTCTCTGAGAAAAGAACTATCTTGCTACTCAGAGGTTTCCCATCTCCCTAACCACTTCTACAGCTGCATTTATTTATAAAAAATAATTGAAAAAGACTGATGGGAGTCCAACTTAACGCTCATGTGACTCTGTGGACTTTCCTGTTGGATAACGTAAATCAGAACATACAGGTGCACATTTCTGGTGAATGTCCAAATTCTGTCAATACAATGCACGCTTCAGAGAGCAATCTAAGGAACCTGAATTGTCCCTGATTCAGAGAAAAATAGGGTCTAATTCCAAACATCTGCTTCTTACAAATAACGCCACTTAAATGAAAAGCCCAGAGTTCATGTTCTGAAGACGCTGTCTGATGTTTTTGCCTCCAATAATTGCTGTACAGGGAAGACGGTCGTCAGTGGGTACGACCATCGGTTTGCACCCTTGGGAGTGGAAGAGGCTGGGATTCTGGGTGAACGAGGGAGGGGCCGGAGTGCCCACGGCAGAGAGACGTCCAGTGGGAGACGTTTGCACACATGGCTCCACTGTTAACGACACCCTTTGCAATGTGACTTTGCACTTCCTACCATGGAGAGGTGATATCAAAACTGCAAGGGGACTTTGGCCCAGGTCTGGTTACACGCCACACAGACAGCCAATTGTTAGGACAACGAGGATTGCCAAGGAAGAAAGGAAACTTTAATACAGAAGACGTCTTGTCAGGAGAACAAACGGGAGAAGCAGCCTCAAATCCATCTCTGGACAGGAGAGTCCGGGTTTTTTAAAGATGGGAAATTAACAAGGGGATACTGTGCATTTTGGCAGGTTTTGTTGAAATTAATAAGGGAAATTAACAAGGGTCTATGTGCACGGGGCAGGTTCCTAAGGGATGGTGAGTCGTGGCCTCAGGAAGTCAGTCCAGGGGACTCTGGAATCTCAAGTCCTTTGTCTTGCAGAAAAGCCACCATTTCTGGGAAACAACTCAAAAGGCAAGTACTTAGTTCAGTACTTGAGAACTAATGAAAAAGCATATATGGGGTCATCGAAATTTGTTCACAGAGCCGGTCACAGAGGTGGAGTTGAGTCCTCCGCCCTTGGACACGCACTGGGTGTGCACCTTGCTGGCGCCAGCAGCAGTTTCGCGCTCACGTCTTCAGGAGCCTCAGGAAGCCTCGAGACACTCCGAGCTGCAAGAGCGAGCTCGCGGCCCGCAGGAGGAGGAGGGGCCCTGTGGAGGGAACTGAGGTACCCTGGCCAACACCAGCTGCTACAGCTTGGATATTTGACCCTCCAAATCTCACGCCAAAATGCGATCCCCAGTGTTGGAGGTGGGCCTAATTGGGAGGTGTCTGGGTCATGGCGGATCCCTCATGAATGGCTTGGTGCCTCCTCCTGGTAGTGAGTGAGTTCTCACCCCACTAGTTCCTGCCAGAGCTGGTTGGTAAAAAGAACCTGGCACCTTCCCCCGCCTCCATCTCCCCTTCACCTTCCACCAGAAGTGCAAACAGCTGGAAGCAGGCTCCCCAGGAGGAGGTGCTGGACCACGCTTCCTGTACAGCCTGCAGACCCATGCACCAAATAAACCTCTTTTCTTATAAATTAACCAGCCTCAGGTGTTCCTTCCAACGACACGAACAGACTAAGACACCAGCAAAACCCTAGAAGCAGAGTTGCTTAAGCAACCACAGTGGACCGCAGAAAAGCGAGCCCAGTAGAGACCACATGAGCCATTCAGCTGAGCCCGGCCCAAATTGCCACGTCTCAGAATCAAGAATTAGAGAGTTTTAGGCCTCTGAGACAATTGTTTTAAGCCATTAAGCTTTAGAGTGGTTTGTCATGGCGTCTACCTGGTTCAGATCCCACGATGGCATCTCTTTCTCACCTCTCACTCTCCCTCACCTCTATCTCTTATTTCTGTCTCTCCATCTGTCTCCTTTTCTCCATCTCTCTCCCCACAGTCTCATAAATCCAGCCAATGAGCCCCTGGTCTGACAAAGCACTTTCAGTAGAGAGAGAGGGTCTTCTCTGAGCATGAACATGGGGGATACGACTCAGATCACGCTTCCCAAGCTATATGGTCTCAGAACCATTTCCCCCTTAATGTTAGTGAGAACCCCAAAGAGTTTCTGCTTATGTGGGTGAGAACATTTTAAAACCCCAGAAAATGCAAGTACACATGCCCTTAACCACGAGTGCAATGACGTCATCCCAGTTCACCTGGCCACTGGGACACTCTACCGTGCTCATTAAAAAACGAGAGTAAGAAATGCATGTAGCCCTTATTTTAACCCTTGTTATTATGAAAATAATTTTGCCCTCATGTACCCCTGAGAACCTCTGACTTAGACTGAAACAAAAGGGTCAGCTGGACCGTGGTCACAGCTGTTCCCAGGCTCACACGCTATTTCCCAACTCTGTCTGCAAAATCCTGCCTACAGCAATAGCAATCAGAATATAAACACCGGACGGCTTGCTCATTAGAAGGCTTAGGACTTTACTACACAATGGCAAAATGCATACGGCTAATAAGCATTCAGATAGAATAAACACTCTAAAATTATTATCATCATTGCATCTCCATGGTAATATTTATTTATAATGAGTTACGTGCCTACATGGGAATATGGAGCTAAGTGGTGAACTAATTATGGAAAGCCTGTTCAGATCCTAAATGAAGTAGTTTCTGCTCTATCTTGGTGGTTATTGTTTGAAGAGCTTCTGTTATTTATTTAAGGTGCAATTCCTAGTCACCCCAACCCCAGGAAGCCCATAGAGTCCCTTCGTGTTCATCAAACCTCCTCCCATCACTGCCTTCTCAAGTTCGGGTCACACCCAGTGAGCACCTTCTGTGTTCTACGTCCTTTTTCATAGGTTGTGACATTGATTCTCTGCCACATCTTGGATTTAGGCATATTGTCTCTGTTCTACAGATGATGAAAGGGCCCATCGACTTTGAGCAACCTGCTCGAAGACAAAGAATTGAAAGAAAAAAGAAGATATTCTTCATTCATTTATTCAAGTATTTGTTCTCTGTCAAAAATGTTTTGTTTACCTGCTCTGCCAGGTGCTGGGCTGGTAAATGGAGACTTAAAGATGAATTGATTATTTATAAATCCTGAAATAAACTGTCTTAGTCCTGGGGTGGGTGGGACAGGAGTGAGGAAGTGACCTGCAGAGCCGATTTGGTAGATGTCACACAAAGACGTGCCCTGGGCCTCCCGAGAACACAGAGGGGTGCAGTCACCAGGCTGTGGGGTGGGTGAAGCTTCCTGGAGGCGTGTGGCAGATGACACCTGCCAAAAATGTCTGCAATGATTTCTGCACAGGTCCTTCCTACCGGTGGATTTGAGGCTCCTCCCAGCAGTGGGTGGGTCTACATTCCCCGCCGTGACATCTGGGTAGACTGCCAACAACAGAAGACTCCAGGGGCCGGGCCAGAGAAGGGGATGACACCTCCACCCACTTCTTTTGAGATACCCCTCTTGGAGCCCAGCTGCCATGCTGTGAGGAAGCCTGAGCCACCTGAGGGTAACCCCGGTGGTGAGGAACCAGCAGCCAGCACCGGCTCGCATGCGTGTGCGTGGGCCGTCCTGGAAGTGCACCCTCCAGCTGATGCCGTGTGGAGCAGGGATGAGCTGTCCGTCCTCTCCAAGTCCTTCCCAAACAGTATTAATAGATTCAGGAGCAAAATAAATGACTGGCAACACACACAGCCGTGAAGGCAGAGCAGTTTGTTACACAGCGATAATTAACAGGGAAATGAGGTGCTGCTTGGATTGAATCTTAGAGGATGTGGAAGAGGAGGCAGGCGTGGGGTTGGAGGCTGTTCCAGGAGTAAACAGCCCCCCTCAGGAAGACAGAGACAGGCTATGGTGAGGGGCAGAGCGCAGGATCACAGTCCCGGTTACAGCAAGGGGAGGCGGATTTGTGGCAGATGAGTCAAGAGGGTGGGGTTAGAAATATTTCGGGTTTCATTTCATAGCTTGGCCTTTATCATTCTGGGTCAGCAGTTCTCAAAGATGCTTTTCGAATGTGATGCACAGACCCGAGTCACATCTATTTGTATAGCTGCTGTTACTGAGATTTTGTTTACTTGTCTTCTCATTGTATTGGTATCTGCACTGACAGTGAAGCTGCTGGCCCTGGCACACCTCTGCAAGTGCACACAGTGTGTCTAAAAAGAAAGGCCAGTGTGTCTTCCACAGGTCCCCGATGAA
>NW_012153341.1:497991-500038 GCF_000956105.1 Propithecus coquereli | reverse complement strand
TCACCACCTCATTTTATTGGTAAAGCAAATCACTAAGACCAGCCCAGACTCAAGGGTTTGGGAGCAACAGACGTCACCTCTCAATGGAGCAATGTCACACACACAGGCAGGAAAAAAAATTGATGGGAAAATCTTGGAACAAGCTACCACATTGACCTTGTACACGGGGCTCTTACTAAATTCATTTATTAGTTCTAGTTGTTTTTGTAGACGCCACACTTTTTTGATGTTTCCACTCCAGTCAACTGCTAATAGCAAGAGTTTTACTTCCTTATTTTCTCTGTGCACCTTGTCTGTCTCTCTCTCACCTTAGTGCGCTGGCCAGGACAATCAGAACGATGTTGAGTGGAAGTGGTGAGAATACACCACAGCCTCGACCCTGACCTTGGCGGGAATGCGGCCATCTGTGTGGCCATCTGACGGCTGACTCCACCAGACAGAAAGCCTCATGATTGTAAGAACCATGCCAGTTTGCTCCATCCTATATCCCAGAGTCTAGCCCAATGCCATGTGCACAGTAGGCACTCAAAATATTTTGTTGAATAAATGATCATGACACGAATTTAGTCTAAGCTTGAATACTACTTGCAATGGTTGATTTCATGTGTCAACTTGACGAGGCCGCAGGGTGCCCAGATAATTGGGTAAACATTATTTCTGGGTGCATGTGTGAGGGTGTTTCCAGATGAGATTAGCATTTGAATCAGCAGACTGAGTGAAGTCCAGTCTCTCCCCAGGGTGAGTGAGCAACACACATCCCTCCAAGGCCTACAAAACAAAAAGGTGGAGGAGGGAGACCTTGCCCTCTCTGCCTGACTGCTTAGCGGGGTTGTCCATCCTCTCCTGCCCTTGAACTGAAATTCACGCATCAGTGGCCCCCGTCTCAGGCCTTCAGATTCAGACTAGAACTTACATCCCCTTTCTCCAGGTCTCTAGGTGCAGACGGCAGATTGTGGGATTTCCCAGGCTCCATAATCATGCGAGTTGATTCTTTACAATAAATCTCTTTATATATAGGAGTCCCAGTGCAAACACAGAGTCCATCGAAACCCTCTCTGGCTCATTGCCCTCCTGGCTCTTCCGCTTAGGGAAAAGAAGACTTTATTTCCTCTCCTTGTGTAAGGCTATGTGTGCTATATAAGCACAGCTTACCTAGTATTTAATAATAATAGTAATAATAATAATGAAATACCCACAGCACCTGGCCCATCTTAAGAAATAGAGCCTCGTCTGAATTCCCTGCATGCCCCTCTCTGACCCCAGCCCCCTCCTCCCAGAAGGAACCACCAGTCTAAAATTTGTGTTTCTTATTACCTTCTTTTATTTTTTAATCCATGTCTAGATGGGTCCCTCGATGTTCATGTAGCCTGGTGTGTCACTAAACTTTCCATTTCAAAAAAACCACATTGCCATTGTTCATTTTGTATCCGACCTACTGTCATCAACCGTCTCCCCCCGGCAGGCGCCCGTGTCACTGGTATAGCTGCAGCTTGTTCATTTGCACTGTGGACACCACACCCTTATCTGTTAATTTTGCTGCTTATGGACATCTGGGTTGTCGTGTTTTTTTGCTATTATAAGCAAAGTGGCCATGCACACGGCTGTCTGTCTCCTGCTCCACGTAAGCAAGTGGTCCTCTTAGTACACGTCCAGGAATAAAATTGCTGAGTCACAAGGCAGGTTCTCCTTTTCCTACCTTACCAAGTGGCACAAACTTATCTCCAAAGGGGTCGCTCCAGTTAATCTGCCACCAGCCTGGCCCCCACTGATAGCTCTCAGTTGGCAACGAGGATGTGAAATTGTATTTCACTGCAGCGCAGTCTTCACTTTGCATTTCTTTTTGACTTAGTTTTTATTAATAGATATTTTTCTAGGCATTCTTCCATTTCTTAAGATTTCAAGAAAGATACATTTTTTAAAAAAACCCCAACCTGCAGTATGAAAAGAAAGTAAGATCTGGCCAGGAGTGGTGGCTCACACCTGTAATCCCAGCACACCAGGAGGCCGAGGCGGGAGGATCGCTTGAGCTCAGGAGTTCGAGACCAGC
>NW_012153341.1:493632-497751 GCF_000956105.1 Propithecus coquereli | reverse complement strand
GGTGTTAACGACTTTGCTGACTTGGCTGAGACAATAAATTTGGGCACTAATGTTACAGTGAAGAGAATCCATTTTCATGGCGGCTCTATATCCAGGACGAAAGGTTCATGGTTCCACATTTCCGTTAGTTATAGCTCCGAATAATTTGGATGTTAGAAATCCATTCATGCCATTAGCTTTTATGGTGGATTTTTATTTTTTTTCCCTCTCAGTCCTCATTTCAATTAAGAAATTTCAAGTTTTATAATAGATCAATGGATGGACACCACATCATTAATTTAATGAGAAAGTTTATTTGAGTGTTCAATTCCATTGCCAATTGCCTTTCCCTTAATTGGTAAAATTATCAGAAAAAAGTAACACTCAAATAGAGATAGAACATTTAAAAATGTAAAGAATTAAACTGCATAGAACTAAATACACACACACAGAGATGAGTGAGTACGAGTAACACCGTGGCGATCTAAGAGAGTGCAGTGCATCCACTTGCTGTCCTGGGTGTGATCTTGTGCTAGAGTCACGCGAGTTGTTACCACTGGGGGGACCTGGGGGAAGGGTGCATTGGATCTCACTGTGTAATTTTACAACTACATATAAATGCATTTTTAAATATACATGTAAAAGAGTGCACTTTTTGACAAAATGTCAACTCTTCGATAACGTAAAACTAATAATAATAACAACTCTAAAATTTGGGGAAATGCAGCCATTCGTTTCTCATGTTAGCTAAACTGGATGGCCACACAGCCTGCAAACTGCCCTCTATCCTCCACTTTCCTTTGATCGTAGGGAGTTAGTCCTCGTGGTTTTCTTCCTAACCTGGTCCTCTACACGTTTCCTCTGTCTGTGAAAAGCATCTCTGTTCCTCCTACAAGTCAGAAACCCAAAGTCCATCCCAACTTCTCCGTCCCTCCCTTCGTTCCTCCGCGACAGCACTGCCTCCTGGGCATCCCCACACACATCCCCTTTGGCCTCTCTCTCCGGCAGTACCCGTGCGTCACCCATTGCCTCTCATGTGGGCAACTCAGTACCCTCCTCGCCGAGGGGTTCCCTGTCTCTACTCAACCCTCCCAGCACTGGTCTCTCAGTGGCCAGGAGGTTCTTTCAAAAACACAAATCTCACCACACCTTTCTTATGCCTCCCCTCTGCTCCTAAGAAAAGGATCCTCAGCGAGACCCTACACAAAGCCAGCCCAGCTGGCGTCCTTTCACACCCCCAACGCACGGGCGCCTCCCTGGCTAGGACGTAAGACTTGTTATTCCCTCTGCTTGGAACCCCCACCCCATTCTCTAAGTTAACGCCTAACCTTCCCCTACATCTCAGCACAGACCTCACCTGCCCGGGGCACACAGGGCCAGACCCCTCTGCTAGGGACCTCACAGAGTCTTGTCCCTGTCCTCAAACCTTGCAAGTGTGCACTCACTTGCATGCCTATTATTTTAATTGAAGTATAATTTACATGCATTAACATGTGCAGGTCTTAAGTATTCAGTTCAATACTTTGACAACAGTCTTCGCCCATAAAGCCACCCCCCAAACAAGCCATAGAATGCTTTCATCACCCAGAAAGTTCCCGCATGCCTCTTTCCTGGTAAGCACCACCCTTAGACGCAGCTACTAGTCTGATATCTGTCACCACAGATCAGTTTTGTCTAGCTTTGAATTTCATATAAACAGAATCACACAAGCACGCGTTCTTTTATGTCTGGCTTTATCGATGTTGCTGCACGCGTTGGGAGATTCCTTTCATTGTGAGTAGCACCCACCCTGAGAATACCGCAGAATTCGTGCCTTCATTCTCCAAACAATGAACATCCCGGCATTTCTAGTTCCTGCTATTATAAATAAGACTGCTACGGAAATTGTCATAGAAGTTATTGTGTGGACATAAGTTTTCACTCTTCTTGGGTAAAAACCTAAAAGCAGATTTGCTGTGTCATAGGGTAGACATAGATCTAACTTTACAAGAAACTGCCAAGTGAGTCTCTCGGGGGCTGTGTGACTTTGCGCCTGTACTGGCCGGGCGTGAGAGTCTGTCCCGTTTGCCCACGTCCTCTCCAAAGTTTCGCACCATCAGTCTTTTTTGCATTAGCTGCTCTAGTGGACGTGACGTGGTATCTCGTTATGGTTTTAATTTGCATTTTCCTAATGACTAACGGGCAACTTTCCTGTGCTTATTGGCCACTTATAGCTTCTCCTGTGAAGTGTCTATTAAACTCGTTTGCCTGCTTTTATTGGGCTGTTTTTCATTTGATTGTTGACTTGTGAGCGTTCTTTACATTGGATATGAGTCCTTCATAGATGTATGAATTTTGAATATTTTTTCTCTCTTTGTGACTTGCTTATTTGCTTAATAGTATCACTTAATAAGTACATTTTTTCACTTTGATGAAATAAAAACTATCAACTTTTTCTTTTATGCTCAGTGCTTTCTGTGTTCTGTTTGAAAGAATCTGTCCACCCAGTGTCCTGAAGATGTTCTACAGTGTTTTCTTCTGGAACTGTGCTACCCAATGCAGCAGCCACTAGCCACGTGTGACTGTGAGCACTGTTGCCCCAAACCTAGTGGCTTAGAACAACCACTGCATTTCACTCATGCTGCTGTGTTAGTGTATCACAGATCCAGGAGGGGCTTCACGGGGTGCATCGTCTCTGATCCGTATGGGAGCAGTACAGGCTTCCTCACTCCCTTCTGTCTCTCTGTCTCTGTCTCTGTCTGTCTTTCTCTACCCCCCATGCTATCTCATCCTCTGTCTTCCCACTTGGCATTGGCTTCTCACAGCATGATGGCCTCAGAGTACTGGACGTTTTACATAGTGCCTAATCCCACAGAGAGAATGTTCTTCCTGTCACCCATGTTCAGCTGTCCCAGGACACCATCACCACCTCATTTTATTGGTAAAGCAAATCACTAAGACCAGCCCAGACTCAAGGGTTTGGGAGCAACAGACGTCACCTCTCAATGGAGCAATGTCACACACACAGGCAGGAAAAAAATTGATGGGAAAATCTTGGAACAAGCTACCACATTGACCTTGTACACGAGGCTCTTACTAAATTCATTTATTAGTTCTAGTTGTTTTTGTAGACTCCACACTTTTTTGATGTTTCCACTCCAGTCAACTGCTAATAGCAAGAGTTTTACTTCCTTATTTTCTCTGTGCACCTTGTCTGTCTCTCTCTCACCTTAGTGCGCTGGCCAGGACAATCAGAACGATGTTGAGTGGAAGTGGTGAGAATACACCACAGCCTCGACCCTGACCTTGGTGGGAATGTGGCCATCTGTGTGGCCATCTGACGGCTGACTCCACCAGACAGAAAGGCTCATGATTGTTAAGAACCATGCCAGTTTGCTCCATCCTATATCCCAGAGTCTAGCCCAATGCCATGCGCACAGTAGGCACTCAAAATATTTTGTTGAATAAATGATCATGACATGAATTTAGTCTAAGCTTGAATACCACTTGCAATGGTTGATTTCATGTGTCAACTTGACGAGGCCGCAGGGTGCCCAGATAATTGGGTAAACATTATTTCTGGGTGTGAGGGTGTTTCCAGATGAGATTAGCATTTGAATCAGCAGACTGAGTGAAGTCCAGTCTCTCCCCAGGGTGAGTGAGCAACACACATCCCTCCAAGGCCTACAGAACAAAAAGGTGGAGGAGGGAGACCTTGTCCTCTCTGCCTGACTGCTTAGCGGGGTTGTCCATCCTCTCCTGCCCTTGAACTGAAATTCACGCATCAGTGGCCCCCGTCTCAGGCCTTCGGATTCAGACTAGAACTTACATCCCCTTTCTCCAGGTCTCTAGGTGCAGACAGCAGATTGTGGGATTTCCCAGGCTCCATAATCATGCGAGTTGATTCTTTACAATAAATCTCTTTGTATATAGGAGTCCCAGTGCAAACACAGAGTCCATCGAGACCCTCTCTGGCTCACTGCCCTCCTGGCTCTTCCGCTTAGGGAAAAGAAGACTTTATTTCCTCTCCTTGTGTAAGGCTATGTGTGCAATAAAAGCACAGCTTACCTAGTATTTAATAATAATAGTAATAATAATAATGAAATACCCACAGCACCTGGCCCATCTTAAGAAATAGAGCCTCGTCTGAATTCCCTGCAT
>NW_012153341.1:487230-492187 GCF_000956105.1 Propithecus coquereli | reverse complement strand
ACCACTACTCACGACACACTGAAGACTTTTTTTAATATAAAACTATTTTCTTTAATTTTTCCTAACACCTTTTTCATGCTAGTAAAAGCTTTTCATCATTTAAAAAACATGAAATGCAGAGCCTAGAATAGCTAAAACAATCTTGAAAAAGAAGAACAAAGTGGGAGGAATCAGTCTCCCTGACTTTCGGACTTACTACGAAGCTGCGGTAACGACGCAGTGTGGTGTGGAGGAGCGGGAGACACACACATCAATGGAATCGAATGGAGAAGCTGGAAATAGACCCCCCACATATGCCCGAGGGGGGTTCTGAAAAAGTCACAAGAATAACTCCATGGAGGAAGGACCTTTCTGACAAATGGCGCCAGAGCAACTGGACTCCACAGACAAAAAGTAAGCCTCGACATAAGCCCCACACCTTATACAAAAGTTAACAAAATGGATCTAAAACTCTAAGACTTTTAGAATGGGGGGGAAAAAAAAACAGAAGAAAACCTTCAGGATCTAGGCTGAGTGAACAGTTTTTAGACTTGACACCAAGAGCAAAGTCCAGGAAAGGACACGTTCGGTCTCAACAGAAGTTAAAACTTGTGCTCTGAGAAAGACTCTGTTAGGGGGATGAGAAGCCAAGCTATGGACTGAGAGAAATCTCTGCAAACCACATATCTAACAAAGGAATCATATCTAGAATATGCAAATAACTTTCAAAACTCAAGAGGACAAAGAAAAATCCAATAGAAAATGGTCAAAGGCACAAAGGGACATTTCACTGGAGGGGACGTTCAGGTGACCGAGGAGCCTGTGAAACGATGTTCGACCTCACCAGCCGCTAGGGAAACGCCACAACAAGACACTACTGCATACCTGTCAGAGGCTGAGATTCTAAAAAATGTAACGATAACACCAAATGCTGGGGAGGGTGTGGAGAAGCTGGATCACTGATACACTGCTCCTGGGAACGTAAAATGGTAAAGCCATGCTCAACACTGGTTTTTCATTTTGTACGACAGTAAGTCTGCACAACAGCATGATCCAGCAGTGACACTCTCAGGTGCTTGTCTCGGAGCATGAAAACTTAACATCCACACAAAAACCTGCCCATCAATGTTCAAAGACGCTTTAGTCATAGTAGTTACAGACTGAAGACAACCCAAGTGCCCTTCGGGGGGGTGAATGGCTAAACAAAGTACCAGTACGTGGCTACATACTGTGGAGTACTTGGCTGCAGTGCAAAGGTGCGAATTACTGATGTGTGCAACAGCTTGGATGGATCTCAAGGGATTTAGGCTGAGTGCAAAGTGAAAGTCCCAAAGGGTTACATACTTATGATTCTACACATATGTAAAGTATTCTTGAAATGACACAATTGGAGATGAAGACCAGATTAGTGGTTTCCAGGGAAGAGGGACGGAGGGAGGTGGTCTTGGCCCTAAAAGACAGCACAGGAGATCATGGTTGGACTGTCCTGTGTCTTCCCCATGTGTGGTCAAAGGAATCTACACATGTGATGGAACCACATAGAAGTAAACACAGTCCCACACACAAACGAGTGCAAGAGAAACCGGTGACATTTGAATCCCAGTGATATGCTACTATGATTTTGAAAGATGTTGCCATTGGGAGAAACCAGGTGATGGGCACATGGGATCCGTCTGCATTATTTCTTACAACTGCTGTGAGTCTGTGATTATCTCAGAAAGACATATGAAAAGACAAACATGAAATGTCACCCGGAAGAGTGTCACTATTGACATTTTGTGTGCTTCTCTCCATCTCTCGGATAGATAGATGAATATTTTTAAATTAAATAAAGGCACATTGCACATACTATTTTGGAACTGTGGGGTTATGGCACCCTGCACCGACCCAGTGCACTCTGTTGGACCCACCTGTTGTTTCCTGCTGGCCTCACTGCGGGCGGCGCTGCAGGTCGACCTTGCGGCACACGGATGGCACGTCCTTCGGGTGAAGTGCTGGTTTATTTTTGTCAGAGTGTTTGTTCTCAGGGAGGAGTGTGCTCCAAAGAAGCAGAGTCTCAAGTAAAGAAGGCACATAGTGGGACGTGGAGCAATGGCCCGCTCGTGGGTGTTTGGGCCTTTTTGTCTCATGTGCTGTGCAAAGACTCACGGGCCAGCGCCGTGGACGAGGCTCCCGCAGGTGCCTGCTCTGATGAATGGGCCTCAAATGGGTCCCCTTTGCCCAATTTCCGATATCTACTTGGAGGCTCTGGAGAGACAGACACAAAAGGAAAAACAAAACATAGAATTAGCAGCAAATTTATAGTTTCTTTAAACAAAATATGGATCACTTCTCCAAGGAACAGGGAAGCCAAGCTGTGTCCCTTTTCCCGTGACTAACTCAGGAGCACAGAGACCCCCACCCAGGAGTGCGGGACGGTCACACCAAGGCCACAACATCCTTCCCAGGCACCCTGGGAAATTCTTGTTCAAATGTCCACAGGAGAGATGAGAAGCGAGTGGAAGGGAGGGTTGGAGAAATGAAAGGTCTCACCCCCCAGCTGTCTTACGATGGTTTTCCTAGAAAATATGCACTTTTTAAAACTTAAAACTTGCTTATATTCATCACATAATCTTTATTTCAGACTTTATCAAAGTAAACTGATTTTTAAATGAAATTAATAAAATATTTTTGCAAGCAGCTTGTTGCCCACCTCTACGATATTTCTGAGGCATTAAAAACAAGGAATCTGAGTCACAATCATTGGAAACACACACAGCAGGAAGCCCCTCCGCCATCAAACTCGCCCAGCCTGCGTCTTATTCCTTAACCACAACTTGACTGGTCTCAGCCAATGCTCAAAACAGGGCTCTGACATCCTATTAGCACATTTACAGACACGGGAACCCGCAGAAAAATAACTAGGACAAAAGACCAGAGAGGAGCAAAGCAGTTTGCTTGGAGGACAGTGAACAGCTGCGTTCTCCAACTTCCAGGGACTTCTTTTGTGGGCCTGTGGGTGTAGCTGGGGGGCCTCAGAATTGGTTCCCTCCGTGGGAAATAAAGAAGGGGCTCCAGGCGACCAAACCTGGGACTCTCCCAGCGGGGAGGAAGGAGTCTGTCCTCTAACAGCAGAGTGGCTCAATGGGCGTTTTCTTAGTTGTCGTGTCAGGCCAGAATTGCCGGAGCCAGTGGCCGCTGTCCACATGAAGTTCCCATGCGGTGCTGAGGCCCTCGGACACACCAGCGGAGAGCCCACGTCCCGGACCAGGACCCAGGGGACTGGCATCCAAGGATCTGCAGTCAGGCCCATGGGAGCAGAGACTAAAACCCCAGAGCTTTGAAGACTCATCTCGCAGCTCTTTTGGCGTCAGACACGGGCTGCAGGGCTGGCGGACGACGCGCAGCGACGAGGGGAGGTGGAAGTGCAACCTGTGACACACCAGAGAGGAGCAAGGTGTGTGTGCTGTGTGTCTGGTGCCTCTCTCTGCCTCAGTCACCATCCCCGCCCACTGGTGCGCAGTCCCCCACCGGGAGGCCACAGGAGTCGCCAGGTTTCCCTCTCCAAAGTGGGAAATTCCCGTGAGCATTCTGTCCTGGGCGACGGTGACGTCAGAGCCCCCACGTTTACCGGGCATGTCGCCCCCGCTTTGCTTTAGATTCCGGGAAAATACCACAGGACAGGAGGGCGCCCACTCTCGGAGGCTGCCGTTTCAGTTACTGGCCAACGCCATGCTAGCGGTCTTTCTTTTTCTTTTTCTCTCCCGTTCCGTTTTTTAAAATAATTTAACCTTCCACTCTCAGTACTCCTCGTCTTCCCGAAAAGTCCCCTAACGACCAGTGGCAGCAGTGTTTCGTCCTTTCGTCTGCACCGAAACGCCTGTGATCCGTTACCTGGGAGGGGTCATCTATCTGCCACCGTCGCCTCGTCACGGAGAACGGCCCCAGGAGGCCGACAAGAGCCGCCTGCGCCTTCTGGGGGAGCCCCCCGCGCGCTCCCCGTCCAGGCGGCTGACCGCCTGCACACACGCCCCAGCCCAGGCGCCCGCTCGGCTCCGGGAGTCTGGGTGCCTCGGCCGCCTGGCTCTGATCGCACGAACGCACGGGGCGTGATCCCTTCCCTGGTGGCCACCGCGGCCGCCCTCCACCTCCGGGAGGATGACGACGAAAATAGGCGGCGGTCTCGGCGTTGCTGGGGACCGCGTTCCAGGCAGATTCCTGGGCCGGGTCCCCACGCCGGTCCCACGGTTCCGGCAGGCCCGGCGGGGCGCGGAGCCGGCGTGGAGGAGGCGTCATCTGGCCCGCGAATCCCTTCGAGCAGCTCTGGTCCAAGCCGCGCGCCAGCCCTCGTCTGCTTACGTCACTAGAGTGACGCTTACTGAACCGTCGCTGGCAGACACGCACGGGGCGCGGCTGCGGATCAAGCCCGCAGCATGGAAAGGCCCTAATCAAAGGCCACGGAGGCCGCGCTGGCCCTGGGGACAGTGACGTGGGCCGGACACACGAGCACCACGCGCCCACGCAAGCTTTGGGCGGCCTCGGTGCGGGTGGGCCCGGCTCAGCAGTCAGCCAGCACGGCCACGCCTGAGGCCGGGCCGCTGGGAGGTGCTGGGGGTGGGGGGTGAACGTCCCTGGGCCTCAGTCTGCTCCCCTGTGGAATGGGCGTCACGGCACATCTACCTCGCGGGGTTACTGTAAAGACGACGGCAGGAGTCACAGGACACTTGCACAGCGTGACTCGGCATCGGTCGATGTGACTGATGTCCTCGGCGCTGCAGCACAGATGGGGCTGGAGACCCAAAAGCTCTAAGTCACAAGGTCCTTTCTGCAGGCCTGGGTGCCTTACGGTGCCCCGGCATTCGCCAGGCAGAGCGCCGCCGCTCCCGGGCGCTCCGAGGCCCCGGGCGCTCTGAGGTCCCGGATGTGCTCTGAGGTGAGGTCCCGGATGTGCTGTGAGGTGAGGTCCTGGGTGCGCTCTGAGGTCCCGGATGTGCTCTGA
>NW_012153341.1:483238-485811 GCF_000956105.1 Propithecus coquereli | reverse complement strand
TATAATTTTTCAGTATTTATTAAAATCAAAAAAAGATGGGCGTACTCTATGACCCAGGAATTCCCATTGTTAATACCTACCCTAGCAAAACTCCAGCTCACTTACACAAGAAGGCAAAAACTAAGACTTTTGTCAAAGCACTGTTTGCAAAACGTTAGAAACAAGCTAAATGTCCATTAATAAGGGAATGATTATATAAATTGAGATATATACATAATATGCCACATTATCTGGCAATTTATGTAAATGAACTAGGTCTATATGTACATGACAAGATCTCCAAGACAATGTCTCGTGAAAAAGCAAGTTGCAGAATGATATGTACTGTATCTATCACACAAACAAAATAATACTCTGTATAGGTTTTCTTCTGAGTTACCACATTTATAAGGCTCAAAAAGAAAAGTTATGCTTTTATTTCTCATTAAATACTCTCCAAAGTGGAAATATCTTCTCAGCAATGGTGCTATTGCCTGGCCTTAGGTTTCTCTCCCCAGGGGAGTTATTTTGAGGAAAGAAAATCTTAATTCCCCTGATGAGTGTTGGGTTTGGGTCACTGTCCGGCAGGTGACCCACCGTGGGCTCAGGAGTCCAGTGCACCTGGGAAAGGTGACCTTCCGAGAGGCCTGGAATAAATGGACTCCCGCTCAAAGCCTGTCGTCTGTGCAGCCTGCTTAAACAAGAACGTTTTACAATAATCAGTTCCTTATACTTAACCCTTCCAACCACTCCCATCATTCACGTGTTTTACTCAAACCTCGTGCTATTTAAGCATCTGGTTCCTGTTGGAATGCTTTATACCTTCAATAATAAAGGGCTGAGATTTTTCACTACCTCCATTGTTTGTCTCTTGATAAAAATTCCCAGCCTTTATCTCCTCCTCAAAGGAACATAATTTAAATATGAATAATGAAAAATACTTCCAGAAACGTAAACCCAATAATGCTTTCCGAAGTGGAAACTGCTTAATGTGAAACTTGGATGTGACACAAAAGAACTGAATGTTAGCAAATTACGCTTTCTAACTCGGCGTGTGATGAAATTGTCAATGGGCCAGGCGGCCCCCGTGGCAGGAGAGGGGGGGCGGCGGAGACGAGGGGGGCATGTTTTCCAGGCTGGCCGCAAGGGCAAGCGCAGGCCAGCTGCCCTGGCAGGCCTTCGGAACGAAAGTGGCAGCTCTGAACACCTTTTAATCACATGTTTTAATATTATACACACCCTTCCTCTTTTATGGAGATGAATTTTCAGAGAGAACCAATGTGTTAAAAAGCTGAAGTGTAAATTTATTCCTTTGCTATAAAAAAGCGTAGCTTGCATATAAGTTATTTATGGGGAGATAAAGAAATTCTAATCTAGGCTAGGTCTTTGGATGTCAGCTGACCTCTCTCTCTCCTGTTCCCCTCAACCAAACAATAAACACACCACTTAATTCCACATAGAACTGAGTAAGTGGAATGCTTTATGAGGCGTGTGGTTTCCTTCCTCATCGGTGTTACAAAACACATGTGACAGAAACCTGCAGGAGGCCTCACCCGCAGACAGCACCGCGGGGACTCGCCGGACATCTCCCAAACTCGCCGTGACACCCCAGTCTCCTGCGCCCTGTCTCACTTTCACACTAAAGGCAAAGTAAGCTTAGATTTGACCCTAGCATAATAAATCCACCTGTCAATATACGTTTGTCATCGTCGTTTTCTGAATTCAAGCAGAGAGAAGAAAACTCATGCTCAGACATGAGGAGCGCTGTCCACAGAAGCGGCTGAGCAGAAACTAAATGCTCTGTGTTAACCAAATCCCTGTGCTCCTTCCCCGGCTCTTCCTCAGTTCTTTCTGTATCGCTGGTTATATTTAATCACATTGTTTATGGTAACAGCTCCTAGAGAAAGGGTTTGTTGAGTGCTAAGTGTTTCACACCTTGGGTAAGGCAGTTCGTGCTCAAATTCTATTTGGGGCTTTATTTATGAATGTGCAGTTTTCCAAGCATTTGAGGGTATGAGAGCCAGCTGTGTGCCTCTCTCTAAAAAGGCAAGTCTCTCGTCAACAAGAAAGGTTTATTGAACACACATTGATTGACTGTTTTCCTTTTGTATTAGGAGTAGCGCAACTAACCGCACTCCGAGCAACACACAAACATTTTCAGCTGGTTCAAAACGTTTGCTCAGAAGATGGATTAACGTGAGATTTAATGACTGAGTCAAAACAGTTTCAACAAGTTGGGAAAGAGTCCAATCTTTCTCACTCTGAAAAAGGAAGCCAGGGTTTCTTTTCTGCAAGATGGCAGCCGTTTGGACCACCTGGCCGATCACCTGCTGGGGCTCTGCAGGGGACCATGCTGGCAGCAGCGCATCGTGCAATTGCAAACTCGGATGTGCACAAAACGTAATCAGGGCAAAGCTCGGCCATCTCTAGGCCTCTCTCCAACTGAAAGGTCTTACGAAGATCACAGCGATCCTATAAAAAGTGGAGAAATTGGAGAGACACCCTGGTCTTTGCTGACACACTCTGTCCAACCAGCAGAAGCAATCCCAGTACTGCTGCCTCTGTGCCACAAAAGGGACATGGGGGTGACGTCG
>NW_012153341.1:481887-483188 GCF_000956105.1 Propithecus coquereli | reverse complement strand
GGATGTGCTCTAAGGTGAGGTCCCGGATGTGCTCTAAGGTGAGGTCCCGGATGTGCTCTGACGTGAGGTCCCGGATGTGCTCTAAGGTGAGGTCCTGGGTGCGCTCTGAGGCCCCGGATGTGCTCTGACCCCTTTGCGGCTCTGGGCTGGAGGCCCTGGTGTTGAGACCTCACATCCCAGAGCCACAAACAGCTTCGAGAAGGGACGCCCGGCCCTTCCCCGGCTGCGGCTGGAGGAGCCCCGCCCTGCCTTCCACGCCACCCCGCGGACTGCGGGAGCCAGGACTAAGGGTGGAGCTGGCGTCGCTTCGTTGCTGCGCGTTTCCCTTCCACACGATTCCGCCCGGGCAGCGCAGCCCTGCACAGTGAGACGCAGTGTCGGGAATCGGGGGTGCGGCGTCCGTTCGGAGCCAAAGAAACCCCTCCCGCCCCCTCGCCCCGCCGCAGCCCCGCAGATCCAGGGCGTCCAGGGCGCTCGCGGAGGGCGGCGGCTCCCGCGGGGCGAGGGGGGGACTCGGGCTGCACCCGGAAGGGAAGCCGGCGGGACGGGCGGCCGGCCGCCTCCTGCTCCTGGAACCGCACAGGGGTGTCCTCCACGGTGCCAGGGCTCAGGTCCGGAGTCGGGGGCAGGCCACGCTCCCTCTGGGGCTGTGGGGGGTCTTCTCGCCCCCAGCTCCTGAAGCTGCCATAGTCCCGCAGTCCTCGGAGATCCGCGGCCGCGGGGGGCGCGTCCCGCAGTCACGCCTCCCCCGCACACGGCCCGCCACGCGTCTTCTCCTAATCCAGCGTCGTCTCACGTTGCGATCCTTAGTTACACCCGCGAAGATCTCGCAAATGGGCGCGCAGTCGCAGGTTCAAGTTGAACTTACCTTTTGAGGGGGCGGCCACCACTCTGGGGGGCTCCTTCACCACGCTGAGCCTCCGTTTCCGCATTTCAAGGATGGGACGACTGGAGGACGCTCCTCGGGGAGCTCATGGGTTTACAAGCAACATGGTTCATAAGCCCTAGAATGTTCTGCCTCCCCTGGGAGCCTGTCAAGGGCCCGGCCTCTCAGCCAGCTCCCCTGGGCCGAATGGGAACCCGCATTTCAAACACGGCCTGCAGCTGCCAGGCCCCTGCCCCAGGGCGCCGCCCGGGACCTGCTGAGCCCCGCGGGAGTCACCTGCCCTGTCCTAGGACAGTTCCACGCGGGACTCGAGTCTCAACCTGTCCACCCTCCCAGCACGAAGCTCACAGAATGGATTTTTCACACTACAATTTTCATTTATTTTTGTGGTAACAAACTCAACTACTTTTATTTT
>NW_012153341.1:475668-478881 GCF_000956105.1 Propithecus coquereli | reverse complement strand
GACATCTAACCAGCCACTCAGGTTTGATGCTGAACCGGAAGCAAAATTACTCCATAGACCATTTCTGTTACAGCCCTGCAGATGTCCCCTGGGAAACAGTGGGCCCAGCCACCTTTTTGAGCCTGTCCATGCCACCATTGATGGGAAGTCCATGTCCCCTGGCCTGGGCCCTGCACACACAGCAGGGGAGTAAGTGGGTCCCTCACTTACTGCTGGGAACATGCCACAGAGCACCATGGGGCACCTCAGTAGGAGAACGCTACAGCAAGCACGTGGAAGAGGGGGCTTGGTCTAGGGCTTGCCCTGGGCTCGTCCAACACACACTCGCACACATGCATGCACACACAAGTATGCACATGCATACGGGTAAGCCTGGGCCCGGGCAGGATCCCGGCTCGTGGACTGCCAGCCCCCTAGGAGGAAAAGGCTCCCAGTTGGAGATTGCAGGGACCAAGGGACCCCTCTCTCTAGACTGTTCTGTTGAAAATGCCAATAAGTGCCTCCTTGTTCATGTTTTCACCCTGAGTGCTTCTGTCACCTGCAGCCAGAGACCACCAGCCGCACCCTCCTGAGTACAAACCAAAGTGTTTGGAAAGCTGGGGCTATTGAGCCTTCTGGCTGTAACGTGAGGAAAGACTCAGCATGGCTTGGTTATTGGCTCGGCCTCGTCCAGGTAGTTCCAGCCATCGGATCACAGGTTTCCGGATCGGGGAGGGGAGAAGGATTTGGGCCAGCTCCGTGTGATCCGGGAGGAAGACGCTCTCCCAGCTCCTGATCATTAAGTGAATATTGGAAGAGAAGGGAGATCTATATTCAGCATCAATCGCGTCCCGGCGGCTCTTTGCCGACACGGGGGGCCGACTACATATAGATCTCATCCAGGCGTCAAGGGACCACGTGAAATGGCTCCTGCCAGATGCACACTCCTACCCAATTGGACACAGAGGGCCATGCTTTCTAACTCAGCAGGAAATGCTGTCTTTGTTCCATGGGCTTCCAAACCACAGGCCTGGAAAATTCCAAACCAAGGCCTACACTTAGATGTTTAATTTGATCCATGTTTTGTTTTGTTTCCATCACAGGGATAGAATAATAATAACTATTAAAACAATATAGAATAGTGTAGAATTACTATGGTAGGAATGTAGCTAATCAATCTGCGTTGATTTTTTTTATCTCCCACTCACTGTGAGCACACCAAGTGCCAAAGGCGTTTAATGAATATTTAACAAATTGGAGGGTAGGAGTAACACTTTATAAAAAGTATTTTAGGGTTTAGGGCAGTATGTGAGCTTTATCCATGTGATAATTAAAACACAACTTGCCCAAGACCTGTCGTTTTCCGTTAAAGTTGGTGAGTTTTGAGAATTAACTTATGACTTTGATTTACTGTCTCACACCCGTAGCCTTTGATTTTGTCACCTCGACAAAGGTGATCTCTTTCTTCTCTGGGTTTTCATTCCCAGCCTCAAGTGCTTTTATTCCTGACTTTACTCCCCCATGTTCTTCTGTTTTTGAAACGTGACTGATCGTAAGATTTGCTTGTCCCTGGGTTAAAATGCACATCCCCTGGCCCACCCAGACCACTCATCGAGGTCTGACAGAGGTGGGACCCAGGTGTGCGCATGTCCACCAAGCTCTCCGCCCCATGCTGAGGTTCCGGCAAGTTCTGTGTTAACAATAAGAGGCAACAATTTAGACAGTAAACGCCCCACCCACGGCAGACGTTTAAGCCTGTAGAAATATTATGGGTCGATTCTCCAATGGAAGTTTAAAATAGAACAGAAAATGTGATTGCCACTTCAAGTCATACCCTTAAATGTTAATTGAGTGATTATTCTAGGCCAGGCCCTGAATTAAGCACAAATTTTACACTTAGGTTTATGATATTTGAGTTAATCTTTGTGAAAGGTTCATTTTTTAACATGCAATGTCCATTTGTTCAAGCACCATTTGTCGAAGAGACTGTCCTTTTTCCATTGTATTGTCTTTGCTTCTTTGTCAATGATCAGTTGACTCTGGGCGTGAGTCTATTTCTGGCCTCTCTGTTCTGTCATTGATCTTTCTGTTCCTTTGCTGATACCATGCTGTCTTGATTACTCTAGCTGTTTAGTCAGTTTTGAAGTCAGGTAACACCAGTCCTCTGCTTTGTTCTCCTCCAACATTGGTTGGCTGTTTTGGTTTTCTTGCTTCTCCGTAAAAACTTTACAATTAGTTTGTTGATTTCTACAAAATAGCTTGCCAAGATTACGATTGTGACTGCATTGGCTCTGTGGATCAAGTTGGAAAGAACTGACACCTATACCATATTGTCTTCCAAACCATAAAGACAGACTATCTCCCCATTTATTTTGATCTTCTTTTGCTTCTTTTATTGCTGTTTTGTAGTTTTTCTCCTATAGTACCTATACATATTTTGATATACTTAAGTATTTTATTATTTTTGGTGCTATTGTAAATGGTCATTTTTAAGTTTCAAACTCCAATTGTTCATTGCTGGTCTGCAGGAAAGTAATTGACTTTTGCATATGAATACTATATCCTGCAAACTTGCTATACTAGTTTATTACTTCCAGGAGATATTTGTACATTCTTTGGGATTTTCTACAAAGGCAACCATGTCTTCTACAAATATAGTTTAATTTCTCCCTTCCTAATCTCTATACCTCATTCCCTTTCCCTGTCTTATTGCATTAGCTAGGACTTCCAGTATGGTGTTGACTGGGGTGGTGGGACGCAGCACCCTTGCCTTGTTCCTTATTTTAGCGGGAAAGAATTCAGTTCTTGCCAGTAAAGTACAATGTCAGTCATGGATTTTTTTGGCAGATGTTCTTTATCAGGTTGAGCAAGGCCCCTCCTTTCCAAGTTTACTAAGAGTTTTTAATATGTATGGGTGTTAGATTTTGTCAAATGCTTTTTCTGCATCTATTGATATGATTGTGTTATTTTTCTTCTTTATTTTGTGGATGTGATGGATTGTATTAATTGATTTTTGAATCTTGAACCAACCTTGCATACCTGGGATAAATCCCACTGGGTCATAGTGTATAATTATTTTTATACCTTGTTGAATTCAATTTGCTAATGTTTTGTTGAGTTTTGTTGCTCTGTGCTCATGAGAGATATTGGTCTGCAGTTTTCTTTTCTTGCAATGTCTTTAATTGGTTTGGCACTAGAGTAATACTGGCAATATAAGATAAATTAGGAAGTGTT
>NW_012153341.1:464021-474968 GCF_000956105.1 Propithecus coquereli | reverse complement strand
TCTTTCTGATACTGATTTGCAGTTTAATTTCGTTTCACTCTGAGAACAGACTTTTGTGATTTATATTATTTTACACTTGTTAAGTGTGTTTTATGGCTCAGAATGTGGTCTACCTTGGTGAATGGTCCACACTCGCTTGTGAAGAATGTGTGTTCTGCTGTTACTGGATGGAAAATTCCTTAAATGTCGATTAGATCAAGTTGTTTCATAGTGTTATTCAGTTCAACTCTATCCTTACTGATTTTCTGCCTGCTTAACCTATCAGTTACTGACAGAGGGGTTTTGAAGTCTCAAACTGTAATAGTGGATTTGCCTGTTTCTCCTTGCAATTTTATCCCTTTCTTGTGCTGCCTATTTTGAGGCTCTCTTGTTAAGTGTGTAGACCTTTAGGATTGTTGTGTCTTCAGGAAGAATGGGCCCCTTCGTTTTTACATAATATCACCTTTTATCCCTGATCATTTTTCCTGTTCTGCTGTGTGCTTTGTCTGAAAGTAGCATGGCCACTCCTGATTGCTTTTGATCATTAGCATGTCGTTTCTTTCTAAAGTGGGTTTCTTATAAACAACAGATAGTTGGGCCTTTATTCTTTTAATCCACTCTAGCAGTCTCTGTCCTTTCATTGATAAATTCAGATAATTCACATGTAAACTGATTATTGGTATAGTTGAATTAATATCCACCATATTTGTAACTCTTTTCTATTCTTTGCATTCATCCTTTATCTCCGCCCCTTTTATTGGTCTTCTCTGATCTTAATTGAGCATTTAGTATAATTACATTATATCTCCTTTCTTAATATACAGCTTTACTTCTTTATAATAGGTGTACTATTATAATACTTCTTTATAATAGTTATAAAGAAGTTAATGGCTACGTTGGTGTTTTAACTGATGTACATTATTAACTGATCCAAGTTCACCTTAAAATAAGACTGTACCACTTCGTAGGTGCCTTATAACAAAGTAGACCCAATTCCTTCCTCCCACTTTTATAACATTACTGTCAATCCTTCCACTTATCCACATTCTGTAGTCACCCAGTACACTGCTACTATTATTATTTTAAACAAACACCTATTTTTGATCAACCAAGAATAAGAAAAATAAAGATTTTCTTTTACCTTCATTCATTATTGCTCTGAGGCTCTTCCTTTCTTTATGTAGATCCAGATTTCTGACCTACATAATTTTCCTTCTCTCTGAAGAACTTCTAACATTTCTTGCAGAGGAGTTTTGGTGGCAACAAATTCCCTAATTTTTTTGTTAGGGAAACAATGTCTGAGAAATTCTTTATTTCTCCTTCACTTTGGAGGGATACTTTCACTGGGTACAGAATTCTAGGTTGGTGTGGGGTTTTTTCCCCAACACTTTAAATACTTTACTCTCTTCTTCTTGGCATAGTTTCTGATGAAAAGTCTACTGTATTTCTTTTTCTTTTTCCTCCGTAAGTATGATGCCTTGTCTTCTGTCTTTTTCCCAGACTTTTTCTTTTTCCTTTGTTTTCTGCAATTTGCATATGATATGCCTAGGTGTAGCTTTTAAAAAAATATTTATCATTCTCTGAGCCTCCTAGAATTGTGGTTTGGTAACTATCACTAATTTTGGAACGTTCTCAGACATTATTACATGAAATGTTTCTCACACTCTCTTTTCTCTTTAATCTTCTGGTTTTTCAACAACATGTATGTTACACCTTTTGACATTTCCCCATAGTTTTTGAATATTCTGTTCTGGCTTTTAATTCTTTTTTTCTTTTCATATTTCGTTTTGAGGAGTTTCTATCAACACATCTTCCAGCTCACTGATTCTTTCTTTAGCTGTTCCCAGTCTGCTGATAAGCCCATTGAAGACGTTCTTCATTTCTGTCATGGAATTTTTTATTTCTAGCATTTGCTTTTGATTCTTTCTTAGAGTTTCCATCTCTCTTCTTACATTACCCATCTGTTTTTCATATTATCTACTTTTTCCACTAGATCCCTTAGCACAGGAATCATAGATGTTTTAAATTCCCTGTCTGATAATTCTGAGTCATAGCTGAGTCTTGTTTTGAAGCTGTCTCCAGGCTTTGTCTTTGTGCTTGCCTTTTGGAATGTCTTGTAGCTATTGTTGTGGTTGTGTTGATGTTGTTGTTGTTGCTGAAAGCCAGCTATGTGGTAATGGGTAATAAGTAAATAGACAGTGTAAGAAGAGAAAGTATGTTAATCCAGGTAGGAGTTTGGCTTTGTTTAATGCCTGTTGTAGCTAAAGGTGGCAGAGGCTTCAGATTCCTCTAGTGTCCTTGTTTTTGTTTCCCCTCTTTTCTTTGGGTTTCCATAAGTTGTCCTACCCAGAGAGTGTCTGCATCTTGCAGCTCTTCCACTGCTTTTATACAGGAAACTGTTGGTGTGGTGAAAAGGTGTGGGGAAGAGGAGCGTCCTATAATATTCTGATTAAGTGCCAGTCTTTCAGTGGGCCTGTGTCTCAGGGCTGTGACTTTCACACATGTTTCTTCAGTGGTATAATTTTTTTTGCCCTTAGGTGAGCAACAAGGCTAGAGGGCTTGAAATGGGAGGAATGTCCTTCTCCAGCTGGAACAAAAGTATGGCGATGTCTTTTCCCTGCAGAGTAGCCTTTATTATGAAAAACATTGTGGGTGTGTTTCGCTATTACTTCTCCACCATGGCCATGCAGAGATCTTTCTTGGATCTTCACCATGAGAACCTGGTGGGATTCCTAGAGGTAAAATCAAGAAAAATGTGGAGGCTCCAGAAGATTGTGCCTTCCAGAAGTTTCTCAATCTCACATTAACCTACACATAGCCATCAAAAAAATCATCAAAATTTCCGTAGATTCTCTTTTGCCGTGTGATAGCTGCAGCAACTTCTGCTCATGGTAGCTGAGCTTGGCTGTGATTCTCTGCACTCGCCTCCCAATTTCAGGGTGGCCGTTTGCCCTAAACCTCAGATATCTGCTATATCCAAGAAACGTTACTGATTTTCTCTTCGTTTTGCTTTTCCTCATGGTAAGGATGGAAGGGATGACTCCCAAGCTCTCTGCCTGCAATATCTGAAACCCCAAGTCCCTTAAGTATGAATCAATTTATAACCACACCAAGATGTAACTAAGAAGGACAAATTTATTTTCTTTTCAAAAAAGGGAAACGGAGGATTCAAAGTGGTTGTGTGACTTGCCTGCAATCACAGAAGTGATGAGTGGTAGCCCAGGGCCTTAACTTTACACTGCAACACTGCACTGCCGGGTTGGCTGCAGAATTCGTGGGTCTCAATGAAAAATGAAAATGTGGGGCCCCTTGTTCAAAAATTATTAGGAATTCTGATACTGTGATAGAATCATAGTATCATCCTTGATACCCAGCATGATGCCCAGAGTGGAGCCTTTCTGGATGTGGAGTCCAGGGAGGCTGCACGATCTCTCTCCCCTGCAGCCAGCCCTGCCCCACCGTGTCCAGGGCATGCCCTTGCCCGGGAAATCCCACCTTCAGGTTGCTATGTTGGTGCTGAAGGGGCTCCAGGTTTTGCCTTGTTTTCATCACAGGCATGAACCAAGATTTATTTAATCATATCTAAGAACAAGATCTGATAGGTGTACCCCCACTTCATAAACCAGCAAAATGCTTGTCATAAATGCATTCGGTACATTTTAACAAAGTGAGCTGCATTCCAGAGTTTATGTATAGAAGATATTATAAGTTTTAAGTCAAGATATGAATAGTTTAAGTGACCTCCTGGGAATAGATACTGTATTGATAACCAAAATACAATGTTCTTTAAAACCATATTTCTAGATGAGGCAGAATTTATTTTTCAGATTCACCCAAGTACATTTTCTTACACACAGACAGATTTTAATTTAGATACAACTTCCCAAAGCACCACGTTTTCCTATGTGTGCATTCTAGCCCCCAGCTATGGCACAGTCCCCAGCATGCCCCCGTCTAGGGGCACTTCCCAAAGCTCAGGCCTGGCCAACAGACCCTCTGACTCAGGTGGTCGCAGCTGGGTGCTGGGCAGAAGGGTTTCCTCAGGCTCCCCAGATGGTTTGAATGTAAATCCAGCTGGAGAACCGTCGGCCTAGCATGTCCTATCCCAGAGAGGCCACAGCTCATGTGGCTATTTCATGTCACGTGGCACAGGCCTTCCCCGTGGGACCCAGGAGCAGGGCTGCCTGGGTGCAGAGCTCCTTCCTCCCTGACCGGCAACGTGGGCAAGTGGCTCATCTCTTCAGGCCTCAGTCTCCTCATCTGAATGGAAAACAGGGACAACAGATGAGGCTCCAACTCGGGGCCTGTGGGAGGATTAAATGAACCAGCTCAAGAGAGCTTTGTCCTAGTCCGAGTTCGCCGCAGCACTCAGGGAACGCTTGCTGTTATTATTCCAGTTGACCCCAGAGCTACAGTCACGACATTATTGCTGAGGGCTCTTGCGAGCTTGTAGACCCAGGAGTTCCTAAACCCTCCAAGTCAACCGATCTGAAGTTCCTGGAGGCGGTCCCTGGTCTGAATGCTGGAAAGCTCTGCAGGGAACCCTGGTGCCCAGCTCTCCGTGGGAGCACTTGCCTCATCAAGCACTGCAGTTGACACTGGAGGGACGTGAGCTCAGAGGTGCGAAGTGGCCGCCAGGATGGCACAGACACTGCAAGTGGCAAAGTGACCCCAGAACTCGGGTGGCCCAGTGCATCACAGGGCACCTTACACTTGCCGGGCACGCATGAGCACACACGCGCACACAGACACACAACACACCAGCATACATGCTCATGTGTACATGCATGCACATGTGTGTGCTCTCGTGTAGCTTAAGCTCCAGTTTAAGTCCTCATGGTGGCAAAGTGATGTTGCTATTTAGTCTTAAGGCATCAATCAGTCTTGTTTTCTTCTTTTCAGGAAAATAAACTACTTTTTAAAAATTCCACATGACCATTTCTCAGCAACAGCAGTGTCAACATGGTGACAACGACAGGTCAGGGCACCTGCCTGCTTTGTGAGCAGTGCCTTACCACTGTCCCGTCTCAAGCAGAAGGACCCTGGGGCACAGAGAGGGCAGGCAGCCTGCCCAGGGCCACAGAGCTTGTGAGGACAGAGCTGGGATCCGAACCAGGCTCCAGCGCATACCTGGTCTCATTCGACCCTCTGTGCGACCCACACGTTGCTGCAGTTTGAAGCCACTGGTCGCTCCACGCAGCGCGATGAACAGGCCACTGGTTTTCCCAGGACCCAGCATCCTGAGTGAGCCTGGCCCCTGGCCTCAGCCTACAGGTCCTGTCCCTGGACTTGAACCTTGACCCTCGCCGTGTCTTCAGGGCCATCATCCCTCCCCAGTCAGAAAGAAAAGCGAATGCCTCGCTTGGTCCAGATGCATTTTCACCTGAGCTGCACCCTTTGCTCCCTCTTAAGAAAGGGGACAGAAGGTTTTGAGCCCTGGGAGTCAGGAGACGCAGGCCGGGCTGGTGCCCTTGTACCCCGCTGTCCCTGCACGACCAGGACCCTGCGATGGTTACCGTGAAATTCCCAGGGCATGTTTTCAGACTCTACCTTTGACCTTCAGGGCCTCGTAGCATAAACCCAGCCACTGTCTCACCTGCTCTGCCTGCGGACCTCACAGCCCTGCAGGAGGTACCCCCATTTCCCTGGAAGCTTCCCTGCCCGCTGCCCTGCCCAGCTGTGGCCTCATGGCCCAGGGACCTGAGCCCGCGCAGCATGGGGGGCACGGCGCACCGCCCAGGTGAGCGAGCGTGCACAGAGCTTCAGTCCGGAGTCCTCTGTTGCAAATACTGGGATCGAACTGCAAGGTTGTTTGTTTAAACCCAGCCGGGAAAGAGGCCAAATCAGAGTTGATTTATTCTCCGACAATAAGAGACTGCACCGAGCCAGCGCATTCATATGTACATATTCCTCCCCCTGTGGCAGCCTGCAGGCCAGTAAAACAGCCTGAAATCTGAAAAGGAAAATGTACGTGCTCACGCGGAGGAGGCCGCAGCACCCGCCTCTGCCTGGCAGTATCCGAGTGTGATCCCAGCCCAGCCGGCACAAGCCGGTCTCCACGCCTCTGCCCTCAGACGTCCCCACGACGCCTGCCTCAGTCCTGCTGGGGACGCAGCTTTTACACCTTCTGAAAAGAATCCTTCCCATCCTCACCGCGGCAGGCCAGGCTGCAGCTTCCCATGGTAGCTGGTCACGCCATGTGGTCGGAGAGCGGCACCCTCCTGAGCGACGGCCTCCCTGGTGAGGTGAGCACCTGGCGCCAAGGGTCAGGACACCGTGGTGGGGAGAGGGGAGGAGGGAGGGCCAGGTCCCGTTGCTGGGCAGGTGGACCGTGCACTCAACACACATGGATACACCCGTGCAACTGAGCGCTGCATGTGTGGCTGGAGCTTTCTCTGACATCGCTCCATGTGTGACCTGGGACAGAGACTCCCCCTACACACACACACACACACACGCACACGCACACACACACACGTGCTTCGGGTCAGCAGCCAGAGCCTGAACTACCTCAGTGCGTTCGTGGCAGGACTGAACGTGATGATTCACACGCGGTGCAGTTGGGGGCCGAACTGTGTCCCCGGAATCCACGTAATGAAGTCCTAACCCCACCCCTCAGACTGTGACTGCATTTGGAGACGGGGCCTTTAACGAGGTGATTAAGGCAAAACGAGGCCATTGGGGTGGACTCTAATCCGGCCGGACTGGGGTCCCTATAAGAAGGGGGTGAGGACACAGACACCTACAGAGGGACGACCCGTGAAGACACAGCAAGAAGACGCCGTCTGCGAGTCAAGGAGAGAGGCCAGGAGGATTAACCCTGCCCACACCTTGATCTCAGACTCCAGCCTCCAAAACTGTGAGAAACAAAAGTAAATCTCTGGCAGCTCAGGCCCCCAGTCTGTGGCTCTTGGCTACGGCAGCCCAAGTAAACTAATACAGGTGCTTGGTACAGTGTCTGGTCCAGAATGTTCCTTCTACAGATCGTGGCTCTGACCCGGTATCCACTGACCAGCCACTCTGGACAAGGTCACATGGCAGGTTCTCAGCGTCGCAGGACTGATCTACCGTGATGGATTCATTCATGTTATCAATTCCAGAAATATTTACCGAGCACTGTTCCCGGCACCACGATACTCACTGCCTGGTCTGAAACTGACCAATCGCTGATGAAATGGACAAAGCCCCAGATCGCCCTGTCCAGCCAGGTGAGGCTAAAAGGGTCACCGCTGACATCGTCCTGCAGGCGGGCGCCCACCTGCGGGGGATTCTGGGCTCCCCGATACCACGCTAATCCTACGCAAGCAGAAGCAGCCCTCCTTGTGAGTTTAATTCCCAGGAACACTTAGTCTCCACAAATGCCTTCTTGTGTCTGAAAACAAAAACCACGTGCACTGTAGCTGCCAGGAGGCTTAGGCCACATCTGTTCTCTAAACGCTGTCGTCTGTGCAGTTTGGGTGCCGCCTGTACCCACTCCTGTCCCCGCCCGCGGCCTCCGCCAGGCTATGCCTTTCCTTGCACCGGGCTTTCCAGCGGTCCTTCCCTCGAGGCCTTTCCGAGGCGATAGGGCGTGTAAATTGCACGTGACTCACACCCTAGGTCCCCGGGGCTGTGTCAGGGTGGTGTCTGCTTGTAGCCACGGGGCCTGCCCACCCTCGAGGGGACTTCCCAGGGAGCACACAGCTTTGATCTGCTGGAGCAGGGATTCCAGGTGGGCATCCACACCTGTGTGGCAGCGCTTCAGGAGATGGAGGCGGGGAGAGGAGCGTTGTGTGTCTCTCCTGCCGCACCACAAACCCCGTGAGTTAGGAGAGCACAGCTAAAACCTCCAGCACCAAGCAGAGGAGGCGGCCCACGGTTAATATTTTTAAAAGATTTGTTTAAGAAAGAATGGAAAGGAGAGAGGGCAGGGAGGACGCTCCGCACTGCATCTGGAACGGCTGCGAAGTTCTCGGCTCCACAGCCCTTCTCCTTACTCGTGAGGCCAGTGGGAATCCCATCAGAGAGATTCCGAGGCCTCTTTTCCATGCCGGAGAACATCCTAGAAGAGGCTTCATCGGCGGATGGTCTGGCTGTACGTGAATGTTTTTCAGCAGAGCTCTAGCACGCGGCTTTCTGTCCCCGGAGAGCCTTGGCAATTTAAAGAGGCAATTGCTTCTTGGGCTCACCCTGCAAAATTGGAACTAATAGAGCCACAGACTGCATCACAGGGGCTCTGGGGAACTGGATATAATCCAAGAAAGGCTTATTCCGGACAACATCAATATTTGTCCCATTAAAAAGTGCAGTATAAAAATCAGTTACATCGTTGACAGTGCCATTCCCATCCTCATGGGCTAATCCTCCTTGTGAAACCTGGTCACTCGCTCTCCGGCAAACCACGCTGTGAAGAGCTTTGCAGAGGAGCCCGTGCACCTGGCCCGGGGGCACCCTCTGCAGTTCCGTTGGGGACGACGCCTTGGGTTGACCCCATTCCGCGGATCCTTTCCTCCTCAGCTAGCGACGTCTTCCTAGCACACTCGCCAATGCAAATCAACCACTTATGTTCTCACACAAAATTCAATTGCCAATTTGTCTTTTTATTTCTTACACTTAAAGTGATTTGCCTTCAAATAATCTACGATGAATTGTTCATTTTACTACCGCAGGAAGCAACTGGTTCATCGAGGGAGCCACTAAGTTTACAATCACTGTCAAAGAACTCGCACTTTTCCCGCTTCCCAGCTCCGCAGCCAAGAGGATTCCCTGGAGGCTGCTCACCCGGCTGCGCAGTGGTTTTCCCGGTCCCTGCGCCCTGCCCGCCGTGCAGGCCAGGGCCAGCCCATCCTCCCTGCCCCTGAGCTGGGGATTGCCGGCGTCCTGGGAGCGCAGGTCCTCCCCAGGTAGTCACAGATTAGCCTCCACCGCCTCCCTGTGCTGGCGCTGGCCGTAATGGAGATGGATTTGGGCTTTGTAATCCCTGGTGGGGATGTGAGTCCTAGAGGAGGGCGGCTGGCCCAGGAAAGCAAGCTCTCTGCCCTGGTCTCTGACGTCCCCACATCGGCCTCCATCTGCCCAGTGGCCCCCAGCACAGGCCCAGCTCCTACTGTCTGAGCACCTCTCCACAAGGAAACCCCTTCGCTCCTGTGCGGCTTCGAGGTAGCTGGGCTCAGCTCCCGTGGACCGTCTCCCAGACCTCATGAACCTCCATCTCCTCCTGCACAATAGACTCAGACGTTGGTTTCCACGCCCGGACAATGCGAGACTCCTAAAGCCTCAGAAACGGAAGCAAACGTGGGCTTACGCCGCAGCAGGGCTGGCCAGGCTCAGAGCGGAGAGGAAGCCTGGCCCGGCAGGGACAAGGAAAGAGGCGTGCGGCGCGCACTTCCTTCCTCTTCTCATTCGTCGTTCATCTTTCCAGAAAACGTGTGGGGTATAATACTTGCTCTTTCACCAACTGCAGTTCCCCCTTTTCGGGGGGACATAGGCACAGAGGGGAGCAAGGGATCGGGAGGCAGAAATAGTGCGAGGAGCTCCAGCCAAGGCGTGGGCCCCGCTCACCTGCTGACAGAGGGCCTCACGCCAAGAGGGGCTGTGGTACGAGAAAGCACACCGTGGAATTTAATTGGCAATTAGGGATGGTGGTTTCCAGCCGGCCACCTTGATATCGTCTTTCAGAGAGAGAAAATTGACTGTGGCTCTGGACGCGTGTGCCCTGGAGGAGCGGAACCTGCCAGGAACCGCGAGGCCAGGAGCCGGCGCGGCTCTCGCGCGGTCGCAGGAACACTCGAAAGGCACAATGCATTATTTATTGTCATAAAAGGAGAGACTGAAGTTTTATCGTAAAATGTATGTGTGCATAAAAGAATCTGACAAGGCAAATCAATAAACAAGGGAATTGCTGGTCTGGAATGGCCTTTTTATTGTTTTTGTTTTTGTATCAAAATAATGCTAAAAAAGAGAGATGACTTTCTCGTCAGGCAGGTAGGAGCAGGCGGTCCGAGGAGCAGAGGGAGGCACGGAGTGCAGACGGCTCATCAAATCAAAAACAGAAAGCGAGTGCTCTGCCCGGCCCCTCGGCAGGAAGCCGCCGTGGCTTCCCCTGATGCCTGGGGGACGCTGAGGTGCACGCAGGCCTGCGATGTGCCGCAGAACAGGGACTTCCATCTCCGAAGTTTGCAGAAACACAAACAAAACAATACATACATACGCACTTCCGTAAGAACTACCTTGGACGCTGTCCTTGGCTTGATTCCTGGGATTTTCACATCATCATTTGGTTGAATCCTCATAGAAATTCTGTGAGATGAGAGTACGACACCCATTTGACAAGTAGCAAACCTGAGACCACATGTTCACCCAGGGAAACCTCCTCTATCCCCTACCTGTGGATGCGATGCCAGAGGGGAGACACTGCAGGAACAATCCCTTCTCAGCCCAGGACGTCCTGGGATGGGGCATTTGATGAAGAACCTGAGGTCCACCCCAAGCTTAGCCCTCGGAGTTAGACAGTCTTGCTTCGGGGCCTTCCTCCTCCCATGACTGCCTAGGTCCCTGCGACCTACTCACCTTCAGATTCCTACTTTAGAGTGTGGAGACTCCACAGGGAGGAGGGTGTATCTAAGGAGATGAAGGCTGGCAGGAGTCCAATGGTACCAGGCACACAATCAATGCTCCGCTCATCACTGGTGTTGCTGTGGTTCGCTCAGGTCCTCAAGAGTTCTCTGGACTCATCTCCCTCAGCCCAGCCTGATGTCCACTTTTCGGGCAGACTCTCACCAACCACCCAAGTGGGGTGTCTAGGCCCCAGCCCTCAGGTGTGACCCAACTCCACTGCCTTGTCTTCTGTTTCATACTTGTCACAAGTATGTTTATTTTTTACTTGTCCATTGTCTGCATTCCACACTCGATTTCAGTTTTTATAAAGAAGGAACCTGGCATGGATGGAGGGATGGAGGAATAGATGGATGGAAGGATGGGTGGGTGGAT
>NW_012153341.1:361212-463932 GCF_000956105.1 Propithecus coquereli | reverse complement strand
GAGGGATGGAGGGATGGGTGGATGGGTGGAGGGATGGATGGAGGGATGGGTGGATGGGTGGAGGGATGGGTGGATAGATGGAGAAATAGAGGGATGGGTGGATGGGTAGAGGGATGGAGGGATGGGTGGAGGGATGGATGGAGGGATGGAGGGGTGGGTGGATGGGTGGATGAGTGGATGGATGGGTGGATGGATGAAGGGATGCCTGCTTTACATCAGACCCATGCTGGGGATACAGCTGGAAGGAAAGTAGGCTAACCTATAAAAATGGTGTATGTGACAAAATTGACTTTCAAGGTATGATCAGAGTACACAGGGGTGGGGGCAGGACTAACCCAATCTGGGGGGTTCAGAACACTGAGCTCGACACGGAGGGAACGTGTGGGGAGGACGGCCTGACGCCGATGTGGCCAGCGGGCACATGCTGGTGCTCTGGCCACTCTCTGCTCTGTAGAGACGAGTGACAGCGTCTCCTTGACACATCCAACCAGGTCACTTTACACGAGACTGAGCAGAGAACCCTCCTGCCTCTCATCTCTCCGATGCACGGCCGCCGACAGCTTTAGCACAGCCACAAAGACCCAGACATGGCGGCGGAAGCAAGCTCCGTGGATCAGCGCCATTGTGACGGTCCGTGGCATTTTCAGCCTGAAGAGGCACCAGCCTGAAACCCTCGGCGGTCTGTCACTAATGATTGTTTAATACTGTTTGGTAGCAGTTTTGTGTACACACTTCCAAATAGAGCGAATTACATGTGGGTGTTTACATTTAAGGAGAGCTTCTATGTTGTAATTGATAGAAATTTAATTTCCATGTGGTTTCAACAGCAAACACTCAAACGGCTCTTTTCAGCATTACCAGGCCTTAGTTATTTTTAGGGACACAAAATGT
Source organism: Propithecus coquereli (assembly GCF_000956105.1). NCBI lineage: Eukaryota > Metazoa > Chordata > Mammalia > Primates > Indriidae > Propithecus > Propithecus coquereli. Next base: position 463,041 of record NW_012153341.1, on the reverse strand, counting down.
TTTACTGTGGACCCCAGAGTGAACGGAATTAAAAGCAAATCCAGATGGGACCGGGATTGCAGAAACAAGGACGTGTAAGGACCCGGCGTGCATCTCCCGGCCTCCTCCCCCTGCCGCCCTGGCTCCCGGTGCCCTGGCCCCCGGCCACAGCTGGCATGGGCCGCCTCTGCAAGTGGCCTTTGCATCCTGTCATCAGTGTGAGCATCCGTGCTAAATCACGGTGAGCGTGGAGCGCTATCGGGAAGCAGTGAGAGTCATCTCCTGCAGTAGGAACTTGAGGCATCTCCCTGGGGAAAAAAAGTATTGAGGGCGGAAGAGGAGGCAGAAGCCTTTCCCCACACCTCCGAATTTGCCCAGATGGGAGGCACATGGTGCAGAAAGAGCTGCTTCTGCACGTGCTGCCGGGACTCGGGGACCCTGAGTTCTGTGCAGTTTGGTTACCTGGGTTCCGGCCCAATTCTGTACAGCAGGGGTGGGGGCGGAAGCTCACACTGCTGTTGACTGTTGCAAGAGCGAAAGGAGCTGATGACGTGGGCCACCCAGACCAGGGCTTCTCCCCTGGGGCAAGTTTACCTCCCAGGAGACAGGTGGCAATACCTCGAGACGTTTGTGGTTGCCACACGGGGCGGGTGCTGCCCGTGACCAGTCTGCAGAGGCCGGGATGCTGCCGAACACCCTGCACTGCAGGCGGGACCGCCCCGGTCAACAGTGCCCCGGGCGAGAGCCCTGCCCCGGAGAGCCCAGCACCAGGCGCCAGATAGCCCCGAAGCGGATGTCACCTGTGCCAACGTGGGATCTGCCGAGCCCTCAAGGCGGCCAGACAGGGAGGGGCCGTCGGAGCCCCCAGGCTGGGCATGGTGGCTTCCAGCAGCTCAGCCCTCCAATTCCCTGAAGACAAATGTCATCACGGTCTGTAGGTACCTCGATGTGGAGAAGCCGGAAGCCCAGCTCCAGGACACAGGAAACCAGCTAAACTTAGCTAGCTCTTCCCACGAATCCTGCTAACACGGTTACTACAGCGGTGTGTAACGCTAACAACAGCAGCAAGGGCTGCATCTCACTCTGCCACACCTGGGCATGTTCCATCCCACCTCATCCTCCCTACATCCCTCCGAGATGAGGGCAGCGACCGTCCCCACCCCACAGGAGGGGACACTGATGCTCAGGTGGTCCCCTCTGTGCAGGGTCACACAGGCACGCAGGGCGCAGTCACCTGGATTTGCACCTGTGCCCGGTGCAGTCCGAGCTCAGCCACTGCGCACAGCTGCCTTTATCTTACGGACCAGCCCTGATCCACCACAGACCTGAAGAAAATGGTTTCCCCTGCCTGCGTCTTTCAGAGGAAGAGGCCGAAGGACTCTCCTGCCTACCCGTTTCTCACGCTCGCAGAGGCCGTCGGGACAGAGCTCTGACAGCCCCACAAGGCAGGGCTGGGCCCAGGTGGGCTCGCCAGAGCCTCTCCCGTCATCATTGTGCCCAGCTGAGCGTCTCCGAGCTGGGGAGGCGAGGGGCCGACCCCTCTCAGGGCTCCTCCCCCGCCAAGCTCGCCCCAGCCGGAGCCTGTCTGCGGAGACAGACCCTGGACCCCCCACAGGGTTCCTGGTGGGACAAGCGGTTTTACAGCTCAGCACACACAGACGACGCCGCGGGGCCCAAACGGAGCCGTGTCTCCAGGGAGAGTTTGCAGCAGAACCACCAGCTTCCACGGAGCTTAGAGACACAGCACGCCAGCCTTTCATTCCGCAGGGCACGACAGGAGGCCCCAGGGACCATGTCGGACACAAAGACCCCCATGGCGGCGAGCTGGTAAGGGATGAGCCAGATGTGATGGCTGAGAGACACCCCGGGGAGCTCTTAGGGTCTGCAGAAGTGGGGGCTCCAAGCACCCAGAGCCATTGCGCTCTCCAGCAGTCCCCAGCTGCTGCCTTTGCTTTCTTTTCCAGGGAGTGGACCTTGTTCTCCACCCTCCGGGAGAACGGCCCCCAACAGCCCGCTCTGCATCCCTGTCCAACCACCTCTGATCCAATAAACGATGCAGGGGGCCTCTAAGTGACTCCGTCTGTGGCCAGGTGACTGTCCCCAGAGAGGGCAGTGACTCGGCGTTTCTCAGAGGCCGAGGGGTGCTGGCCACAGAGGGAGGAGGACGGAGCGCAGACAGCCAGCCCCAAACTCCCTTCCCCAAGCCACTCTAGGGAGCACGGCAGGGAACCCGGGGAGATGGGAACCTCTGACGAGTTTATGGGGTGACTAACGTGCAGCCCTTCCTCGACACCTTGCTAAAGAAAGAAAAATGAAGAAAGCACGAGACTCACAGCTCTGCCACTCACCTGGAGGTGGGTGGGGAGGAGAGGGTGACCCAGCGCGGCCCCCACCCTGGGGAACTTGGAAGTAGTTGGAATGCAAGAAAACAGACAAACTGGGCTCATCCATGAGGCCATCTTCAATGTCACATTTTTAAAAATCAGAAGAGACCAGGCTTGGGGTCAGACACCCTCCCGTGGACGCTGAGAGCTGGGGGCCAGCGCTTGGTCTCCTGAGCCTGCGTGTTCCTCTCTGTGTAGCGCGGTCCGTGATTCTCACAGAATCGCCGGGCAGGACACGAGCCCATCTCTTCCCATCATGGAAAACGTCTAAGACGCTAAGGGGGTTGTGCACGGTGGTGTGGGAGGAGGCACAAGCAGATGGGGTTGGGTGTCCTTTGGGTTTTAGTCCCCAAAGCCCCACGTGGGGGCGGAGCATGCAGGACACTGTCCTAGGAGGAGCAGAGCTCCCCCGGCTCCCGGCAGGAGGTTTCTCAGGGCTGCAGGGAGGAGAGGCAGAGGTGATTCCTGCAAACCCCGTGTGAGACTTAAATTTTCTAGTAGCCATATTAAAACAAGGAGAAAGAAACAGGTGGAATTAATTGCAGTAATGTGTTTTATTTAACCCAAATATTCAAAATACTATCACTTTAATTACAATTTTATGAATCAATATAAAAATATTAATGAGATATTGAACATTTTTTTAATACTAGTAGCCAGCCAGGTGTGCGAACGGCCCTGGGTCCTGCCAGCCTGCAAGTCCCCAGAGAGGGCCTGGGGCTGAGCTTGGGCTGGGGCAGGGGGCCGGGGGTGGGCCCCAGCCCCGGAATCCACTTCCTGAGCCTCAGCCTCCCCCGGTGCCTGGTACCAGGACCCGAGACTCTGTCTCCGCTCTGATTTCAGCCTGGGGCCGGGTGGAAAGTCTCCAATGCCCTTGTCCTCAATGGCAAAAGTCATATAAAGTGGTTTAAAACTTTCTGTACAACATTTAAAGTTTTTAACATATCTGCAGTGAACTTTAATGGGATTCCATAAAAATTGAACAGACCTCAGAACTAGCTGGAATAGTCAGCGTTGACCTTGGTGGTTTTAATTAAATCCAAAGTGCAGATTCAAGAATTTGGGAGTTGTCTGTGGCAGCTCAGAGGAGTCTGGAGCATTCGAGTCGGGATGGGGTGGACAAATGGACCCCTCTTCCCACCCAGCCGACTCTGGAGCTGATCTGGACCAGGTCTTCCCCGGTGTGGGGTCCAGGAGGTGGTATCTCAGGGTGTGAGTCCCTCGTAAAGCACCTTGCAGAAGGGCAGAGAGCACTTCTGCGTAACTCCTACCCCACTTTACTTCCCACCTGGGGTCTTCCTCGCCTGTGACGGCAAAGCCCACGCACGTCATGAAAATCACTCGTTCGGCCGCCTCTGCTTCCCGTGCGATGGAGGATCAGGGGAGCTGGAGGTGTGTGTGTTGGGGGAGGGGGCTTAGCCTGGGGGCCAGCTGGGAGTCAGCTGTCAAATTTGTGAATGACTTTTAAGGACAGATCCCAGCCTGAGTTCTCGAAGGCTGCAAACTGCCTCGCTTACTCCTCCTGTAGTAAGTTAGTCATCAGCGATGGGCACGATGTCCGGCCAAGTGCAGCCCCCGCTCCGCCACTCAGCCGCCCGCCTCGGCCGGCAGGGATGCTCTCTGGCCTCTCGTGTCGCCTCTTCCCAGTCTTCTGCGGCCACTTGCCACAAGCACCACGTGTGACAAGTGCGCGTGTACGTGCGTTTCTCCCCTGCTAGCTCAGACGAGTTTAAACACGGGGCTGATTCATCGCCTTCCCGTCTTCCAGAAGTGCCCAACACCGAGCCCTGAGCAAAGGAGAAATTCAGAAGCATTTGTGGAAAGAATTAACCAAGGCGTCTGGCCTCCTGCTGCCCCTGCCGTCGCCCCGTGGCCCCCAGTCTCTTGGTCCGACTTGGCTTTGGGCCGGGCCGTCGTCCTCTTTCTCCCCTTTTCCCTCCTTTCGAGTGGTGCGAGCGCCACAGTTTAAAGTCTCAATTAGCTGCTGGGCGTGGGGGACGATGTCCTAGTTAACTAAATGGATGAATGATTAAAGCTAACTAGAGAGTAATCGGCAACATTTTCTGGTTGCTATGAAAATCCTCATCGTTGGACATGTTTATAAATAGAGAAGTGCCCGTCTGCCTCAGGAACAGTAATGCGATGGGCACAGCTGAGCTGCTCCCGGTGGCTGAGGCTGGTCACGTGGTCACCATTCCTCATCGCAGGTGGTTCTCCAGGCCGCCCGCCCCACACGAGCCGTCCGTGCTCCGCTCCCACGCACCTCTTCTCCTCAAGGACGAGACAGCCGTCAGGTCCCCCTGATCCCAGGAGTAAGCCGAAAGCTCGCGCTCCCATTTTAATCCACGCTCTACGAGAAGCTGGAGACAAGGCGCCAAACCAGGAGCCAAAAAACCTCTATGACATGAGCTTTGTAACAACCACAGAAGAGGCTGGTACATCCTGTCCACCCAAACCTGCCCTCGCCCCTCCCTCTTCGCTAGAGAACAAACACCCGTTTTGTTCACGCAACAGATGGAATGTGATTTACAGGAGCTGGGGGTAATTAGCCCTGATTAGTTAAACCAATCCCCTCAGCGGTGATCGGTGGAGGAGTTCTAACAATTGGCAGGTGACCACATAACTCAGGCTCGGGTCATGAAGGGCAGTCTGCCCAGGGGCTGCTGGAGACGCTGTTCTATGCCCTAAATGGAGGCGCAAGTTTGTTCTCTCTTCCTCCCTGGGAAGTTTTCGCAGGATGAGATGCTCGGTGCTGTAGTAGCCACTTTATGACCATGAGGGCCAGGTCTGAGCACCAAAGCCAACAGGAGGGCAGAACAGAAAGGTGAATGAGCCTTGTTCTTAAGTACAGCATTGATCACTAGATCAGCTAGCTTGGAATCTCCAGAATTTTCCATTGTATTTAAGTTTTTAAGTTAGGCTTTCTGTGACTTATAGCTGAAATTTAACAGATACACAGAACTCTTGCCTCTTTTTACCCTCCAAGTAGAGGACAGTGAAAAATAAAGAGTAAAACATAATCCAGTTAATTTTATGTTCTAAGTGCTCTTGTGTGGTTAATTATGATTTTATTTTCTATCTTTAACATTTTTGTTGTTGTTTTCCAGGGTAATCTCTAGGAACTCGGCCACGCCGCCTTGGGTGTCTGTCTGGCTCCGCATCTGTCTCAGCCTGTTTCCCACCCCTGCAACCTACACGCTGGCAGGTGTAAGTGCAGTCACTGCTCAGGGGCAACACTGTACCGCGCAAGGTAAAGCCGCCCACCTGGATCCCGTACAGGCGCATCTGTCTGTTCCGATGTCTGCTTCCACGAGAAGGCGGTGACTGCTGCCAACTGGAAACACCTCAACAGTCTCCAAGTCAGCAAAACAGCAACAGCAGGCGGCCACAGCCCAGGCACCTGAGCAAAGCATGGAGGTTCCTGGTCCCTTTCCTTAAACGGAAGTGGTTGGAAGTCCAATCAACCATAAGAAACATTCTTTCCCTTTGTCCTCCAGTTTTTTATTATCAAAAGTTAAAATTCACCTTTTTTCGTTGACAATTCAGTACGGTTTTCTGCGTGCACAGCTCCTCGTATCCACCCTCGCAGTGAGGATACAGGGCCCTTCCAACTTTGCTATGCTCTGCCCTAGCCTACAGCAGACACTGATCCACTCTGTCCCTGAGGTTGTGCTTTGCGGAGAATGTCAAGTAAACGGTATTATATAGCAGGGATGTATCTTGCCCTGTGTGTCCGGGTTCTTCCACTTACCACAATGCGTCTGAGATTCATCCCCGGGGTGAGCACATCAGCCCCCAATCCTGTTCCTTGCGGGGCAGTATTCTGTCATGTGGATGAACCACAGTGCGTTCATCCAGCCACTCACTGGAGGATGTTTGGGCTGTTTCTAGTTGGGGTGCTTATGAATATGCCACTATAAACGTTCATGCGCGGGTTTTACGTGAATATTCCTTTTATGTCTTTAGGGTAACGCCAAGCCATGGGAGTCCTGGGTGACACAGAAACCATACGTACAACCTCTTATGGAACTGCCTGACCGCTTTCCAGAGCAGGTGCACCCTTTCCATTCCCACCTGCAATACATGAGGGCCCTGTCACTCCAGCTCCTCGCCAACACTTGGTACTGTCGGTATTTTCACTTTGTCCATTGCAGTGGATGCAAACAGTCTCTCACCCGGCTCTGATCCGCGTTTTCCTGCTGGCTCACGCTAGCGAGCATTTGCCATGTGCTGCTTTGCCTTCTGCAGGTCTTCCCCAGTGAAGCCTCTGTTCAGATTTCGTCCAGAAACACTGACCTTCTTCTCACCTGCTAACATCCTTCTAATCCCACCCAGAGCGAAAGTCCCAGGGGCAATCTGGACTCTCTTACCCTGGGGTTTAGCCGTCACGCTTCACCAAGCCTCAGGTAGGATTTCTGTAGCTTCTCTGTTCGTCTGTTCTAGGGTTGGGCCCTGGAGCTGACACATGTTGATCCCAATACTCATCTCTGGTTCGGTAAAAAGGCTTTCTTTAATGCATCTGGAAATTCCCAGCAGTGCCATGGCGGTGGCTGCAAACCGGAAGAGGTCGAGAGACCACAAGGACAGGGCAAGATCGTCGATGAGGCTGCCAAAGGCAAACATCTCCAAAAGGGAGGTGGAGGCTTCGTGGGCAGGCGCACACTCCTGACCCACGCCCGCCACTGGCCAGGTCATGTGGGTTGCGGTTGTCATGGCGACAGGAAGACCTACCAGGGGAGGCCATTGTGCAAAGGTTTCTGCAGGAGGAGGTTTTGGTTTGTGACCTGCACATGCTTTTGCCAATTTGCTTTGGCTTTAGGAAAGCCTGTGGCTTGCACGATGGGGGAAGAAGCGATTTTTTAAAAATAATAAAACTGATTACATCTGCTTATTCATTTTAGGAAAGTGGATGAATTAATCTCAGCTGTGCATTTTTTTTAATTTAGGAAAAATTGTAAATGGATCTTTCAGCTATGACAGGGAGAGACCCATAGATGGTCTCGGTGGGAGAGGTTGAAAAAGATGGGGGTTCGCCTGCACACCTGAACCGTGGCGTTAATGCTCGGGGTACTGGCCACCCAGAGGTGGGGGTCCTGGAACTGCAGGAAAGCAGCCGAATGGAGGAAGGTCTTGCTAGAGAGAGCCGAGACCCGTCCCCACAACATGGCGGCCGGGGAGCCTGGAGGAAGAGGAGGTTGGGCAGGTGCCCAAGGACAGACGGGCAGCGAGCGCGGTGCTCACCGTGGGCCGCAGTCTCCCACTCGCATTGAAAACCTGCGTGCCGTGGCTTCGGCTACGGTGTGTCGAGAACACAGAGCAGCCTCTGTTCCACGTCCAACACGGGGAGGTCACCTGCTGACAAGGCAGCAGCCGCAGGGGCCCAGCACAGAGACTGAGGCCAGACGCAACCCTGTGCCACCTCCTGCAGGAATTCTCAGGGACACCCTACGCTGTGCTGCACGGAGGCCCAAGGGTGGCCACAGAGAGCAGGCAGACGGGGTCCCAACACCGCAGCGATGGGCACCTCAATCCGTGGACTCACCCGAGAGCCTCTGACTTGGCCTGTCCTCTCCCAGGACCCCGGGAGAGCCCAGCTCCGTGCAAGCAGCTCTTCTGTGAGTGGAGCAGCACGAGCAATAGTGACACACAGACCAGGCCAACTCCAGGCACGGCCTCCTTCTCAGGGCGGTGTGGTCTTTGCACCAATCACCAAATAAACTTTTTCCCACACGGCCCTTTCTGAAATCCTCGATCGCCTTTGGGGACCCATAACACCCTGCGCAACTCGCTACCATGAAAACCAGGAAGCGGGAGAGCAAGCCCTTGTCCCACGTCACAGGCCCGGGAGGTGGCGGTGCCGGGAGGCCAGCTCTGTGTCCCTGCTCTTCTCATCCCTCCAGGCTGGCTGCAGCTGGGACCGCGGAGGGCGTGGAGTTCCCTGTGGGCCCCACGCTTCCCTAGGAGTGAGCAGGAGGCTGTGTGATCGCGGCCATCGCCACCTCGCAGACGGCCCGCGTGATGCACGGCATGTGCCAGCGCGGTATCCGCGCGCATCGCTGGAGGAGACTTAATTGATGGGAGAATTGTCAGAAATGATTCTGGGTGTGCTGTAGCGTGCATTTTAAAGGCAAATCAAAAGGAAAAGAAGCATTTCTTTGAAATAAAATGCTCTCCCATTATCATTTGTAATATTTCCCCAAGAAATAATCTCCCTAAATTTTTCCAGCTGAGATTTTAGAAATAAATCTCAGTTAGTTGACCACGCAGTTCTCAGCAAACAAGGTACGCAAAGAGTGCATGTTTCTAACACCCAAGGACAAGAATGCAGCTCGAAATCTCCGAGAGAGCAGGCCCCGAGTCGCAGTGTGATCCGGTTTTGGGAAAGCAGACGTGTTCTAGAGGGACTTGATCACGTGCCCAGGAGCCGGCAAGGCGAAGGGTGCTGGGGGAGGGGCGGGAGCCTGGTGGCGGCAGAGCTGTCCTGGAGCTGGCCTGGAGGTGCAGAAGCAAAGGCACCTCGCCCACCGGTGCGGCCGCTGTGGGCAGCCGTGGCCTCAGGCCCAGGGACCAGGCTGGGCTACACAGTCTCTGCCTAATGGGGGACCTTCCTGCCCGGAAGCAGGACCAGGCCCAAGTGGGGGCTCCCGCACCGCCACCCTGCACCCTGCGAAGGTCTCCGTGATCTGACACGACGTCCAGCACTGGGGAGGCCCCTGGTTTCCCCAGGTTTCACAGTGCCCAGGCCCTTGCAGGGTGGGCCACTGGGAACCCTCAAGTCTCTGTTTGAGCCACCAGGGTGCCCGCGTCTGCCCCAGCTCAGGGGTCACTCACACCCGCACTGTTCAGGCACAGACACTCTGCTGAGGCTGGGGCCTGGGGCCTGGGGTCCAGCCTCCCCTCACCATGGCCCCTGGGGGGGCTTCTGGTCACCACTCTCAAGGACACGTGGCCTGCCTTCCTGAGAACCTCGCCAATCGGAAAGTCTGTGCCCCTGGCCTCGGAAGTGCCTCCCAGACGCGGGCAGCTGGTCCCAAGGGTGAGGGTGTCTGCGGCCGTGGTGAGGCCACCCGGGGATGGCACGCAGTGGGGCTGCGTCGCCCCCGACAACAGCCTCCATTGCCTCCTGAACCCTCAGTGCCTCTCTGAAATGTCAGGGTCGACTCTTGATCATGAAAATCCTGCCCAAGGTGACCGTGGACAGCACAGAAGTCTGTCCTGCTCAGAGCAGAGCTTGGGAGACTTTAACCGTGTCAGGAGCCACGTGGCTGTCCGGGCTAAGAGCACCTGGCGTCTGGACCATTGGCTCAGCCACCGGCCAGTTCCAAGGAAGAGCGTGTCCATCTCAGGTGCGGCGGGACCTCCAGGCTCACAGATGTCCTGGCCTTCTTGTCTACCTCCTCACAGGTGAGCTCCGTCCCAGGGCCTCCCTGAGGACCTGGCCACTCCAGGCTCACGTGACCTGGGAAAAATTCAACCAAGAAAACAAAGCACCAAAGCTGTGCTTTTTTTTCCAGGATCCAAGCAAAACCCTAACCCTGTCTCATGGGCTCAGGCGTGGTCACACGGTCCCCACTCACCAGTCATAGGCTGTGGGGACAGACACCTCTCATCACCCCCTGAGTCGCCTGCTCACTCCTGGGAAGGTAGGCCACCTGCTCCTGCAAGAAGCGAGTGGAAGTAAAGGCACACTCCCGCCACCACCCGCTCTCGAACCTCCAGTCAAATAGTCGGCAGCCGGCAGCCCCGCGGCAAAGCGCGGCAGACGGGAGCAGAACGGTGGTGATGCCTCCGGCGGCTTCCCTGTAGTCCCCTCCCCTCCGGGGCCCGGGTCGGCGCAGGGCAACGCCATCTCCCAGGACACGTGGTGTCAGGACCCCGAGTGGGACCCACCCCCCCCAGCGGGGTCCACTCGAGGTGAGGAAGGGGCTGCGCGTGACACACGCTGGCCTTCGCCTCCCCCACAATCTTATCTGCGCCCAAATACCCCCTCCCGATCTAGCGGTTTGTCTGAAGGAGCAAACGCGCTGGACCCTGGAGAGGGCTCATTTCCATGCACACAGCGAGGGGGCGTTTTGAGAGTATAGCTAATCCATGAATATTAAAAATAAAATATGTTTGATCAATGAAGTATTTGTCTGCAGCAGAATAGTCCTGGGTTCAGCCAGATCGACTCTCGCGGCTTAATTACTGTCATCAGAGTTCGGTTTCCAAAAGAATAAGGGTATTTTGACACGCATTGATCTGCCGTCACGGTGGAGGCATTCGGAGATGAGAAGCCGCCTGTCGCCTTTCTCAGCGGTATCGGGAACACGTCAGAGCCGTCGACAGTGGACCACCTCGTATTGATAAGCCGCTGAGCTAAAAACGCCCGTGAAGCCATGATTGATCACCGCGTATTAACGAGGGTTTTGCCAACGGGAGAACAGGACGCTCCCGCCGCCCCCCGCAGTGCTCGATTTCACGATCCATCTCCATTCCCTCGCGTTTCTTCTTCTTCCGGGCATGTGTTTTTTCTTTTCCTCAATTAATTACAGTCAATTAGATGATGAACAAAATGACTTTCATGGTGTGTCTGAAGAGACCTTCTGTTGGGAAGACTGTTCAATGCGACTCTGCAGCCCGTTAGTTCTGGAAGATTTGGTTTCTGCCGGCACGGCCCCAGCGCTCAGGAGGCGGGGCTGGGCACAAATACCTCCCCAGGGAACTCGAACTCCAGACAAGAGCCCTGCCTTGGCGCTCTCAGATTCGGGCTTCTGAGCACAGACGTCCTTTGTGTCCTTGGGCTGGACAAGGAGGGACCGAGGGTGCCTGGCCCCACTTGGTTTTAGCAAAGGAAGGAAGGGCATGTAGCAGGTTGCATGGTCCTGGTTTCTCTCGGTTTGTGGGATGGAGTTTTCTGGGCCCTGGAGGAAGGACAAGAAGTCAAACCCTCAACTTCTGGGTAAGCAGCGGACGAGAGGGGCCTGAGTTCTGAGGCATTCAATGTGCCCAGCTCATTTCTGCTTGGACCGTGTTCCCTTTGGGTGTAGCTCCAGCCCGAATTCTGGGCATCCCTTGAAACAAAGTCAGGGAAATCCACTGCAGCTCCACGCAGGGTTTATTCTTTCTGTGCACTTTTAACTGGGAACCTGCTGTGCGCACAGACTGCAGGGGGCTGTGGAGATGGGGAGAGCCCCAGAGGACCTATTCCCTGGACGGAGCAATGGACTTGGGGACAGGCACTGCACTAAGACTCCCTGACCTTGAACCTGGGCAGGTCACTTAATGCCTCCAAGCCTCAGTTTCCTCATCTGTGCAGTGGCGGCAGGGAGAGTCCATGCCTCTCATGGTTGTGCAGATGTGACAAGATTGTCTAGCAGATGACAAGCCTGGTGCAGCACCCTGCCCATAGCGGGTGCTCAGGACAGGTCGGCCACTAACACTGAGCAGAAAAGACAAGTCCACACCCATGATCACAATGAGCCAAGCCACAGAGAACTGACAATCGATCGTGACGTTCCCACAGTATGCCCGGCAACAGTAGGAGTAGCGTGGAGTGGGTTAGAAATGCAAATTCTCAGACTCCGCCCCAGACCTGCTGACTCAGACTCTGGCAGGGGGAGGGGGAGCAGCTATGTTTTCACTGCCTTGCCAGGGATCCTGGCAGACACAGAGCTGAACGCCCACTGCACCGTCACCGAGCCAAGCCTCGGAGGCATCTGGTGCTTCCTCGTGGCCTGTTGTACCTCCACTGCTGCCACGAGAAACTGCCCTGGGGAGCCACGGTTCAAGGATGGTAGAAGGCACACAGAAAAGAACCCAGTCCAATCCACAGCCTGAATCCTAGAGCCAGGAACCAGGGGCCCCCAGCCCAGCCCCGGCACCAGGCAGCTCTCCCACTGACTCAGCATGAGAAAGAAACGCTGGTTGTTTCAAGCCTCGGGTCACGGGGACGTTTGTTACTCAGCATTATCACAGTGATGCTGACAGATACAGATGGGTCTACGCTTGGATGATGAACAAATATGGAATACTCCTAATAGGTAACATTACTGGAGTACTCCCTGATCCAGAAAGAGGACACAACATACAATCCCAAACACATGGCTCCACGCTGAGACCAATACTCAAGTCAGCCCTGTGCCGTTTAAAGGGGAATCTGAATTTGAGAATGGGACAGGAGTTTTTGTTTGAGGTGTTTTGAATGAAACACCAGAATCTCCACTAACATACTTACTTCTCAACTTTATATAACTTTTTCAAGGTTTCTGTTTATATCTAACACCAAACTGATGCCAGATTGAAATGTCAGTTGACAACCCAATACGATCAATGAAGGAGAAAGTTCCACGTGTAAATCCATTTACAAACACAGAACTTCTGTCCCAGTCATCTCCCTCGAAAACTTTCTTCCCAAAGTTAGTTCTAACGTGTGTATTAATTTTGTTTGTGGGTGACAGCTAATCTGCTTTCTCTCTGTAATAAAATAATTAAAATATTCTTGCTCTCCCAGTTGTAATTTTTCAGAGTAATCCTTTCATTAAAAGTCATTTAATATTTTTCTGCTCTGTTATCTGCCAAATGTCAACTTTCGTGTTTTCTCTGCTCTTCTTGTCTTCTGTCATATTTCTCATTAAATTTCCCCTTTGTGTTCTTTTGTTTTGATGGCTCATTGTTTGCCCCGAAACAAGCTTTGAACTTAAAAACCTGAAAAGCGTTTCACTTGGAATAAAAGAACCTGTCGTGTCACACATTTGTTGGCTAATGTGTTCCTTCATCTGTTTTGTTTTAATTTTGGAGAATGATTGTTTACGAACAAGGCCTTTTGTTTCTTGGGGGTTGGTCTGGTCTCTGTACACATTCTTCCAAGGAAATGAATCCTCTGATAACATAATCATCACCATAGCAACGGGAGGCCATGTCACCGACAGGATTATGTCTTCGAGAGCGTAGATTTGCATCTTTTACCCACCGCTTAAGAGCCAGGCTCCTCGGCGGGCTCCACTCTAGGGCCTGGTGCAGGCTGCACGATGGGCTCCCAAGCTGGGAACCTGAAGCCAGGAAAGAACGGTGAAATCGAAACCCCGCGTTGCCGCTCTGCCCCAGACACGCAGAGCGCGATGGACTGCCCCTCAGCGGTGTTTAGCTCTGCCGTTTTGCCGTCCCGCCCCATCCGTCCCACGCCGCCTGCTACCGAGCAGCGGCGTTTGAAATCACCAGCCAGTGCTTCTTCTGTGCCCGGCAGCAGGAACAGAGGGTCTCGGAGCCAAGGGCACCTCGTCTAATTCTGAGCTGGCCCGTCCACTAAAAGCCCGGGGAGAACTGATAGACCAGACAGGCTTCTAAGGTGAGAAAAAACAGCGTTGCCCACCCAGGCTCAGCGGATGGCGGTTCTGGGGACGGAAGTCAGCTCAGAGAGTCCAAACTCTGCCATTACCCTGACCTGAGCTTGGAATTACTCTTGGCCTTTGATAAGTTACTGAGCTGAGTAAATCTGCATTTTGGCCACAAATGAAGAGTGTATGTTATTATTGTTGTTTTTTAAACTCTGGATCCTGAATACACTGAATGGGTGGGCACTGTTGGGGCACAGGTACTCATGACATCCACAGGTGCTCTGGGTGCTCTCAGGGGTGTGATCTGGGTCTTCCAGGCGCCCCCATGGGTTTGGCAAGGTAATCACTCACCCATTTCACAGATGGCAAAACTGAGGCTTAAGGAGTTTCCCATGATGCTCCAGAACGTACAGCTAGAAGCAGTGGAGCCGTGGTGCAGACACAGACCTGCCAACGCAAGCCCTGTGCCCTGGCCAGAAAGCCAGGCTGACCCCGGAGGACGGTGCACCTGCAGGGGTGGGACGTGACCCATCCCGGAAAGCTCACTGGCTGAGGGAAAGAGGCCCCCGGAGAAGTCATTCCCTTACCCACGCCCGTATCGCCCCTAAACTCCCGTCTGTGCCCAGCATCTCGTCGTCTCCTCGGGACGGCAGCCGCACAGACAAGGGGCTGCCGGCCCTTGCCGCCCACTAGACGATCGTTGGGGACGAATTCTCTCAGCTTTGCGCAGAATTCAAGAACTATAATTGGATCTGCTTCCACACGGTAATCCCCACAGCCTTAAAACAAAATAAAAATAATCACCCCATCAGCATTTTATGGTATGTTTATAATTTTTTATTTAAATGTTTAATATCATAAAACAGGCTTGGCACGCAGAGAAATCCGTTGATTTCATCAGAAGAAATTGCTCTTTTAAGTGAAAGTAAATACCAATTCGGGCATCCCCAGAGAGCAGATAAAGATGAAGGAAACAGGTCCCAAGCTGGCCAAACCTGGCAATTATTCTCTCAAAGGCAGCGGTGTGTCACAAGAAAGTGTGACAAGTCCCTTAAGTGATCCGTGGGACTGATTTACAGGCAAAAGCAAAGACACCGTCCGCCCAGAAGACCCTTGAGTTAGCGACTACGTACAAGCAAAAATGATGGGAGGAGAGGGGCCCGGGAGGCTCGGGGGGCCCGGCCGGCTATGCGGGACCCTCTAGGCTCTCCTGGGGAGTCTATTATCTTGAATATTGGACCACTGTCACCGTCCAGCCACGGTCTTGTCCTCTGATGAGCCATTCTGGGGGAGAGACGGGCTGCCCGCTAGGACCCATTGTCCCGACTCTACCAGGAAGGGAAGAGCAATTAACATGTTGGCAGTGGGCAGAATAATCGCACGTGACCATTTTTACTTAAGCAAATGCAACACTGAAAGGCATTTATTAATTCAGGCAAAGAGGCATCTCTGAACAGCAAACATTCAATTATTCCAATGTTTACTGTTGAGAAAACTGCAAAAGAAAATGCACATTCAACAGACACGTTCTGAAAGGTCTTATAAAAGCGAGGCTATTTCACAGTTTCTAAGGCATATCCTATAATTTTGTTTGCTTTTTAATCGTGGCAACCTACTGGATTCAACGTTAGATTCTTATTTCTACCTCTGCACGCTGTCCCAGCCGTCGTAGCCTTCTGGTCCAGGCCACCGGCCAACATTTGGCTTTGCAATATGTCACTGCCACCGCCACCAAATGAAGCAGCACCTCAGATCAGGATGAGGGGAGATGACCCGTGAGCTTTGAAGAATACCTCCCAATTTAGAGTCCTTTCTCCTGTGAAGGTCGTGGTCAAGTGGCTGCATTAGTAACACGATCAGTGGCCTCCCGTGTCCCTACCCCCCCTTTGTCCCACTGGCTGTGGGCTCATCCAGGTGGCTTGCTTTGGCCAGCAGATGTGAGCAAATGTGGTTGGCAAAGACACTCACGCTCTCTGTCCCCTGCCACCACTGCGGGAGCACGTTCGGCTTAGCCTACCAGGAAGCAAGGTAACAACACCTGGAGGAGAGTGGAGACTGGCTCCAGAAGCCACCCCGGACCAGCAGCGCCCAGCCGGACAGACACAACGAGCCAACCAGTGAGTGAGCGAGCCGGGCTCAGGTCAGCACCGCCCAACCAACCCGTAACTCACGGAAAGACCACGCGTGGTAGGTGGCTCTTTCAAGCCACTGGGTGCTGGGATGGTGTGTTACACGGCATTTTTGGGGCCATAGGCAGCTGATACAAATGTAACACCAGTTGCCATTCATTAAGCACTAATTATGTGGAAGGAGTGGTGCGTGGTGCTTTACAGACTCAACTCCAGTCTGCCCAGTGATGCCAAGATGCGGGTGCCATTGTTCCCATTTTTACAGATAAGGGCACGTGCCGTACGCCGTAGAGTTTACTGAGCACGAGAAGCCGCCTTTGGACCCAAAGCGCCCCCTTCCCTCAAGTCAGCTGCCTCCACGTCCACCGGTCAGCGCTCTGTGAGCACGAACAGGCTGCTGTGCGGACACCAGCGACCTCCTGTCCACAGGGAGGGACCAAGCCACGCCCCTGAATTGTCTGCACGTCCTGCCGCCCCTGCTAGAAATGCTGCGAAGCCCACCCAAGTCCTCCCGGTGGACGCGCGGGCCGGGCGTTCCTGTTTGCCGCAGCTCCTCCACCTGTTGCACCCTGTGACGGGGTCACTACAAACAAATCCGCACAAGGCAGATGCCAGGTCCGTGCATGTCCAGAGTCACAGGGTGCCCAGCGTGGGAGAGGTGACTGTCACCCCCCATAGCAGGTCTCCCCTGAAGTCACTCCCTTCCCCTGCTGGCCTAAAGGGATTGTACCTGCGATGGATGGAACTCCCCCAACACCCGTCCTGCATGTCCTCCTGGGCAGAGGCCGGCCACTTGGAGCTGAATTCAGCCGTGTTCCTCTAAGTGTCCCTGGCCCGGAAGCCACCTGAGCGCTCGGAGCAGGAGGAGGGGTCTTCTCCATCACTGTATGAGTAGCTTAGCCACCTGTCACAGCCACGGGGGCAGGTCTGAAAAACCCAAATGCTCGGGCCCCACCCTGGGGGGAGGAACAACCACCCCGTGCGCTCACATTCGGTGGGAACGGATGGATCAGCACACACGTGCACGGAGGGAATAGACTCAGTGGGAATCAACGGGGCGGGGGAGGGGAAAGAACCTACCTAACGGGCACCACGAACACTATTAGGGTGACGGGCACACCTTTGGCTGGGACTCAAGCATTACAAAACTGATCCGTGCAACCTAAAACATCTGCACCCCCTTAATATTTTGAAATTTAAAAAAAGGAAACAGGTGATTTGGAGGATGCCTGACGAGAGCTCTGGTTTTAACATTCTGGGTGAGTCTCTCGTGCAGTTGGGGGTGACACCTCCTCCTCCCCCCATTCCGATTTGAACACAGAAGTTAGCAGACGCTTTCCTGAGCTTCACGCTGAGATGTCACCTCCCCAGGGACAGTCTGCACAGCCCTCCAAGGAGAGGCCCGGCAGAGCTTCCGTGAGAGGCCGTGGGACCCCCACCCACCTGCTCCCCACCTGCAAGGGCTACCCCAGCTGTGCGCTCAGGGGATGGCGTCCAGGATGCCAAGGAGCTGGCACAGCAAGTGCAGCGTGAGGAGAGGCCCCCACCCCACATCCCGGCTGGGAGCCGTCCCCCCACGGGCGGTACCTGGACCAGCCCCCGAGAGCACCCCGACGGTGCTGGCATCGGCGGCTCTGAGGCACAGGGTGGGCACCGGGCAGCAGGCTGGGCCCACCCGGCCGTCCCTGTCCTGCTCCGCGAGCGCTCACGCCCGTCCAGCGTCCTGCCTGTTAGCCCAGGAGCAAAACCACGGTGGTGGGACCTGAGGACGCGGGCAGCAGGCTGTGAATATCGTGCCTTTCAGCCTGGTTGAGGTGGCATCCGACTCACGCTGCTTTTCCCGTCAGGTGAACCCAGCGAGCGAGGCGGAGAGACCAGGCCAAATCTCGGTGTAAACAGGAAACAGGAGGATCGGAGGCTTCTCTGATGCAGACCAGTGACGTGCCGTCAGCCGACTCAGAAACGCTCTCGCACGTCGGCATTTTGATCAGATCTTGGGCGGTCTCAGGCAGCGGCATGTACTTCGGGGCATCCCTGACCACGTGACGTGGGACCGCAGGCTCCACGGTGTGCTCAGGGGCACCCCCACCTGTGCCCAGGCAGGAGCCCCAGGAGGCACACCTGTGGCCTCATCGACATGCAGTCATCGTAAACTACAAAAGCAGAAATTTCTTATGTCTGAACCTATACGCTGGGAAACGATGCTGTATTACCGGAAAATTCCCCCAGGGTGCACCAGAAAGACGCTGGGTGTGCAGAGCCCTGGCTTCTGGGCCCCCTTCCCCACTCACCGGCCCGTGGGCACTTGGCCCACGGTTTCCCCAGCTGGGAAAAGCAGACTTCAGACCGTGAAATAAAAATAGCCCGTATTTTCTTGTGCTTGCAATGTGCTGGGCAATGTGCTAATTGCTTAATTAGTAGCGAGGCAATTAACATTTATAAGTCATGACTCTTCCCGTCCCCAGCTGGTGGGGACTGTCCTTGTTCCCACTTGTCAGGACAGGACGCGGGGCCGGAAGGTGGACCACGCGCCGCGTCTGAAAGGAAGGCTCTGGTGCTGACGCCGCCACCGTTTCGTGGCCCTTCTCAGCAGCGACTCCTTCCTGCTCTGCTGTTGACAACCCCCCAGTCTGTTCACTGCGGACCACTCGCTGCCGCGGCGTTCGCAGGGAATGGCCTCCGCACCGCGAAGCCCTGCCTGTCACCGGACACGTATGGAAGGATCCCCACCTGCTTCGCGAGAGCCAGCCTGTCCATGCTTTGCTGTGTGTGTTTTATTTCCCTCCTCCCATTGGGCGTGATCACCTGGCGCTCAGCATCCATCCCCAGCGCCACCCTGAGTTCCTCCTGGACTGCCACGGTCGGAAAACTAAACACGACATTTTCCAGAATCGCTTGTGCGGTGAGTGGATGGCAAGGCGGCCCCAGTGGTCCCTGCCCTGTGGTGTTCACGTTCCGTGGAATCCCACGCCCCCCAGTGTGAGGTGGCCTGGTGACGTGTGTCTAACCACTAGGATGAGGGAAGCTGCAGTTAACGTGATGAGATGTCACTTCCTTGATTAGGCTGCAGGAGATCACGACCTCCTCCGCGCCGGCACTCTCCCTGCGCTCTCAGCTTGTGGGCTTCAGGGTATAAGAACCACGCTGGGGGTCGGGTCCACGTGGCAGGGAGCCAAGGGGGCCCCAGTCCCTCCCGCCAACACCCAGCAAGGAGCTGAGCCCCAGTCAAGCAGCCCTGGAGGAATGGGACTCTGCTCACACCCACGCGAGCCTGGAAGCTGCTCCTTGCCCCGTCGAACTTTCAGACGAGCCCCCAGCCCTGGCTGAGACGCCTCGACGGTGGCCACGTGAGACACGAAACAGAGGACTGGCCTTTCCCCGCTGGACCCTGGCGCGCAGAAACTGTGAGATGATAAACGCGCTGTTCGCAGTGACTGGTTAAGCCACGATAGGTGACGCGTACACCTCGGCCCGCAGCTCCAGGGAGACGAGGTTTATCAATAGCTCTGTCCGCAGATGGTCTCCGGTAGATGTGAGACAGAGGGAGGGACACTCCAGCTTCCTTTGGCCGATTTCTGCCAGCGTCGGTGTCAGGCCACTAGCCCAGCAGGTGTGGGGAGCACATCGCAGCGACAGCGGCCGCGGGGTGCGGCCCGCGTGTCTTCACGGTTATGATGCGGCCGCAGACTCCCGAGCTCAGTGGCCCAAGCAAGAGACCTCCGTTTCCGTGTGTTGTTGGGACGAATGGTTCTGGTTCTGTGGCAGCCTCCTGCCTTCCTGCCTTCGTGGCGGCGGGGGAGGTGGCAGCTGCCTGGGCAGTCATTGTGCAGAACACACTCTCTCCACAGCTCGCCAGTCTGCAGGTCTGCAGCACCCACGTCTCCGACCCGCCCAGTCATTTCATGAGCAACGACTCCCATATTTAGCCACTTTCTGCTCACGTCACCTCGGGTAGTTTCTGTTGCCTGCACGGAGCCCCAGCAGACCCACCTGGTGTCTGGATTGCTTCCTAGAAAGTGGAGAAAACCCTTTAATGTTCTCACCGCGTACCTGAGTGCTTTTTCTCTGTGCAAATTCCAGATACTTTGAATCTTGGCCAAACACGAGTTGGACAACATAATCCCACCTCAAGTTCATATGGGGCTCGATTGTTTACAAAGCTGTGCTACAGAAGTCACTTCTTTCACACCGCACAGGGCTCTCTGAAGCAGGTGTCCTCCCGCTCCCATTTTACAGATGTGAAGACTGAGGTTTGGGGCAGTAAACGCACCGACCGAAGCCGGCGTGAGGGAGCCAGGACCCCACCCACATTCCACATTAGCTTTAGGGCTTTCTTTCCGGGTTCTAGGTGGGCTTGAAGAGTCTTTGATTTGTAATTGGTTAAAGAAATGCAATTTTGTCTGAAGGCTTAGTATGTTTTAACCTAAACTAAGGATGTCTGTCAATCAGAGACAAACCAACCGACATTTGCTGAAACTCAAGTGATCTGTTCAGTAAACGGATGCCCTGCAGGTTGGTTTCAGCTTTGCCGTGCACGGCCTTAGCCTCTTATTGCTACAAAGAGTAACCAGGAAGGGAGGGGGACAAGCCTGTCTCACCTCCATTCTCCTCCCAGCCAACAACTCAGCTTGAGGGTTTTTCTGGGGTCCCCTTGGCCAAGAGGGTGTCCATTCAGTCTGCCGGGGGACTTAAGGTTTATTTTATTTCACAAGACTCGCACCGGCCAGCACAGTTCGCTTGACCACTGGGTGAGGAACACCTTCCGGTGACGTCCTCCTCTCCAGCTTCATTCGAAGGCTGAGATGTGCACACCCAGCCACCGAGGCCGCGGTCCCTGGACCGTTTTACTTTTTAGCTGATCTATGCCGGGAGACGGGTGGGCGGGGAGACATCCGGTTCTTGTAACCAGGAGAACGGTGACCTGGAGAGCTGGAGAGAGACTCGTTTCTAAAGGAAACGGCCGTGCACCGCGTAGAAATGTACGTGAACACCGCGCAAGCTCCGGGGAGGTAGTTGGGTTTTCTACACACACCTTGCCCTCTGATTCGGACTTGGCAGAAGAGAAACAAAATGAATGTGAAATGAAAATCTCCGTGTGTCTTGGAAGCCAAGCCTGGTGCCACCAAAGCAGCCTAACTACCTGCGGGGACTCCCTGCTCCCGTCTGGGCCGGCGCCGGACCTCCCCGCCGGGGCTGGAGGTGAGCCGGGGCAGGAACACTGCAGCCACAGCCGGGATCCGGGACAGCGAGGCGCGCAGGTGACAGGGCCGAGAAGTCACTTCTCTTGGTTGCTCCGCGCCACGCCAGTCGGAGCGGGAGGAGTGCGTCCTCCGAAGGTGCCCGAGTGACTCGGAAATCTCGCTGAGCGTGGCATGGGGGATGCGGGCCCCGGATGGAACGACGTCTGCACACACGCACTTGGTCTCAACCCAGGCACTCTGAGGGACCGTGGTGTCCACACTCCCAGGAGCTGACGTCGGGGAGAACCAGGCCGCCGTCGGGCGGGAGCCCCCTTGCCTCCCTGAGGGTGCTGCGGCACTGCCGCGCGTCTGCGCGCTGGCGTCACAGCACCGGGGCTCGCAGGCAGATCCCCGGGGACCCTTGAATTGCACCAGCTCCTCTTAGGAGCCTGAACCGGCTCCCCGCGCCTGCTCCCTGCGTGGCTGCGGCCCCGAGACCTCGCTCTGCCTGGAGGGAGCCGCGTTCAGCTGGCGTCAGGGCCCCTCTGACGCAGACTGTCGCGGGATGCTCGGTGAGGAGAGACGGGTCTCCTCCGCAGAAGGCGCCCCCAAACTCGGCACCAGCGCCTCCCTTTCCTCACGCCCCACCGCCAGCGGATCGGCAAGTCTGGTGAGAGCTCCCTGCGCAGTATTTCGGGACCCTGCGTCCTTCTCCCACCCTCCTCTCCCCGCCCGGCAGGCCGCAGTCACGCAGCCACCCGTGGCACTGTCACGGGTCCTAGTCAGTCACTGCTGCCTCAACGGCCCCTTCTTCCTTGACTCTGTCTCTCCTCTGTCTGTCTGTCTGCCTATTTCATTTATACGGAATGACCCACAGTCATAGGTACACATGTATGTTTATATGCACGTGTGTATACACACGTGTAGGTATTTTAACAATTGTATTGGTATAAAGACCATATAATCCTGGCTGCATTGTATTCCTTTGCTTCTTCTGACTTAAAAAATAATTAAAATATCTTCACGAGCCCCTGAGGTCCAGTGTACGCTGGGCCCGGTGCCCACGGTGCTGCCTGCGGAAGGTGCCCGGGCTGCCGGGGACATCCCCGCCTCCTCGCGCAGCCCCGCAGCACGGAGCCTCCGTCCAGAGCACCTGTGGAAACACAGGTCCTTTATCGAGCACGTTATTCCTCTGCCCAAAGCAGAGGCCCCGCTTGTGCTGAGAGTCCAATCCAGGTGCCCAGCCTGCGGGCAGCGCCATCTGGTCTCCACAAGAGTGTGGCTGTCACGCTGGCAACTTGCTCCCCCGGGCCACACTTGCCTCCCCACCGCTCCTGAAGCACGCCATCTGTGCTCTCACCCCAGGGCCTTTGCACTTGCCATGCCCTCCAACTTGAAGGGAGTCTCTCTCATCTCCCTGCAGCCAGGTTCTGCTCAGATGCCACCTTGTCAGAAAGGCACGTCCTGAACAGGGGCTTGGGGCACCTGCTCGACACCGCCTGGGGCCCTCACCCCTCCACGGCTGTGTCTCTCCAGAGCATTTTTACCACTGTGTTCATTTAATGTCCGTTTCCTCTGACCTGGGTTTAGGTAGAGGCTCCGTCTGTCTGTCCCAAGGCCTAGAGCCCTGCTGGCGCGGCAATAGAACCTCACACTGCTTGTTGAGTGAGTGAGTGCGCGCTACTTGTGGTATACAAGATGCATTTAGGAGACAAATGGGTAAATGTTTCGATAGCATGAAGTAATTTTACTTTGTACCAGAAAAAATAACATACATATATATTTATATGTATAAAGTATGTGTATGTCTTTTATAGGATGTTGACAAGGATCAAGTTCCCCTTTGAAAGCCTGAGTGCTGAACCAACGAGCACCGAGTTTACGTTTCTGGGGGCGATTATGGAACTAACAAACCCTGAGCAGGTACCAGCAGGAATAGAATTCACGGGCTACACGGAGCTGAGCCCTGGAAGAGACGCGCCTCCGTCTGAAACGCAGCCCTCGGTGGCTTGTGGCATCTTGCGGTGTTGCTGTACCTTGAGGACTTTCACATATAATTGGATATTTCTTCCTCTTATCTTTGCCCATGAAAGACAGTAAAAGGGGCAACACACCTGGCACACCTTCGCCCTTTTGCAGCGGCCGTGAGAGGTCTCGTAAGCACCTAGGGCTACTGTCCTTCCAAGTGGCGTCGAAGCCGTGTGGGCATTTGCAAAACAAGGACGTCCCCAGGCAGAAGCAGAAATCCGCGTGGGGAACAGCCGAGTCTCAGCGTGGCCCGGCACCAGGAAACCAGCCTCCGGGTTCAGTCCCCGGGTGGCGCGAACGTTCTGCCTGTGGTTCCTGTAAAAGAAACAGAACTGCTCTTAGCCCAGAGAAGGGAGACCTTTGACTTTGACAAGGGCCTGCATCAATTATTAATTTTTATTTGCAGGCAAATCATACTGGTTCTCCACTTTTTAAGAACCACGGAATACCTTACATAGAGTGCACACATTCTAAGAGACGAATGAAGCCCCAAGTACACACTGTGTAACCCCACCCGGATACAGAGCACTCCTGCTCCCCGGAAGGTTCCTTCACGATCTAGTCAATGCCCCACGAGGGAGCCACCACTCTGCCCTCCGTCACCGTGGATTAGTGCCACTTGCTCTCGGGCTTCCTGGGAATGGAGTCATATAGAACACGCTCCTTCACGTCTGTCTTCTTTCACTGGACACCACGTCTGCGAGATGTTTCCATGTGGTCATAGGCTGGAAATCCATTCTTCTTTATTTCTGTGTGGCTTGCTTATCTATGTCATGTTTATATGTTTGAGTTTTGGGAAAGTAAATTAATTGACTTTTTCCTAAAGTAGAACTAACTGTGGCTTACAGACGTAAGCCATGAGGACAGTAGACAAATGACTCGTGTCTTGGGAAACATTTGCTCCAGAGGAAGGTACCGTGGCTAGGAATCAAACCCCTGAAGTCCCTGATCTAAGGCAGAGTTTCCAGCTGAAAGGGATCATGACTGCTTTTGAAAAGCAATAGAAAGCCGTCAGTAACACACAAAACCAGAGCAAGTGCCGAACGGGAGACGGGTCAGCCCTGCACCAGGAGCTGGGACAGAGACAGGCGAGGTTGGTGGGAATGGCGTCAGTCTCCACGCCACGTGCCGCGAAGATTTAGCTGAGTTCCAGGTCCCCATGACCAAGCCATTGTGAGGCTTGGCCAGGAGGTTGGGTACCCTGACTTTGGACGCACCGTGGCACCCCAGGGGGTTCCTCTTCTACTTCTGGTGGCCGAGACTGAACTGAACGCAACCTTGCAGACAAAGAGGAAAACGCCCGCCCTTTCTTGCTGTCGCTCTGCAGCAAAACCAAGTCGGATCCACCGAGTGCTGTTCTCGGGGCGAGAGGACGCCGTGTTTATTTATTTATGTATTCTTGGCTTTGTGGTCTCGCCCTGAGAACCGCCGGAGCAGCTGACATCACACGGCGCTTCTGGGGCTGGTGCCGCGGCCGCCGCCTCTGGATGCAAAGTCTCCGTGTCAGTCACTCTCGGCTCTCGCCACTCGAGCCCCGCGTGTTGCTTGGTAACGATTTTCACGGCTGCATTAAAAGGAGAGTTCTGAAAACAGGATTGCTGAGAACCTGACAGCAACTACAGGGAAGGCAGACCACTTCTTTCATTTCAGAAACGAATACACAAATGGATCTGCCCGTTCAGTTAGTATTTTATTATCATTTAAATGGGCTGCCCACTCGACTCGAAGCCCAGCTTCCTGTCAGCGCTAATTCCACACCCCTGGCCTCCGAGCCTCTTCAGAGAAGGCATGACGGTCACTCAAGGGGAAGGTTCTTTCCAACTAACTTCTGACTTCCTCCTGGCTCCAGAGTTTGTGCTCAACAGGGGCGGCGGTCACCCTGCAATCAGGGCACCCCCGACGGAGGAGCCCTCTCCCGCCCGCTCCCTCCTGCACGGAGCCGCCCCGCAGCCACCTCACCTTTTTCCCTGCAGTTAAAAACGAGCAGACACTAAATTGCTGGTTAACTGACTCAAGCGTGAGTGTCCCGGGCTACACTGTGAGTTCCTGGGGGGCAACAGCAGTACATGGACTATTTATTTCTCCACAAAGCCCCAAAGTCCTGGGGCCATCGAGAATTTTTAATAATTAGTTCCTCTACCTCACAGCCAGCTGGTTCTTATGCACAGAGGTAGGTTGTATAACTTTGGTTCGTGTCAACCCATAAAATGGGACGTTCTGACAACACATTCAAGCTTGCAGCAACTCCTGGGCACGCCCCGTTTGCTATGAAAAAATTGCCCGCACCGTTCCCATTTTCATTTCTCACTCAACTGAACTGAGTTCAATGGGGCTGTGCGGAACAGCCTGGAGCCAACTTCACACCCGGTAAAAAGTCTGGGAAACACCGTGCATCCGTGGGAGGCTCTTCCCCGAGTCTCTCGGCCTCGGCATGCCCGGGATACGACCAGACGGTTCTGTTGTGCGGCCGTCTCTGCGCGTAGGGTGTCGCCAGCACCTCTGGCCTCCACCCGCACCAGCTGCCAGTGGCACCCACCCAGGGTGACAACCGAAAAGCGTGTCCAGACATTGTCACGTGCCCCGGGGGAGAGAGACAACAGCGTCACCTGCAGCTGAGACCCATGACTCCAGCTCAGTGCTGCATCCACAGGGAGGTTTCGAGGGGCCGCCGTTCAGCTGCAGCCACCCCCGCCCGCCTCAGTCCGTACGTAGCGCGGTTGTGTTTCTTCCAGAGCCTTTATCGCAATCTGAACCGTTCTGACTCATTTTTCACTTACAGCCCATCTCCCACTATAATAAGCTAGTGTGAGAGTAAGGGCCCCATCGGTCTCCATCACAACCACACCCACAACACCCAAGTAGCTCCTGGTACATAATAGGTGCTCAGTAAATATTTGTTAGACAAAAAAACCATTCGCAATGCAATGCTCCTTGCTCTAAGAGAGGGTGTGTTACCCAGTACCTGACTGTAAGGTATTTTCCACAGTGCAGTGACACGCAGCACCGACAGCATGTGATTCCAATGGTGGCTGGAGTCAGACTTGTGAACAGACAGTAAATAGGAGGTTCCAGCTTCTTCCAGGAAACGAGTCCCGGGAATAGGCTCAACTTCCAGGTCTGGCCGCATCAGCGTGGCAGGCATTGAGTTACCCTTCACCCACCTCCACTGTTTTCAGGCACTGGATGATCCTGAGAGAGGAAACAAACAAGGTGAGGGCGACATTGACCCCACACTGCCTCTGAGAGCACTTCCCGAAGTGCCGCACAGACGTACAGCGCTGAGTGGAAAGCAATGAGCTCACTAGTTGGAGGAAACAGAGATCAGAGCTGGGGCTGCAAGGTGGCTGGAATTTGTGGGCACCAGAGAGGAGGGAGAAATCTGTGCAGAGAAGGAGCTTCAGACACCTACACAGATCCCACTGACTAAGTGGCTGAATACTCGTCTCCAAGCGCACGGGGGAAGATTCCGCAAAGCTGGGCAGAGAACAGCTCCTGGAAGGCTGTGAGCTGAACAGAGATGAGAGATTTTGGAGGATGCACAGGACTGAGAGACCTTGGAGTCCCGGAGAGTCAGAGCAGAGACACCTACTGAGCACCTGGACAGTCAGTCAAGGCCGAGTGTGGCAACGCCTTAAGGGTAGAGCTGCTCTGTTCCTAGACCCACCCGGAATGCACGGGTGATAATGGCGGTAATAACACACACGGCAATTACTCAGACCGCGAAGTCAGCACCGCCTTTGGGCCTCCGCCATGCCCAGCACCTTCCGAGTCCTCTCGCCCTGCCCTTGGGGCAGGTCCTCATCCGTCAGGTGAAAAGAAGGCAGTTGGAGTGTTTAAGCAACCGGCCAAACACCACGCTGCTGAAGACACCTGAGCTGAAACTCGAGCCAGGGTGATCTGACAGCAGAGCTTAGCGCTCCAGCCGGGCTCGAGGAGGAACGGGAACCCCACGTGAGAGTCCGTGGGGCACCACGGACTCAGCCCTGCCCCCGGCTGGCGCACCGACGCGTGCGCTCGGCCTGGAGAAGAGGACGTCAGCATCCCTGCCCTGCGTCGGCCACGCTGGAGTTGACTCACCACCTCGGTCACGCTCCCAACGAGGTGCGAGGCGCCTGAACCCCTCCCTGCCCGCCCCTCAGGCTGGTGTCTGAGCCACTGTGTCCTCGCACACAGTCGTTTCCCCGGAGTAGGAAGAATTTCGAGCCAGCGCGTGAATGGAAGATGAAACAGCCTGCACGTAGCGTGGGCAGCGGCACGGCTGGCGCGGGGAGGCGCACGCCCACCCAGCCAGCTCCTATCACCCCGGGCGCAGGGGAGCGGCCTGTCGGGCTCTGAGCGGATACCTCCCTCTCCTGCTCGCTCCAGTTTCTCAGCAGCGTGAAAGAAAAGGAGACCCTGATCTAATGAAATGTTCCAGCAAGAGGATAAATTAACTTCCTCTCTAACTTGTCCAAACCATTTATTGTAAACTACTCAGCCAAATGGAACTGACTTCTGTAGCTCAGCAGAGCTGTGGCCTCGAGTATCTGGAAGAAAGTTCTAGACACCAGTCCTTGGAAATACTTCTCAGTGGTGTTTTCCATTCTTTCTTCTTTTTTGGTTTTGAAAGGAAAATGTTTCTCCCGGAAAGTCAATAATACTAACTGAAGTGTAAGGATTCCCTGTTTTTACATCTAAATTGCTCCAAATCTGCACGTCCCAATTGCGAGAGAAGCATCCAGCTACTGGTTGCTGCCTCCTGGACATGCTGTCGTGACCCGGCCCAGCTGAGACAGGGCCGGGCTGAGGGTGAGTAAGGGAGGCGTGTGGGGTGCAAAGTCAACGAGGTGCTTGCGATCAGGTCGTGCAGGGGCAGGTGGGCAGTGCCTCGTCACCTGTACCTGCGTAAAGGTGCTAGAAGGAGACAGAGCTGTGGAAAGGTCTGGGTGAAGAACTCAGCGTAAGTCTGTTGGATTGTGACCACCTTGGCTGATTCACTGGACAGAGCTGGTTCTCAGATGTCGGTACCTGTACGGATCGTCTTGGACACCTGGAGGCCGGGCCGGACCCAGGCTCCACACCAGGAAGCCTGGCCAGGGAGGCAGGGCGGGCCCAGGAAACCGTATGGAAGGAGCACAACAAAACAGAACACCCCTGCAACTCCTGGACCACACTCGGAGAAACATTAAGTGACGTCGGAATGACCACCCCTCAAATCATTTTTTAACAGCTGTGTTGGGGTGTAACTTACATCCCAGAAAATTCACCCATTTCAAGCATAAGACTATGTAACTTTTAATTTTACAGACGTGTGCAACCAACACCCTAATCCAACTGCAGAGCATGTCCGTCACCCCCAGGAAGATTCCCTATGCCCTGTTGCAGCCAATCCCCCTCCCGCTCCCGGCTCCAGGCATCTCCTCAAATCCTCACCGCCGCAAAGATCAGATCCGTAGCATGTACGTATCTGGGGAAGAGCAGATCACACCTGTTTTTTATGCCCAGCCAAGAGTTGCTGCCATTTCACAAACAAGGAACAACAATGTATCTGCTTTTCTTCTGTACTGAGCCTGCGCATGTTCAAGAAGAAACCACGAGCCTTGGTTCTGTTTAAGGCAGGGGCCTCCCCCTCCCCCGCCCCTGTTTCCTTCTCCACCCTTCCCGATGCCGGGCACCATCCCGACAGGCGGGGTTTCCATGCACCTGGTGGAGGTGAAGCTCTGATTCTCCTCATCTGCCTGCGCTTCCTCCAGGCCCGAGGAGGAGCCCTAGCAATGTGTTCTTATGGTTATACATTTTTATAAAATTTGCAATAATAAGATCTTCTGGGTGGTGTTGGTGAAGGCTGTTCCATGTCTCCTCTGCGAATTCCCCTGAGAGGCTTCCGGGATCAGTCCCCTCCCCTCCCCAGGTTGGCTCGCTGGCGTTTTGACAAAACATGGCAAAGCCAGGAGTTTCCTTGTGACATCAACAGCTACTGTGGCACCAGATGCAGAACAACATGGACAGTGGAGGAGAAACACGATGACCCGGAAGCCAATCTGTGGAAAATTCTCCCAGATCATGTGGGTCCTATGAAGTAAACTTGATAAGAGAGTTCCAAAATTTGAAAAGCATCCAAAATTTGCACATGACATTAATAAGAACAATTTGTGATGTAAAAGGAGACTTTGTAACTATTAATAGAAAACCAGTTTTTGGATCAATGATAATAGATTACCAACTGGATTACCCCTCAGCAAATCGCTCCATTTCTTCACCTGTGAAATGATTCTCTTCTCCGACTCTTTTGACTCCCACGACACCTGGCACATGAACGTGCTTTATAAACTCCACAGCTCTGTATCAACGGTACCCACCATCCTCATCGTCGTTATTAACAACTGGAAATAATACTCTTAACCTTCATTTATGGAACATTTAATCACTCGGCTGACCGTGGAGACTACTTCACGTAGCATGAGTTGTAGATAGAGTGGGGAGTGGAAGATGTTTAAACTAAAATCATATTAATTAAGGAAGTCCCGTCTTTTCGATTCCTTGCATTTTTAGCGTGTGTGAAGAAGGCTCTTTCCTGATTGTAGTCTGCTGACCCCGCTTCGCTCTAGAATTGCGTTCGTTATCTGAGAGTGGCTTTCCGTTGCTAAAATTCTTCAGATCCCATCAAATCACGCAGACCTCCTTCCCCGATTCCCCTGGCGAGTGTCACAGCCCGGAAAGGAGGAGCAAACACGCCTGGGTATTTTGGGATGTTCCTCCCTCTGTCCCGTAATCATTTCCCTGAGCTGGACACGGACTTCAAAGATCTTCTTTCTGCCGCAGTTTGATCTGTCTACCCATCCTTCTACATAGTATCGCTCTTTTCAATTTCGGAGAATTAATTATCTGAAATTGCAGAAATAACCTCAAATCGCACAGCAGTTCCCCTGCCCATTAGCGAGACAGCAGCTGCAGCCTCCCTCTCTGCAGTGCGTGCGCCACGAGGTCAAGGATGGCGACCGCGATGAAAGCCGTCTGCTCTGACACCATTAGTACGCTTTGTAGACGATCGTATAATTTTTCGAGTGTTCCCAGGGATTCACTTCAGCTGCCCAATCTTGTGAGTGAACTTTGACAACAGAAAATTGTGACTAATTTCTGTTTGTTTGGGTGCCGTTTCTATAGTAATAAGAATAATCATTAATAAATGTAGAAAATTGTGCTGGGGGTTTTGGTCAATAAATAACCTTAATTCTTTTTAATGCTCACAACAGAGATCTAAGGCAGGAAGAAGGAAGTGAAAGACGCCACACAGTCTTTTCTTTTTGGGGCCTTCTCTTACAGGTGAGAGGTCATTCTCGATTTAATTAAGGTCGTGAGGCGTAGCTGGCCGCAGGGCTGTATTTCTAGCAGCGATCCCAGATGCCAAGGAGCTTGTGCGTTTCTCTGGCGGGAGCGGGGTAAAGATCGCCAATGTGCCCAGAGATAAGGGTCCACCTTTCTCCGCACCCACCCGTCAGGCTACAGGTACAGGGAAGGCTCCGCCCATCACACAGTTGGAAAGAGACAGAAAGGAGTTAGGAAGACTGTCCCCCCAGGACCGTCCGCTGTCTGTCCAGTATTCAAACCATCAGGCACCTTTGAGCACCCAGAGGCCAACGTGTCTCCGTTTTCCGCTGTCTGCACAGTGCGCTGAGCACCGTGCCCTCCTTCCGTCCTCCACTACTCACCGTGGAGGCCTGGCCACGGCAGGGCACGTGATAGAGACGGGACGCACTCCCTGGTGTGGCACGCGACACCCCGCTGAGGCCTCCCCGAGCTCACCAACCCAGCGAGGCCTGGGGCAGGAACCTCAACAGCACGACAAAGGTACCCCTAGAAGCGGGATTGGAGGATTCCAGTAGTTTACGTGGGAGGGCGTCCCAGGGGACTCTAGCAGGGAGAGCAGGAGTGAGACAGGAAGGAAGGCGGACAGTGCAGGGTGCGTTATCTACCAGCTACCACTCTGGGAAACAGAGCTAATCCCTCTGGGGAACTCCAGGAGCCAGAGGAGAACACGCACCTCCGGGTGGCCCCGCGAGGGGAGAGGGAGCTGGGTATTTCCACGACTCCCAAGATTGGCGGACTGAGGGCCGCCCCTGGGCACTTCTGACCTGCTGGGCGAGAGCGGCTGTGTAGTCAGAGAAAGCCCCGGATGAAGAGACGCAGACGCTGGCGAGGGCAGGCCCACGGCACAGCACCCACTGCAGTCGCCAGGGCGGAGCAGGGGTTGGGGTGCCATGGGGACCTGCGGGGAAGGACAGCCAAGCGGAGTCTGGAAAGATGGGAGGGTCCCAGAGGAGGAGACAGGGAGGAAGGCTGCACCTGCAGGACCCGGGGGGACACAAAGAAGCGTGATTTCGGGGCCCTGCAGGAGGGGCAGAGGTGAGAGAGAGGGTGGAAGGAGATGGTGCTGGGAGGGTAGCCAAGGCCACGGGAGGGTCCTGTGACCCACAGAGGGTGCCAGAGAGACACCTAGAGCAAAGGCAGGAGGTGATGCAGCCACGTGCTTGGAAAGCTCCTTCCATGTGCCACATGGACGGCGGCGGGAGTGCAGTGCCCGTGCGGGGAGCCGTCCCGACAGCTCACAGGGCAGAAGGACGTCAGAGCCGGCCGCGGCAGCAGGGCCGGTGAGAGGTGGTTGGTTGGAGGGAAAAGCAGTCAGGAGCTGTGCCCTCAACAAAGGTGGGGAGACACGAGCTCAGATGTTTTAAGGACGGAATCTCAGCACAGTTTGGGGGAGATGAGGGGTGACGCCAGCCTACCAGTGCAACCTGACCCATTTGGCCACAGGGCTTGGACCCTCGTGCCAACCAAACGTATCTGTATCTGGCTTCTCCCTGGAACCTCCCCTCTCCGTCGTAAGAGGAGAGCACTTCCGACGCCGCAAGACCCGGCTGGAGTCCCCACTTCGCCTGTTCCTTGGGCAACGGCGTCTGGTGCCCAGGCTGTGCTGCCAGCCCGTCCTCCTGCACATCACACTCTCGGAGGCAGCTGCCAGCGTGGTCGCAGCCAGACTCGTCTCCCAGACCCCACTCTTGTTTCTAAAATGACAGTTGGAGCAGGATCCGGCCTGGCGACTTTGTTCTGGAACATCATGTTGCTTCTCTTCTCTGAAGCTCCATTCTTTGCGACAGAATTGAAACCATCAGTCGCTCTGTGGGGTGAGTCCAGCCAGACTCCCCGGGTTCCTTCTCGACGCATCCAATAGAGAATTATCCCAGTGCTCCCTGGAAACGGTTTGACCCAAATCGGCACTTATTCATAAGTTTTATGAAACGATCCCCTGAACCGGTCGTCGGGAAACAAAAGGTGCCCCTGCCCTCGCCCGCAGCCCTGTGAGCTGTCACCAGCGCTTTCGTGGCAGAAGCCACACTGCGGCGTTTGTTTTCTGCTGGGAGACGTCACAAAAGGCCACGGCACGAGGTGCGGCCCTGAGGGGGCTGTGGGTTTGCGGTAGTCGGGTTCACTGTTTCCTCCGGCTTCTAACAAGGCTGATTTCATGGTCACCAGTCGTCGCGCACAAACTGGGCGAGCAATTGTGACGTGCGAGTGCGGCACGAGAGCGAGGCCTCGCCGACGCCAGTCCCGCGCGCCTGGCAGCGCTGGCCGTGAGCGAACCGCGGAAGCAAGCGCGGCTGCTGTGACCCACGAGTGGGGGAGGAGCCTGCCAGGAGCTGCTGAGGGAGAACAGAAACTCGACCGAGCCCGGGCTCGGCAGCAGGAGCGAGGGCTGTCCTGGGCGTCTGCCCCCGTGCGTGTGGAGAGTCACCCGCGGGGCCGTGGCAGCCGGGGCTCCGGCCACTGTCCGTGCCTCACGCAGCCTGGGCGCCAGATGGGTATTTGTTGGATAAATGCTTTCGAAAGCCCCACTCGATCGTGTGCATTAGAGGAGACTCGCCTTTCACCACCGCTGATTTTTGTGTTTGGTGCGAGGGAGAAGAAATTTCAGGAGAAAATTGTTTACAGATCCCATTTTCATTCAAAACGAAAAAACAGAAATTTCATCAAGCTCCATAGAGGAAATGCATATTTTAAGTTTTTGGTCACCTATGTTATGGCCTAAAGTACAATTTGGCAATCAATGGTCTGCAAGGAAAATTCAGCCACCCCTTGATGTTGCAAATAAAGTTTTATTGGAATACCCCACACCCATTTGTTTTCTTCTGTGACCACTTTCACACTACAAGAGCAGAGGTGAGCAGTTGCAACAGAAACCTCAAAACGGGACGTATTTACTACCTGACACTTTACAGAAGAAGTTCACCGATAGGACAAGGCTTCTGCGTTATCCTTCCTGAATTCTGGAATGTCCCGGCACAGCTGCGGCTGGGCTGGGGAGGAGGAGACACTCACTCTTGCAGAGCCCCTCCCAGCCGAGGTGCCAGACGACTGCACAGCAGATCAGCCCCAGCTCTGAAGTCCCGGCCCCAGCCAAGTGCAAACAATTGCGTAACTCTGTTATTCACAGTTTCTTCCCAAGTTTGTTGAGGAAACCTCCACCACTAAGCATCCAGACTGGGGTTTAAACCCTCATTCCTCCCTAGCCCGAAATATCAGTTTTGAACCTCATTGTATCCCCAACATCAGGGACGTGCTGGTGAAGGTTTAACAACCCAGTGTCTTAGGGAGAAAAGCCCTGAGCTGCAACGTTTGCCAGATGTCATGATGAAAACGCCTCCGCACTGGCTGACTGCAATCATCGGTGTGACGTCACTTAACCCGGGGAAGGGAAGAGATTCAATCAGGTCTCACAAGTGATGTGAGCCGGCCCCAGCACATCGCTGCGAAAGTTAAGATTTTAGCTCATTTCTCAGCCAGGTGTGGCGGCACACACCTGTAGTCCCAGCTGCTCAGAGACTGAGACAGGAGGATCACCTGGGCCCAGGAGGTTGAAGCTACAGTGAGCTATGCTCACACCACTGCACTCCAGCCCGGGTGACAGAGTGAGGCCCTGTCTCTTAAAAAAAGAAAAGAGAGAGAGAGATTTTAACAGGTTTCTTGGACATGAGAGATTGCACTGACATTTTGGGGTTTGTGGGCGATAACCCCCATGTATTCCAAGGTCCCCCCGTTAGCTGCAACTCTGTGCCTCCACGCGACGCTGAGGCAGGAGGGCGGGGTGCAGGTGCTGTGTGTCTTTCCCCCACGGACACAGGCCGGAGTCCGTGCCGTCACAGTCCACGGCCTCCTGGACTCAAATGCCATCGGAAGTAGAATATTCAAGATCTCCACGCAGGGAGGCCAATACATTAGCTGGTTGCTGGCCTCCCCGTCTTAGGTTAAGGCAGTATTTTATTTTAAAATTTGAGGTGTCAAAGTACACTTCAAATGACGTCAAGACAGGCAGCATCCTCCTTGTTCTCTCTGACGGGAGGAGAGCGTCTGGCCCTCTGTTCCGGGTAGAACACCAGACGGGCCGAGAGTCACAAGCCATCGACTGGACTGGCTTGATGAGACCCTCCTCACCTCTCGTACACCCACCTGCTGCCTGCGGGGGGCCCACCCGAGCCAAAGACCCAGCTCCTTCCTGTACCACGTGGCTTTGCCTTTAAAATCCCATGGAGAGAGGGACCCTTGCCTGCCCTGCCTTTCCCACAGCTGTTGGCCACTCACCCCGCCCGGAGCCTCCGGGAAGGGCGTGCCCAGGCCACACACATCCTCAGAGGCACCACTGACAGCTGTCCTTCTGTCCCACTGCTGGGGAGACTTCCTCATCTGCATTTCTGGGCCTGGCTTGGCTTATTTTCCGCAGACTTGGAAAGCGAGAACATTAAGAAGCAATTTATTCCATAAATATTTCACATCAGTCTAGCTCTGTGTAGTTGCAGCTTCTTGTTCTTTGGGCTTTTTATCCCCTATTTACAACTCAGCCTTGCTAGGCGCCGGCATCAGCCGTGGTGGCCGCAGCCAGTGGCACTAGGCACCCACGTCAGGGTATCGTGGCCCCCGGAATTTTCTGGGAAGCTGAGTGTGATTGTCTCCGTGTAACTCACTCCAGATGAGAATACGACACCCCCATGACTCAGGAACGGATAATGTACCCATTGATTTTAAATTTTTTTAAGGAATAATAATACCCAGTAGGATGTGAATTTCACAGTTCTTTTTTTCCCCTCTACAATCTGCATTTACAGCATTTTCATCAATTCAAAGCATTCCAATAAAGATCATCGAGCATACCTGGGGTAATTATGTCTATCAAGGGGCGCTCGCCGCCGTACAAAGCCGGGAATGCCAGGCTGACTATTTGTTTGAAGTGGAACCGAGAGAGAGTATCTATAGAAACAGCGTGGCGGCCGGCCAGTGCCCCTGCATTTCCTCATAATGGGCCATTAATGAAACAGCAGTTTGATTTTCAATAACACTTAATGATACCTTTTGTGTCGCCAACAGCCGTACGTGCGGACACGTTCCAACGGCCCTGACAGGTGGGAGGACGCAGGCAGAGCAGAGGGGCTGGGGGACAATGTTTTCAGGCAAAATTCAGAGAAAAGCACAGCATCTCTCTCATTTAGGGACAAGACCAAAGGCCGCGACTGCCGCTGCTGACACCGCAGGTGAATTCTGTGCTTCTCGGAAACCTAGGGTTGCGCGAGTCTGTTCCACCCACCCTTGCGAGACAACATGAAGAGAAGCGGAAGTGGGGACGCGCTCTGTCCAGGAGGTGATGGAATTGGGGACACCCAGTGGCGTCTGCCGCAGGGTTGCCCGGGGTGGGGGGACACCCACACATTCGGTCACAGACGTCTTCTGTGTTGAGTGCCGAGGGAGCGGATAGGAGAAACTGAGTTTGCTGTTTTCCTATATCCTCAGAGATGTGTACCATGACACGATTAATTATTAATACGATGAAAACTTTCATGCAGCCAGAATGTTCTACAGTGAGAGAATAGTCACATGATGGGACATGAAATAATTAACATATTCATTCTCAAAATATTTTGAGCATGTGGGGAATTCTCAGGTTCCGTGAAGATAAGAACAAAGCGAGACGGAACTTCGCGCATACAGGCCGGGCTCGGTTTGCGCCGTGCACCACCTGCGGACGAGCAGCCCCGGAGCTGGCGGGTGCTGCAGGGAGGCACTCGGGGGTGCTGGGAGCACAGGAGATTTTAATTTTCTTCTGCATCATTTCCTGTATTTTCCAAAATGTCTATACAAACATAAATTTCTTTTGTAATTAGAAATCCTATTTTCAAAAAAATAAAAGACTGGAAATTCAGCACCAAAAGCAGTGCTATCAAGAGATCTGAGACAGGCTTTACAGTCCCCATAGAAAGGACACCTCCTTTGGCCCAAGGGCAGCAAACTCACATCTCCGAAGTCCATGTGCATGATTAACAAATTTCAAAATCGAATAAAACCTGTGTTCAGCGATCATTCTCCAAACGTGCATCATACCTTCCTGCTGTGTGGGTTCCAGCCCCACGGGTCCCCTTCTCCCGGCCGGTGCGGGCAGATGGGATCCAGGTGTCAGCTGTACAGCTCCCTGGAGAAGGAACCTGGCCTGCCTCAGTTTCCCCCCGCCACATGGAGGTCAGAGGTCAGAGAACTTGAAATCACTATGCTCCCACGGCATGTCCTCTTCCCGAAGGGCCCACCCCGGGAACAAGGGTCTCTACAGGCGACCACCTGCCCCTCTTCCGTGACCCCCCAGGTCCCACCAGCAGGGCAGGGGAAAGGTGTGCGTGGAAGCACCCAGGAGGGACACAAGGGCAGACGCACCTGTCCCAGGGAAGCTGCACACGACGGCTGGGGCAGGCACGGACACCCCCAGCCTGGACACCCTCAAAAGGGCCGTCGGGAGAAGAGTGCTGAGGGGCCCGAGAGTCCACAGACGGACGGACCACGCCATCAGCCACGAACGCAGCTTTGTGGCACACAGTGCCCAGGTCCACCAGCGCAGCACCGGGGGGCACACTGTCACCACGGCAGGGTGGCTTTGGCACCACTCTGCCCCTTCGCTTCAGAAAGCACCACGGAGGCAAAACAAGGAAAACCACCGTTTAAATCTGATAGCAAGAGTCCGATTTCGGTTTGCCTTGGCCCGTTACTCAATGTCACGTCCTCCGACTGCAATGTCCTTCCCGGAGCCCCCCAGCATCCTTGCACCGTCCCCGTGGGTGGGGAGAGGAAGAACAGGGCCAGAGACGCCCTCCGCTTTCAACACGTGTAGACGCCACTTCTCCCCCTTCCCTGCAGCGGGCGATACTTCCTTGTTATGCCGAACTGATGAAATAAACGGGAAAAAGCTAAGAAGGGAGTGGCCTTAGGGAAAACATTTTAGAAATGTAATATCGCCACAATTTAAAATGTTTCTATGACTCTGATTTAAGAGACACATTAATTTCTTTTTTCTTACGAGTTCTGGTACTTGTTAATGGAGCCGTGGCCTCGTACGAAACCGGGTTCTCCTTGGATTAATATCTTCGAAAATTAAGTTGATTTATAACCAATTTTCTCCTCATTTAGACAGCGACCCGCAAGGGTTCCTCCGGGGAACCCGCAGGATCCGAGAACGGATGTGTTGCCGAGATCGCGGGGCGAAGCGGAGTCTCTGCAAACACGCACGTGCAGCACCGGGGCTTGAGGGAGCGAAGTAGCGCGCCTCCTCGTCCCCCGGCCCATCCCGCATCCTGGAGCCGTGCGTGCGCTTTGCCGGGGATGAAGGAACGCTGATTGGATGGCTATAAAACAGCCCTGTCGATTTCCCATTCTCAAAGGTAACCATTGTGTTTATCCGCCCTGTCCTCAGAGCCCGGTGGACTAGACTCCGCCCAACGGTTGGCAAATGCCCCTCGGCATCTGTGAGCCTGCAACACGAGTCACCCCCAAGCCGGAGCTCTGGAATGGGGGATGCCAGTCCTTCCCCTGTGGGTAGCGTGGAAAGGTGGGGTGTGTTTGGAGGGGACCACCAGACGCTACCACAGGGGTAAGGAAAGCAGGCTCTGTCGGGAGGCCCGCCCATCCCTGCTGCTGAGAAAGCATTGCGCTCCATGACGCAGGCACACTCGGGGTGCGCACGTGGGCTACGAGTGTGCATCTTGGTGGCAGGGATAGGGCACGGGTGGGTGGCAATTCCTAAAATCAGATAATAACTGACCACGCCGGCTTCCCAGGGTTGTGCTCTTGTGCCAGCCCCGGGCCGAGCCCTTGTCATCCGGCAGCCGTCCTGGTGCTGTGCGAGGTCGTTACTTCATTGCCCCCCATTTGTGGATAAGGACGTTGAGGCTGGAGCCCCGCAGCCCGTGTTAGGCATCCTGCCAGGAGAGTGGCACTCGTGGTTGCTTTCTGGCCATCCTTTCCGTGGTCAGGTTTCTCTAATGCTACGTCCAACATAATCCATATTGTGTTATTTGCTCTGTTCATTGTCCACAAGGTCTGCCAGGGCAGGTGAACTTCTCTTGCTGTTCCCGGGGTATCATGGTCTCGGGCACAGAGCAGTGGCTGATAAAGATTTGCTTGATGAATGAAAGCATGCATGCTCCGAGCCATCTTATGCTACCCAAGATAGGTTATTCCAGGCCCTACGGGATCTTCCCAAACCAAAAAATGACTTTCCAGAAGGCTTTTAATGTGGGCAGCCAAGCTCCCACTGTTGAAATATTTCTGCAGTTGGTCACGCCAGCCTGAGATTGCCTGTCTTTTTCAGACTTTCTCAGACCTCTGGTCACGGGTGCCTTTCCTTGAGAGCCGCCCCGCACTTGGTCGTGGAGCTGCAGCTCTGCAAGGCAGTGTCCCTCCCCGACCCAGAGCCGCGCTGGCCAAGCGTGGCTCAGCCGGGAGCAGCCTGGAGCCAGACAGGGCGGGCCCACGGATATCGACAAACACTTGAAAGGACAACCGGTCAGCACCGGCTCCCCGGCGTCCCCTCCCCGGTTCCGGGTTGGCAGTCAAAGGAGAAGTGCACTTTGGAAATAATTCTCATCCGCAGGCTTTTGTTTCTTTGCAGCTCAAATTCCAAAGCCCTTGTTTTAAAGCTCTTTTTAATAATAACAAGAGCAATTAAAAATTCATATGAATAGCTACTAGTTATCGAGCGGGTGTTACGTGCCAAGGGCTTCTCCAAACGCTTCCCTTGCACGGTCGCGTTGAATCCTAGCAGCAGACTCACCAGTTGGCTCCTGTTTTCATTCTCCTTTTAAAGTGAAGGAAATTAGCACTTTGAGAGCTTTAAGAAAGTCGTATTTTTCTACCCAAATGTGATCAAGAAACGGCTGGTCCTGGACTCCCGAAGATGAGCTCCTTGCACTTTCCGAGCGCTGCGCTTCCCGGAGGGAACTTTGCGCCAGGGCAGCCGCGATGCCGAGTCCTCCCCGTGCAAACTCGGGCCATAACTCGAGCGCATGCTCGGCTGGAGAGCTGACAGCGGCGTGATCGAGGAACTGGACACGGAGTCTCAGGCCGGGCTGAGTTCCTGCTAGGCCTGGACAAAGGGCCACACCCTGCTCCCCTGGGGGCTGCCTGGGCTCTGGGCCCCCCCAGCTCACCTGAGCCTCTTGAGTCTAATCTCCTGATGTGTCCCTGCCCTTGGAGCCCCACAGCGAGGTGACACAGGGTCACCTGTTTGCTAAGAAGTGGGATCTCCCCAGCTCCAAGGCCCAGCTCCAGTGCTGGGTGGCTTTGGAGAAATGACTGACATTTCTGATCCTCCAATTTCCCACCGACCTCACGCGGGTGGCGATGCCTACACCACAGGGCCGACGGGAGGAAGAGTCGGATGAAGCCTGGATTCTCCTGGCGCGGTACCCAGCGCACATCAACACGGAAAGGAGGTAAAAACAGGACTGCCCTCTGGGTCCTGCCCACACCACAGGCCCCTCCCCACTCGTGCTGCTCTGTGGCTCAGTGGCTCGCACAGGCCCCACCTGGGTACCCAGAGGCCGCAGGCATTGCCCTCACCTGTGAGAACAGCACAGCACGGGCCTCTGCAGGTGTGCACGCTCGTTGGGGCTCCTCCCTGTGCCAGGGCCCACAGCAGCATGTGTAAGTGCTCACGGGTCTGCAAACTCCCTCCACGAGTCACCCCAGGGGTTCCAGTCAGCAGTGCGCTACGAACATTTAACAACCGGCTCTCAAAGGAAGAAAAGGCCCTTCTTGTTAGCAGGTTCCAGTTTCCGTGGTGTAAATATTCCCACCAGGTCATTCAAGTGTATGAAACAATGTTCAGCGTCACGTGTGTGTCATCAGGGAACTGCAAATTATTAATAAACAGCAACAAGGCGCCACCACGTACCTATCAGAATGACCCAAATCCAGAACACTGACAGCACTGAGCGCTGGCGAGGACCTGGAGCCGCAGGACCTGTCACTCACTGCCGGGGCTGCAACGTGTCCTGGGCACACACCGCCCCCCGGGCCGGGCATTGTCCTTTCTTTTCTCTCTTTCTTCTCTCTTTCTAGGGAAAGTGAATGAACGTTTCACTCCTTCTATCCTAATGTTTGTGTGAGAAATCTTCCTCAATCCTCATGAGTCCCACCCTAACTCTGCGCTTGTCAGGGGCCGCAGCCCCAGACGGGGCACCGTGGGCTCAGTGCAGCCTGCGGAGACACGCTGAGCCTCCCTGGGGCCTCATGGCTCGGGCCGGCCTGCTCTGCGGCAGCGCCATGAGCGACGCCCGGAAGGAGGGCGGCCGTCTCCGCAGAAACCCCGGGGTCACGGCCACAGCCGGCCACGGAGGCTCTAAGGGGGTGGTGGCCTGAGGAGAGCAATGGAGGAAGGTGGTCCCGCCTGACGTAACACCTGAGACCCGCCTGGGCCTCTTCACAGAGATGTTTGGTCTCGGGCGCCGCTGTAACAAGGACCACAGGCCGGGGTCTGAAACTTCAGAAATGTGTCATCTCACAGCTCTGGAGGCCGGAAATCGCAGGCCAGGGTGTTGGCGGGCTGGTTCCCCCC
Organism: Propithecus coquereli; assembly: GCF_000956105.1. Lineage (NCBI taxonomy): Eukaryota > Metazoa > Chordata > Mammalia > Primates > Indriidae > Propithecus > Propithecus coquereli. The sequence goes on along the minus strand of NW_012153341.1, from coordinate 422,127 downwards.
GAGGGCTGGGAGGAGAATCCATCCCGGCCTCCCTGGGTTCTGGGCTGCGCTGCGATCTCTGGTGTCCCTTGTCTGGCAGACGCGCCGCCCTGATCTCCGCCATCATCGTCACATGGCGCTCTCCCTGCGCGTCTGTGTCCAAATCTCCCCTTTTTATAAGGACGCCAACCACGCTGGACTAGGAACCGCCCTAACAGCCTCACTGTAGTGCGGTAAGGACTCTGCCTCCACGTAAGGTCATATTCCAAGTGCTAGAAATTAAAACTTCAACCCCTGAGTTTTGGGAAAACATAATTCAACTTCTAACAATGGATCACCTCATACAGTTTTCAAAAACAGATAGTATTTGAAAGTGAGGCTTAAAAGGATGGAATAATATACCGAAGGCCACATACCTAGAGATAGTGGAGCCAGGATGAAAACCCCAGCCAGCTCCAAGCCTAACTATTCTCAAATATTTACTAAGCTGGCCCCTAACACCAGCGAGTCATCATCAGCCTGCATTTCCAAGAGCAGCTGGTGAACCCATGTTTGGTGATGTGGTGCCTTCTCCACCAGGAGGGGCCCTGCTGGGAGGGTCCCCGAGGTCAGCCAGCACCAGGACCAAGCCGGGTTTCTGACATCCTGCAGGGCAGTGGCGTGCAGAGGCTGCATCTCAGAGGGTGGTTGAAAAGTAGACTCTGAATATCAATGTCCCCGGGGAGGAGGCAAGAGATGGAAATGTGTTTCTGAGGCTCACCAATAACAGAAAGGGATTAATTAGGTTTTTTTGGTTGCAAGAAATAGACAGCAACCCTAGCTAGCACAAGCCTGGAGAGGGAGGCCAAATCCCACGGGCCCAGTTCAGCGGGGTAGCAGGCCCAGGGAGGGGCGGAGGCAGGAATACCCAACACCACAGGCTTCTCTGGGCTTCCAGACACCAGGCTTTGCCCCGCGGCTCTCTGCCACCCCCTCCAATGGCGCTGCACACCGTCACCCCGGGCCCCAGTCGGTCCGTGTCCTGTTGCATTGGAGAGACACGTACACAGGAATGTCTCAGACCCGGGTCCAAATTCCCAGGACACAGAATCTGCCCCAACTTGGATCATGTGTCCAGTCCTCATTGTGGTCCAACCAGCTGCGGCCAGGTGTGGGATCAGGTGGGTGGAAGCAGGGCAGCTGGGTCCCCCAGGGGGCGAGGGGAGGATGGGGTGACCAGGGACACTGAGAGCAGCCCCCAAGAGCCTGCCTTCCCCACGAGTGAGACGGGAAACATGCGTGTTCTTGTTCAGAAACATGGGGACCATGATAAGAATTTGGAGACACCTCTTTGTTTCAAAAACACATTGGGGGTTGGGGAGAAGGAGCTTTCTTTTCCACAAATCAAGCATTTCAGACTCTGTTGTATACGGCCCTTCCAGAGACTTCCCCGAACGGGGCTGTCTGCTTCTGCACTGGTTTCTTAGCAACTAAATACCTGACTAATATTCGACTTTTTCCAGGGCTTTAAGAGCTGCAAGATATTAATTCCAAATAAGACATCTAAATTGTTACTCTGGAAACTTGCGTGTGCATTGCTTTGTGGATTAGACGATGAAGTGCCACACAGAAAAACCCTTACATCTCACCCCAGCCGTCCCCACCCCAGGACGGCTGAGCCCAGCCCCTGCGGCCTGGCAGGAAGGGCATTCCGGGCTGGGCTGGTGGCTCAGGCTGTGGACCAGGCAGAGCCTGGTTCGCTGACCAGGGTGAGTCCCACAACTTCTCTGAGGCTCAGTTTGCTCCCATGGAAAGTGGGAACAGTCACAACACACGGGTGGTGCTCAGAGTCTAAGGTACGGCTCTACACGCGCTTGTGGAGAAGAATATTAAAGAGAAAAGCACAAAACCTTTAACACAGAAAGGGGAAAACCAGCCCTCAAACGCCTGTGCCCCTGCTGTCTGCCAGATGAGGTAGACTTCGCTTCTTTCACCCCTCACAGTGACTGTTCGAGAGAGGGCCTCAGTCACCCCCATTATTCCAGGGGGGAAACTGAGGCTCGGGTGGACAGGGAGCTTGCCCAAGACTCCGGGCCTGTGAGGGGAGCAGCAGGGGCTGGAGCGCAGGAGCCTGAGTCTCGGGCGGCTTCCTCTGCCCCCTGCTCGTGCTGCCTCCGCCACGGAACGCCCAGCAAAACCCGAAGGAGGCAGCAAGAATTCATGGCAGGAAAAGGAAAGAAATAAGAGGCAGCAGAAGGTAGAGTTGATCGACACGATCACAGGTATCTGGGGGGTCACACCCCAGACACCCCTCCCGCCCAGCTCTGACTCACTCAGCCACACACAGAGCCCCCGCCGCCGCGCAGTCCTGGCAGACACCGAGGACGCCCCGTTGGACGTCCTGACCCCTCACCTCCGCTGACAGCGCCGCCTGCGCACTCAGGGCAAACAGCTCCTCTTCCAACCCTGGCAGAAATATTAATAATAAAAAGAAATAAAACAGGGAAGCAAAAGTTAGAGTTGATCAATAAAATTTACAAGATGTTTTTGTTTTCCAAAGACAAAAAAAATCAACACAACCTTAGCAGGTGTGATGAACACAAAAAAGAAAGACACAAGCATTAGGAATGAAAAGCAGGACATGCCAGATAAAAGGACGCAAACGACGGCTCAGGACTCGGCCAGGACACTCTCGCGACACGTGAATCTTCCAGGGAGCCCTTTACCTCCCCTGGGTCTTGGACAGCTTGGGGCCCCAGGGATGTCCCAGGGGGTGTCAGGGAGGAGGGGTCACGCCCTGCCAAGCCCCTGAGTGTGAAGCCGCCAGACGGAGGGTTCCAGGTGTCGATCGGCATTGACTGCCGTCCTTGCGCTCACTCAGCATTTATTCTACCAGTGATGTCTGTGCTCAGGGCAGCCTGGGGGTGGGTGGCTCTGCAGGACCAAGTGTGCGTCTAGCCTGAGAAAAGTTATGGGAAGCTGGGGACACAGCGCCCCCCAGGGCCGTCTGGGGTGTGGGTGAGAGTCTGACTTCCACCTGCGAGTCTCCGAGACTCTTTGAGCCTCAGTTTCCTCATCTGTAAAGTGACACTTTCTATAATATTAATACAAAAGGGGATAATAAGAGCACCTGCTTCCAGTGGCTCACGGGAAGTGAGCCAGCCTTACCTACTGTTGCCATGTAATGTATTATTACCATGGCGACCTGCATTTGATGAGGCTGTCACTCAATCACTTATTTACAGATGAGGAAACTGAGGCCCATGCAGGGACGGTGTTTGCCTGAAGTCGCAGGTGCGGAGGGTGTGGCGGGAGCCGCAGCAGGGTTTGCTGCCGCTGTTCTTGCAGGGAAAACACACGGAGCGCGATGCCTTTCCACGTGGCCTGGCGCTGAGCGCACTAAAGCTGCTAATTTGGCATTCTGTCAACTGGAAATCCTTATTAACTAGCCATCACAGCACACGGTGATAATTGATATTCATAAGAAACTTAATTGAAATTAAGTTTTAAAATAGCTTTACTGTTAAGTGCATTTTATTCTAATTCCTTGAAAATTGGTCATCCGTGTGTAGTAGGTGAGGTAACAAGAAAACATGCCTAATAAAACCACTCGGTCCCGACTAGTCCAGATGTCCACGTTCCCCATAGCAGAAGAGGGGCTTGGCGGGGCAGGGTGGGTGCACACCGTCCTTGCTGCAGAGACCACCCGACTCACCCGCTAGACTGAGCCCTTCCTTCCCAGGGTCCCCTTCCCCACGCCAGGTCCTGACAGGTGGGCAAGCTGCCCCCCGAGTGTGCCACATGCCCCCCCACCACCCTCCAACCCAGGGCAGGGGCCTACAGCGGGTTGAACAGTGGCCCCTAAAAGACACATTCAAACTGTAAGGCCCAGAACCTGTATATGTGACCTTATTTGGAAAACTTGTTTTGCAGATGCGACGCAGTTAAGGATCTCGAGATGAGATCATCCCGGACTCGGGGTGGGCCTGAGTCCAGTGACTTGTAAGGAACAAGAGGAGCAGTGGCAGAGAGACACAGAGGGAGACCACACAGAGACGCCACACTGCAGTGACGCTGCCCTGAGCCCAGGGGCCCCAGGGGCCGCTGGAAATGAATGAGGCAGGAAGGGTCCTCCCCCCGGGGCCTCCAGAGGGAGCGCTGGGCTCCACCTTGTCTCAGACGGCTGCCCCAGACTGTTTTAAACCATCCACTTTGTTGTATTGTCTGTGTTCTGCAGCGCCCAATTCCTAATCTTCCTTTCTGTTATTGTATGTATTGAAGGTGCACAACGCGATGTTTTAATACAGTATATGCGTGTTTTGATACAGTGCATGATGCTACGATACAGCATGTGATGTTTTGGTATAGTATATGTATGCATAGTGCAATGATTATGACAGTCAACAAATTAATATTTTCATCGCTTTACGGTTACCTGTTTGTGTGGTAAGAGAACCCATTCATTCGTTCATTTGGAACCTACCGGAAGGCGCACTAGGTGCCACGTCTAGGGCTGAGCTCTGACACACAGAGCGAATGAAGCGAGGTAGGAAGAGACCTTCAAGGACCCTCCGGAGCTGATGGCTGGGACAGGCAGAAGCAGCCCTGAGGGCAGGAGGAGGCAACAAGGGCGTGCACCCATCCTTATCCTCTCATCGTAACAGCTGCCTCCTCGGCAGTGCCGGCCCTGCGCCTCACCGTCCACCTCGCTTCTGAAGGTGACAGCCCACAGGGCTGCGCCGGAATGAGGCAGGCAGCAGAGCCCAGGTGCCTGAAGGCAGAGACGGAACCCGCAGAGTGTGGGCAAGAGCTAAAGGCAGACAGGCGCTGGGGGTGTTGACGCTCGGCCTGTTTTCCCGCACGTGAGCAAAGCCTTGGATGGCAGGTGCCCAGTGATCTCAGGCATCCCACCGCCCGGGCCTCCCAGAGCCAGCGCCCGCCGCAGTCCCACTGTGCAGGCAGCAGCCCACCCCTGCTCTGTCCTTCCTCTAGTCCGTGATGACGCCACGGGGCTGGGGAGTTGAACCGTGCCTGTGAGTGACGAGCCACACAGGGTTAAAAAGTCATATGTCAAAATGAGGCTGAGTTTAGACATCAGAAAACCCAGAGCACAGCCCAGAGGAGCAGCCTTTCCGTGGCCTCCACAGTTAGGAGAAACAGGCCTCCGAGGTTCTGAATCCGCGAGAGGAAAGCAGCCCCCCGTGTGTGCTCCTGCCACACGCCTGTCTCCCACCCGAGGGCCCCGCGCCCCGGCACCCCGGCTCCGCCGAGGTAAACGCCGCCTCGTCAAGGACGGAACAGGCAGATCCGAAGCCCAGTCAGTCTAATCATCTTGGAAGCACATGTGGAAGCCCGATCTGCATACGGAAAGTATGGCAGGGCAGGAAGGGAGTTGTTGGCACTTCTCAGCTCCGCCAGTGCTGTCTTCTGACGGCAGCGTAAGATACTCTCCTAATGAAGTAATAAAAACAGTGTGAAATTTAAAACCACCCAAGGACATCCTTAAATGACACATCCCCCTTCTTGGGCGAGACAGAAGGAATGGCTTAGACGCTGCAGACCACAAAGGGCTCCCCGGGGACCCCGCCGCAGTCCAGCCGAGTGACATAAATGCCGTGTCAATCCCTTCTTGTTCATCACCCAGCCGACACCCCGAATCGTGCTGAAATGTTCCTCCCAGTAGGACAGCTCCATATGCTAACTACCCACCTGGTTAGCTCCTACCGCTCCTAATTCCCCCAGCAAGCATGTGGGTTACCGATAGAAAATATACGGTGTGTGCTCATTCTGTCTTCAAGGAAAATGTCTCATTTTTTAACATTTAAAATATGTATAACTGTGAGGATTGCCAGGTGCCAGAGGGAGACTCTCCTTTAAACAAAGAAGCATCTTACGGCGAGTGTTCTGATGACTGTATCTGTGTGTATGTACACAAACGCCACAGGGCGCTCTGCAGGAGGTAACAATGTATCTACGGGGAACAGTCTAGGAAACCAGGTCATGAGACACTTCAGAACCCAACTCTGTCACCCACAGCTGGCCCCCAGAAGAGGAAGGTCCCTAGAGTTGGCTTCGGGTGGGAGCTTTTCCAACCCTCTGCCCTCCCATCCTCCCGGGAGCCCATGTCAGCCCTGGGCTGCCAGCCCGCAGCTCCAGAACCCTTGCCCTCCACACGCACCTGTCCTCGCTCTGGTCTCTTGGAGAGCTGCTAGGAACAGGGGGGCTGGAGGGCAGCAACCGGCTAAGCAGCCGAGGTGCAGGCTTGCCTTCAGATAGAACGCAAAGGCTTCGTCGTGACGGTCCCATCCACAGGCTCTGCCCTTACCTGGCTTTGTAATCTCCCCTCCCCCTCCTCGCCCAGGCTGGACCCTTCGGCTCCTCCAGCTCGTAACCCGGTCCCCAGGTTTTGCATGGCTGGGGTTTTCTCAGCCCTGGAGACCCACTCCAAGGTCAACACCTCGCTGAGCTCCCAGCAAGAGGAGCTGACCTCGTGAAAGTCACCCTGCATCCCTTAACCTTGCTTTGTTTCCTTGTTTCTTTGTTTTTCACAGCATTAATCTGAAAAAAAAATCTCATTTTTTGCTAATGTATGTATTGCCTCTATAGACCCCTCACCAACCACTGCCCTGTGAGGTCCATGCAGGGAGCAGCATAGTCGTGCTGGCCCCGGGCCCTCCGCCTGGCACAGCGCTAAGCAGGTAGAGGACTCCCTAAATATGTGCCCAAACAAGCAAACGAACGTCTTGACCCTGGTGGGAGCCCAGTGGGGGAGCAAGAGGCGGTGCCCTCGCAAATCAGCCATGACTAGACCTGCACATCTTATCTGCGAAGCAGCGTGCAGAAAACTGCTTCAACGTCCTACACGAGAACAGCATCCTGGGCTCACGGGAGGGTGAGGGACTCTGAGCAGAAAGGGCATTTTATATCCACCAAGGCACAAATGGCATTTGGGTGACTTGCGTTCAGCGCAGAGAGCCCATGTGTTGGGTTCTCCTAAGTCGAGGCAGACAGAGCACCTGCCTGTTGGACATGGTGGTTGAGTCGGGGGAAAGTGTTGCCACGCACCCAGAAACAAGAAGGAATCAAAGCATTAGGCTGGATCTAAAGTCCAATTCAATGTCACAATGTAGACTCTGTCCCCGGCACTGTGAGTGAGCTGCGGGAAATGCAGAGAGAAGAGAGATGTGCCCCCCACGCGCTGTGCCCTTCTTTCACTGGGGTGTCGGACCCTGCTCTGGCTACGGGCTCTCCTCCCTTCTAGACAGTAAGGCCCACAGTCCCCGATCTTGTGGCTCTCCCAGCCTCCTGGGGAGGGCAAACATTCATCAGCCTACCTCCCAAACACACGTCATGCCAACCTGTGATACGCGCTATGAAAGAGACACGAAGGGTGATGTGGGAGCTGACACCAAAGGCCCCCAAGTCTGAACATGGTGCTTGAGCTGGTAACTGACGGCCGAGTGGCTGGCACTGAGCAAGAGTGTCTCAGAGAGAGGGGGCTGAGTCCCACCAGGGTTGCGCTCTCCTTCCACGCTGGGCCCCACACCCCCCACTGGATTCTTGGATGATCCAAGGAAATGCACGTGTGCTTCCAATCGTGGAACATTTCCCCGGCTCCATGTCCAGGGCTGTAAATCAACCCTTTCTCTCCTACTCTCAGAGTCAAACCTATGAATCAAGAGAAGCTGGAAAGTGCGGGAAGAATGCACTGGGAGGGGGACGTTTACACGCATGATATGCAGGACACTTAAAATTCAAAGTACCCGAGACGTTCTGTGCTCCCAAATCATTTGTAAATAGCCTCATAGGCTGTCAAAACCAGTCCTTGCAACTGAAATTGCTCCACATTTTATTAATAGTTAATAGAAACACATTTTAGCACACAGGTAATTCACCCAATTGAGAACCTTGCAAATTGATTGCAGTAAATTGAATTATGTTAGATTTCAGGGATTTGGTCCTGCGGCAAAAACATTCATTTTGTGACCTGATCGACCACGAGTTAGTTCTGCTAACCGATCTGTTGGGATCCAAAGCTTATCTTCCCATTCAGTCACAGACCTCCCGGACCGCACCTTCCTGCTCCGAGGAGCTCGGGGACCTGCCGACATGCTTATGTTCCATGTTCTAAACCCCATTCCATTGGTTTGAATTTACCAATCCTTGGGCTGACCAAGTGAACAATGCTGCTAAGTATTGTTTCTAATACCCTGGGGTTTAGAAAGACGTAGTCAGGGCGTCCTGGTGTTGCACAAGGAGATGTGGATGGGCCAGTCCTCTTCTGTGTAACCTCTTATCACAGGGAGATTCACCGTCGGATGCTGCCTTGGATCCCGTACTGTGTAAACTCAGGTCCGCATTTGGCTGGTGACAGATGTTTCTCTGCCAGAGTTCACTGCTCAGCCACCCCCTCCCCATGCAGATGTGATTTAGGGCATCATGAATCAATCACCACTTTTGGAATTTCGGCGAGCAGATGTCTTCTTTAGGGATTCTAATGCAAACAGTTAACCCACAGATTCCTTTGCCTTTTTTCTTTTAAGAAGTGCCAGTTGTCTGCGAAGATGTCAGTGGCATGAATGTTATTTGGATATTGGACTTACTGACAGGTCTGCCTTGAATCAAATAAATACATCTTAAGGACAAAATACGAGTGGGGAGTGCCCAGGCAGAGACCACCACGGCAGGCGGCAGCTGGAGCCCGCCAATGTCATTGGCGGCAAACAGATGCACTGCAGAGCCCCAGAAATTAATCACTCCTGTTGGCATTTTAATAAACAGCTGCTTCTGAAAATGCTTTGGAATGAACACAGTTCCTGACCAAATCTCTTTGAAAGAAGATCAGGGGGGTTAGAAAGCTGCCGACTTTGAAAGCAAAGAGAAAACAAACTTGGAAGTAATTCTGAGTCAGACCCTTCCGGAATCAGCCCCTGTTGAGTAACGCTAAGTTATTTTTCGTGCGATCTGGCCCAAGCAGGAGCACAGAGCAGTGAGAAGTGTCCAGGGACCTCACCCAGGGCCGCTCTGATTTACCGTGTGATCTGACGCAGGACCTCAGCGTACAGGGACTCACGCTCCTCACGCACAAAATGGGCTCCTGCAGCTCCGCAGGTTCCGTGGGCTTGTGCGAATAGCCGATGGGACAATGGGTGTGGCCACCCTTTGCGTGGATGGAGAGGCCCCCAATGTAAGTAAGGCAGCATCAGTCCTTGCCGTCATTCACTAACATCCTCCAAAAAGGACCCTGGGAGCAGCTCCACTGGTAGAAGAAGAAGAATCCTAATGAAAGTCAAATCCGTGTTTCTGGTTACCTGGGATGAAACTCTCAGCCTCTTTGCCAAAATCCCATGGTGATAAGTAGAAGGCTGGAAGTGATTCAGTGCAACAAGGAGATCAAACGATTTGCTCCCTCTGACGGGGACTTGCGTGCGTGAGTGGCAGTGACCGTGATGTACGGAGCAGGAATCTGAGCCCACTTTCCATCGCTACTTCTCTCCGATAGCTACCCTTCTTTTTCCTTCGAATATCTTTGTTGTTGTAGTTGTTCATTGAGAATGCCACTGTTCCCCATAAACTGTAAATAAAAAGGAAAAAATTCACCCAGAATGAAACTCGATCACTGGGATAATTCCCTCCAGTGCCAAGCTAGGGGAGCGGCACCGAAGAGCTCGGCGTAGGGCATGAATGAGCCCTGCCCGCCGGGAGCAAGGGAGTCGTGCCGGGGCACCAAACGGGGACCCCAAGGGCCACTCTCTCTGCTACCGCACAAAGATTAGCCCTGGACTCCATGCTGCTAAGGAGCTTAGCGGCAGCGGACTTGACAAGGCAGTAACTCCATGGCAGGCACTTCACGTGTCTGAGCGACGGCAGGGAGAACTGCTGTCAGCGCCAGGCTCCCGTGGATAACCCGCCTGTCTCCGCGCGCCCCTGGGGGCCTCGCCTCTCCTAGCTGGGCCTGGGACCAGCGCCCAGAGGCAGGAGGGCTGCCATGGCCACTGCTCCTGTGAGCCCCCGGCTGGGGAAACAGCCCAGGCCTTGGGCCCCCGGATGGCTGCTCGGCTCTGGGGCATGGGTCCCACATCAGCCCTCACTGCCCGGAACCGTGCAGGGAGACGCGGACGTCAGTGGGGACAGCTGCCGGCACAGATGGAGAACACAGCGCCATTTTAAGGAGGAAAAGGCTGATGGATTTGGGGAGACGCCACCTAAATGCACCGACGTTTTAGACGATGTTTGCTTCCTTACGTCAATGTTCTGTTCACACAGAGAAACCAGCCAGATTGCCCAAGGAGAAAATGAGCTGGTACCAGTGAATTAGCTGAAATTTAAGTTTTAAACTATAATACGTAGCAGGCTGACTCCTGAAGTGGGGAGGCCAAATAGAAGATAATACCCACCACCTCTCAGAAGTTAAAATGTTGATGTTTCTAGAAGTCAAAACACAATAGAAGTTCTGAGATCTGCTTTAAAATAATCAGAGGAGGGGCGGGCCAGCAGGGAAGAGGGTGAGAAGACCCCCGAGTGCTGACCGTCGTGGAAGCCGGGGGTGACGGCGCGGCTTCCTCTCCTGGTGCGTCTGCTCCTGCACGTGTTAGGAATACATAATCATTTAAGTGTTTTTTAAATCCAGCCACGAACCATATGCTTAGCTTTTCATTTCTAAAAGTTAATTGGTAAAGGACAATTGGGAACAGACGAAATCACTGGGAGGACAGTAATGAGGCACCCGGCCATGGGTTTCTGGAACCATTCCCGACTGTCACTGAGACTGACGGTCTGACTGACCCAACTCTCAAAGGGAGGGTGTGGCAGGACAGGCAACCGCCTTGCAGGACTTGGACAAAGGACGTTTCTCCGTGGTGCTTTCTGTGAGCTGACACAGCAGACTTCACTGGTCTCCTTCCCCCGACCAACCGGCTGAGAGGTTCACAGCCTTGAGACATGGGCTGGATGGACACCACCCCCCTCGAGTTTCAAGGAATGGCCCCCGTTGTCCTGAGCCCATCAGCCCCTGGTCACCTGCATGTCATGTAATTGGCGTAGGGCTGGGACACAGCCTGGAGACTTGGAGCGTGGGAGGGATCCAGTGACTAAGGATCCAGGACAATGGGCATTGTTCCCAGCAGGCCAGGCCATGTGGGGGACCCGCCCATGACCTGAGCCCAAGCAAGGGCCATCTCAGGCTCTGGATTTGAGAGAATCCATCATGCCCGTCCCTTGCTGTCAAGGAGAGCGTGCCTGGGTCGCCAGTGGCAGCCATCTGAGTCTACCCCGAGGAAAGCCCCAGGAGGCCAATGCGGGGAGGAGCCCACAGGCTCAAGGGGGACTGACCCCAGGTCCGGCTGAGCTGCGGCTGGGTCCCGCCCCACTGCCGGTTGCGCAGGTACATTGCCGGTAGCTCCCTTCACGGTTTCAGCATCTGCGAGCTTCGTTCTCAGTTCCTGGCCCCGACAGACCTACAGGTTGTCTCTTGCTCACCCCCAGACCAGCGGGAGTCACGCCAGGTCTCTTCAAGTAATTCTTTCTCGGGTTAAGCATTTTTCTTCTGAATCGCACAGCTTAGCTGTCACCCGTTACCTTTCTTGTGATGTTCCTACGAATGTGTCCCATACATATGGGCTTTGTTCCTCAAGTGCCTCGTGGATGCTAAAATCGGCGACCACCCCTTTGATTCCTTCTCCTGTCCTCAGGCCTTCCCAAGGCACTCGGGTAGCCCCTGACTGATTAAATCACGCCACAGAAGTATTCCGCATAATGCGTCACACTAACCCTAAATGCACATCACCCGCGTAAGCACTTAGGAGACAGAGGGACAAGATCCAGTGTTTCCCAATATCAGGACTCGGTGCCTATTCTAAGACTTTTGTTTCCAAAGATACGCTATCGCAATTTGGGGCCTTTGTTCATACATTTCTGAGCACAAATGTATGGAATCTGGTCAAATTGTAAATGGACAAGTCTCTCCACTATCCTGACACAACACAGTCTGGCCGCAGCCTCCAGAGCTGGTAGAGGATGGCGGTGCTGACCTGTGGGAGTTCTGCAGGTGCTTGAGAACCACGCCATGCCATGGAGATGCACGAGACCAGCCACGGTCATCCGTGGTCACGGATGGTATCTCCTTTTGTCTTCTAGTTTCTTAATTTCAATTATTTTGACTCATTCTCTCTCTCTCTCTCTCTCTCTCTCTCTCTCTCTCTCTCTGTCTCCTCCTCCCCAATTTAACTTGGATTTTTAAGTTTCAAACTTGATGACTATCCTACAGCCCCTCTTTGAACACTTAGTTGAATAAGGCTGAATATACAGTCTGGACAGTTGCCTGTGTTAATTGCGGGGTTCATCAACCCGTCAGCTGTGGCCAACCCAGCAATAACGAAGTTGCTTACGCTGGACGCTGTGTGTGCGCTGTAAGGGCCACAGTCACACTTACACTGAGCTCTGGCTGTTTACTTAAATTCGCTCCTTAACACGGCACCCTCTCTCCCCAAGCGACTAAAAAGCAGGCGTAGCTCGTCACACCATCCGTATCACACAGCCACGCGCTGCCAGGCTCAGGGAACACCAACGAGCCGGTACGAGGGCTCCCGATTTGCCAACAAGGAGGTCCCTGAGGGGACGCGTGCAGGGCTCTGTCCTCCCCTAGATCTCTGCCACGCCTGAGCGCCCTGCGTGGGCACCTTCGGGGTTTCATTTCCCACCTGATGAAAGAGCCAACAGCCTCTCTTGTCACTAGTTAGACATTCACACCCAATAATAGAGCTCTCTGCGGAGCGCACGGTGTTGGTGCTCACACTGAATCCTGTCATTAACACAGCCACACGATGTCATCAAAGGTACCATTCGGGCTGCCTTGGATGAAAAGGAATTTCAAAGGCAGCTTTTTCTGGCTGACTTCTCTGAATCCACTTGTAAAAAAAAAAAAAATCAGAACTTGATTCCAAGGTTGTTCTGGGGATGGCAAATTAATGAACTGTCCTCACATCACTAAAGACTTAGCTCAGAACTCAGGTTACCAGGAGGATTGGTTTTTATTAGCCGCCTTGCTCGGAGCTCTCGCAATCCCAGTCTTTTATTGTCGCCTGGGCGGTGTTCTATGGAGCTGATGAGTGTTTGCTGCGGAGAGCTCCAGCATAATCGGAGACGAAGTAGTTTCTCCCTCTCCCACTCCTCCTTTTCCACAGTCAAAGGAATCAGGAAGGCAGAATTCAAGTGAAAACTAAGCAGTGCATAATTCTTAAATGCAACAGCTAAATGCCCATGGAAGTGGAGCCGCTATCAGATCGGTGCTTCTCACAAAAGCTTCGGAAGCTTGTCTCTCCTCTGAAAGGAGCTGCTCCTCCAGGCTGACTTGGGGATATTCATTCGGCATGAAAGCCTACGAGGCTCTTGCACCATAGATAGCTGTCGGCTCCCTCCAGCAAAGCCGGCGTTTACAATGTATTTACGCAGGAGTCCACGCGGAGAGCACTTCAATGTGTGCATTGTGCAGCCTTCAGAGTGGGATGATGAGGAATCAGAGGACGTTTTACAAAGTGGGAAGAAGGCAATTTGGCTTCATGTGACACCTTTCATGCTCGCAGGCCCCCGACAGTGAGATGCTCGCGAAGAATAAAGTGCTCACACTTCGTAAGGGAGATGGCGGTGGCGCAGCCACGAGGCTGGGAATGGAAAACCCTCAAACCAGGCCCGAGTCTGAGCCCAACTCCAGGCAGGTCTCCAGGCGGCCACGAAAGGAGGAGAACCTGCTCAAATATTCTAAGTGGCCAAAGCGAATCCCCTCTGGAGCCCCTCAGTGGGTAGTAACCGTGCTGCCAGCTGCTTTCCGAGGGTGCTGGGTCCCAATCTGTCACTCGCTTTTATCTGCTCCAACAGGCCTTTGTTCCTCCCTCTGCTTGCTTCTTAATTTATGATTCAAATAAAATTATGACAACATGAACTTGTTCTCTTTGTTTTAGTCACCTGATACCTTCACCACTTGTATCGTTTCGGGGTTTTCTTTTGGTCCTAATGGACCAGGATCAATAATTTTTCAGAGCTGTGATCCCAGCTCAGATAGGGCTTTGCCTTCTGTCTTTTCACTGAACTCTGAACTGTGTTCCCCTTTCTTGCGTCCATTGCATAGGTTTTAGTGGTGCCAAGCCACAGTTTTGTCAAATACTCTGCTATTGCGGGACCTCCAGGTTTGTTCTTTCATGTAAACGTTCTTCCTGAACCCTTGTTCTACATTAAAGGATGGGGACCCCATAATATGAAGGTTTCCGTGGGGGTGAGGATGGAAGAAGGAACACCGAGCGAACTGCATGACAATTCCAAGGTGAGGAGTGAGAGAGAAAACTCGAGGACTGAAGAAGAGGAGGAAGGAGGCGGGTATGTGGCGGGAAAGGAGGGGTCTGCGGGTTCGAGGCAGGTAGCCTCTGGGGATACGTGTGGCCAAGAGGAGGGGGCAGTGGAAGCCACGCCTGGGGGGAGGCTCGGGAGGGAGGACGGCAGCAGGGAGGCTGAGGTGGCAAAGGGAACAGGGGGAAGGGGACGGTGGGGAGGGCTGGGGCTTTTCTGGCCACAGGAGGGCCTGGGCGCTGGCTCTGTCCGACGGGCGCGGGGCAGGTTTCAAGCGCAGGGTGGACGCGAGCCGCTGGTGCCATGAACAGGCCCTCCGGCCAGTGCCGTGTGCAGACCAGACCGTGGGGTGGCTCCTCATCGCTGTTAGTCACGAAACTTCCTCCTCGGGATAGATTCCTGCAGCCAAATTCATTGTGTCTGAGGCTGTTTATATTGTTATGGTTATTTTTATGTATAGCCAAATTATTTTTGCAAGGAGCTATACCAATTTATACTGCCACCAGCAATTTATGATTATGGCGCACAATATCCCCAATAGTATTAACTACTACAGTTTTTTAAATATGCTAATTTAATAGATTTTAATACAGATTCTTAGTGTTAACTTTGCTCTACATTAAGGAGGGTGAACATTTTTCCAACGTTACGGTAGTGTGTGAATCGTCCCTTCATAATTCTCAGCCATTTCCTTGAACGGTCACCAACTCATTTATTTAAAACAGGGTTTCCAAAAAAATACCGAGTACCTGGTTAAATTGAAATTTCAGATAAAAAACAATTTTTTTTAGTGTAAGTATGCCCTGGGCAATATACTAAAAAGGTATTTATTGTTTTACTGAAATTCAAATTTAACTGGGCCTCCTATTTCATTTGGCAACCCAGATTTAAAAGAATATTTGCTAAAGATGTGCCATGCTCTAGACGGTGTCCCAGGCCCTTGCCCGAGCACGGCCGTGGGTCTCAGGAGGGGGTTCAGTGGGCGGATGTCACCTCACTGCCCGCCACAGGGACCGCACATGTTTCCTACCATCTGTTTCAGTCACTATTTCTCATTGTATAGAAATTTAAACCTCTTCTTTTCTTTTTAGTTTATTTTATCTTTTATTTCAAAATTAGGAAGCTAGGACACCTCTAATGATAGGACTCTCAGCCCTACGGTCGATGGGTTTGGGCTACACGTGGAAAGATGTTCCCTGAATTGCACGCTCAGGTCGCCACAGATGAGACCCACCTCCAAGAGGCACATGTTGTTGGACGGACTTAAATCCTTTCATCTAATCAAGGAAGCCTCCTCTGAAAACCCACCCCCATCCACCCTCGTAATCCGAGTTCAGGTGCAGCCATTGCAGCGACTTCTTCAGCTCCCACATCTGAGTGAGAACATGCGGCCTTTGTCTTTCTGTGCCTGGCTCACGTCACTTAACATAATGACCACTGGTTCTATCCATGTTGCTGCAAATGACAGCATTTCATTCTTTTTTATGGGTGAATAGTACTCCGTGGTGTGCATACAGCACATTCTCTTTATCCATTCAACCGCTGGCAGACACTTAGGTTGATTCCGTATCTCGGCTACTGTGAATAGTGTTGCCATAAACACGAGTGTGCAGATCCTCTCTGTGATATACTGATTTCCTTTCTTTTGGATACATACCCAGCGGTGGGATCGCTAGGTAATATGGTGGATCCATTTTCGCTTTTTTGAGAAATCTCTGCAGTGTTTCCCATAGTGGCTTTACTGATTCACACACCCATCAACAGTGTGCTAGAATCTCCCTTTCTCCACACCTCTGCCAGCGTCTGTTACTTTTTCTCTTTTTGATAATAACCATTTTAACGGGGGTGAGATGACATCTCGCCGTGGCTTTGATTTCCATTTCCCTGATAATTAGTGATCTTGCACACTTTTTATATGCCTGTTAGCCATTTGTGTGTCTTCTTTTGAGAAATGTCTATTCAGATCATTTGCCCATTTTTTAAATCAGATTATTTGGTTTTTTGCTATTGAGTTATTTGAGTTCTTTATATATTCTGGTTATTAATCCCTTGTTGGACGGGTGGTTTGTAAATATTGTTTCCCATTGCGTAGGTGCCTCTTCACTCTGCTGGGTGTTTCCTGTGCTGTGCAGAAGCTTTTCAATTTGACATAATCCCATTTGTCTATTTTTGTTTTTCGTTTTCTTTGCCTCTGCTTTTTTATTTTTTTATTTTTTATTTCAGCACTTTATGGCTTTTGAGATCTCACACAAAAAAACCTTTGCCCAGCCCAGTGTCCTGAAGTATTTCTTCAACGTTTTTTCTAGTAGTTTCATAATTTCAGGTCTTACATTTAAGTCTTTAATCCATTTTGATTTGATTTTTGTATATGGTGAAAGATTTGGGTCTAGTTTTATTTTTATTCATATGAACATCCAGTTTTCCTGGCACCATTTGTTAAAGAGAATGTCCTTTCCTCACTGAATGTTCTTGGCACCTTTGTCAAAAACCTGTTGGCTATAAATATATGGATTTATTGCTGGGTTCTCTGTTCTACTCCATTGGTCCGTGTGTCTGTTTGCACACCAGTACTATGGTGTTCTGATTATTATAGCTTTGTAGTGTATCTTGAAGTCAGGTAGCATGATATCTCCAGATTTGTTCTTTTTGCTCAGGATGGCTACAGCTATTCAATGTCTTCTGTGGTTCCACCTAAATTTTAAGATTTTTTTTTTCTATTTTTGTGAAGAATGTCATTGGTATTTTGATAGTGACTGCAGTGAATCTGTAGGTCACTTTTGGTAGTATGGTCATTTTCACAATATCAGTTCTTCCCATCCATGGACATGGTATATCTTCCCTTTTTGTATGTGACCTCTTCAATTTCTTTCATCAGTGCTTTATAGTTTTTCTTATAGAGATCATCCACCTCCTTGGTTAAATTTATTCCTAAGTCATTTTTTGTAGCTATTGTAAATGAGATTGTGTTCCTGATTTCTTTTTCCACTATTTTATTGTGGGTATAGAGAAATGCTACTGATTTTTGTACATTAATTTTGTATCCTACAACTTTACTAAAATCTGATCTCTACATGTTCCACAGGGCAGATTCTTATGACCAGGAAATGACCAGCTGATGCCGATTCCATTAGCTCTCTACGTCTAAATCTTTTACAAAACAAGTGGGTTCTCTGCTATGGACTGATTGTCCCCCCCGCCCCCCGCCACGCACGCACACACACACACACGTATGTTAAACTCACCACACAACATGATGATGGGGTCTTTAGGAGATAATTAGCTTTAGATGAGGTCACAAAGGTGGGGCTTTGTAATGGAATTAGTGACTTTATAAGAGGAAGAAGAGAGAGAGAGAGAGAGAGAGACATCGCTCCCCCCAACCCTGTGAATACGCGGCAAGAAGGAGGCAAACGGGGAGAGCACCCTCCCCAGAGCCGCACAGGTCGGCACCTTGATGTCAGACTTCTAGGCCCCAGAACCATGAGAAGTAAATGTCTGCTGTTTAAACCACCCAGTCTGTGGCGTTTTGTTTTAGCAGCCCGAGAAGATGAATACATTCTCTTTTAAGCAAAACTTCTGTTTAATTGAAAACGCGTGAGTGAGTGATGAGGTGAAGACGCACAGCGTGAGAACTTGCAGACGAAGATCCCACCACGGCTGCAGCCTCCCCACCGCCTGCCGCAGCGCCCAACTCATCAAAGGCTCCCGACACGTGTTTGTTGACTGCATTAACGATTAAATGATTCCATAGACTATTAGCACATCAAAGAAAACCTTTTTAATAACGTGACCAACAAAGTGTGTTCTCTCTCTCCTTTTCCCCGCAGAGCACATCTGTGACAGAACATGAAGTCTGTTTCACGGCATAGTCTATTGGACAAGTTCAATGTGATTTTATAAACCAACTGGTTTGTTGTGGAAAGTTGCTGAGCAAAATGGTTCTCCCAGGGGTGGAAGTTGCCAGGCTCTGTGCCGCTTCCCCTGCGTCCTACACTTGTCAAACCCCTCCTGTTCTCAGCAAGTCCAAACGCGTCCCAGGCCCTCGTCCTGACCCCGGCACTCAGCTGCACAGAGGCCGGGCTCCTGCCGGGTGTCCGGGACTGCGCACAGCGTCAGCGACACCGGCGGTAAAGGAGAAAGGCCAACGTGCGGTCCAGCCCGGGGTCCTTGGGATGCTGAGCACTGTGTCACCCTCACTCCTGCAGACACAGCCCTGTGCATCCAACGTGCCTTCCTGGAAACGTGACTCGCTCGTTTCCCCAACGACGTGCAGCCTGAGAAAGGAAATGTCAGTTAAAAGCGTGCGGGACTTGGTGTTCCTTCCAACACGCAAGTACGAAACCAGCTTGCCCGAGTTCTGTGAAGAAAAATCAGCAGGAAATGATGATTCTAGAGGCCCAATACAAAATATTTTTAAAATCTAGCTCCTTGGGTACCAAATCTAAAAGAAAGATCTTAATTCTGGGTCTTCTTTGTTAAGTGTGTAAGAGTGGGGTGGAGGGGCGGGAGATTTTTAGCTATATTTTAAAGAATCACCTTCCATTGCCAGAATAAACTGAATAAATGAAAGTGTTATTATGGTGAACAAGGTCAGCCTTCCCAGGACGCCTTTTTTTAGATGGCTCCTGGGACTCCTCAGCCACAGGCTTGGCTCCTAGGTGAGAGGGAGGCTGGTGTGGCCAAGAACCAGTGGATTCTATCAGCAGAAGGACGTGTCCTGGCTCGGCTGGCAGTGCCCTCCGTGATCCGAGGCGTGGCTCTAGGCTCTGCCAGATTTGCAGTCCTCAGCTCCACCCCGCAGAAGACTGTAGAGCCGCAAATCCCAAGCCTGGGGGGTGTTCTCAGTCCCTGGGCCTCTGCCCCACCAGGAGCATTTCAGAGCAGACTCCATTCCACTGGTACTTACCGAGTCCCCACCGCGGGCCAGGAACTGGACTTGGCCGGGGTTGAGGTGGACGGCGCGGAGCACACAGAGCCGGCAGGTCCTGGGCACTCCACAGACGCCCCATAATCTGGCCATTCCCCAGAGCCCAGCACAGGAGGAGTTGTGATGGGCGATGCGGTCAGACACGGTCTTTGAACGGATGACTGTGTGAGCAGATGGGAAGGTAGGGGTGGGTGTGGACGGACCATCGGAGATGTTGCTAATGTCTAGGTGAGAAACGACAGGGAAAGCGGCATTGGAGACCAGAAGGGCACTCCAAGAAGAGAGGAGCCCCACAGGCCAAGGATCAGGGGTCTCCGGCATGAGTCAGTGGACCCCACGCGGCACGATGTGGCCAGAGGAGAGCACCTGGGCAGAGAGGCGTCCTCCACGCGTCATACATGGCTGGAGAAGCGCAGGGCTTTGGCCCTGTGGTCACATTTCTGGTTAGGTTAAAGCTCTTGGACTGTATCCTGAAGGGGATGGGAACCCATTACCAGATCTTAAGGAAGACAGTTGACATGATCGGATTTAACGCTTAGAAATTTCACCTCCAGGCTGGGGCGGGGGTGAGTTGGGAGAAGAAGGTTTCTCAAGGCTTCTGCAAAAATGAGTGTCAAATCAGTTTCTTCATCTTTAAAATGATGTTTAAAAATAAATCATTTTGGGTTTCGGGGAGTATATAAAATAACAATCATAATATCTATCACTCATCGTGTGCTTAGGCACCATGCCAAGAGGCCTCATGTACAAAATCTCATTTAATTTAATCTTCAAAACAACGTGCCAGGCAGATCTGATTGCCTGCCCTTCACAGGTGAGAATATTAACTATCAGAGAGTTTGAAATTTTGTTTAAGATCATGCAGCTCTTAGGGCAGAGCCGGGTTTTGCAGCCACAACTGCTTAACTGGGAACACGGGACGCTTAAACTCCTCGCGTCCTAAGGTCTGTGCCAGTGGTAGCTCCGGAGCAGGAGCAGGATTCTTCTACTTTTCAAGGATGAGACACTGCGGCTCAGAGAAATTAAGCAAATCTCCCAGCCCCAGAAGAAGAGATACTTTCAGCCTGTGCCACGTTGGTTTCGTGCACTCAAAGGTATGATCACCCACTAACATCCCAGGTCACGTATATTTACTGGAATTCATGCTTTCTCGTGAGCAAGACCTTGAGTGATTCGGGAAAGAACAGAACTTTTGAATGCAGTGAAAGACGAAGACTGTGTCACAGGCTCCATCAGAGAGGCCAGGCGCCCCGGCAGGGTGAGCAGCCGGGGCAGAGGGCAGCGTGGCCACGGGCCACGGGAGGACTGAGAGAGCAGCAGGGGCGTGTGGGAAGGGCGGCCAGCTCTGGGTCTTCCCATCCCACAAGGGCTCCGCCCGAATCACCCCTGGTCCCACCGAAGGCTATCAACACAGGGAATGACGTTGAAGACGGCCACACCCTCATGCCTCCTCCAAGCGCAAGGACACAAATAGAAAGGAGACCAGTGGCTCTTAAGTAGGTCTTTCCAGATAGTTTTCCTTTCGACAACCTCTTGTTCTTGTGATTAAGCTATTTCAAACAATTGCTGCTAACATCTGTCTTTCCAGAAAAGCCACAGCAATTTATTTGGGAGATGAATTTGAGTCCTTGAGCAAACCACACAGAGAATTGTGACTGAGGCTAACATTTAAGAAGAAATGAAATAGCTGATTGAGTTCCATGAGTCCGGGGCTGCGATTCCTGCAGACCAGGCGGCTGAGCCTCGACCTCGGGAACGGGATCCCTGCTCGCCCGTCCGCCTGACTCCTCTTTCCCACAGCCGATGCCGGAATTTCTGGTCTCCAGAAACAATGAAGTTCCCGGGACTATCTGACCCCTCCTTCCCCTCAAGCTGTTACGTGG
The DNA here is from genome assembly GCF_000956105.1 of Propithecus coquereli. Taxonomy (NCBI): domain Eukaryota; kingdom Metazoa; phylum Chordata; class Mammalia; order Primates; family Indriidae; genus Propithecus; species Propithecus coquereli. Next base: position 401,022 of record NW_012153341.1, on the reverse strand, counting down.
ATAATCACAAACAGCAGCATGTATGTGCCGCCCTCACCGGCTGGAAGTCCTTATGAAAACGCTTTCCAGCTATTTTGTTAAATCATTGAGGATTAAAACAAGTGGTTCCACAAATTCCCCACTCTTTAACACCACTAATTGTAAAACGCACATTTCAAATTCAAAACAGCTTTCTTGAGGGGTGGGGAAGGAGAACACGCTATATTTATTGCAGCTTTTTATTTGTGTGACACAGCCCGATATCAAAAACAGTAAAATATAAAAAACAGAAAAATGTGGATCTTTGAATTGAACCAGAAGGACTTTGCTTATAAGAGCATCGCTTCAACATTTTTTGATAACATCTTGGAGAAATCATCTATAAATAATCTCAAAGCGTTTTCCAGTTTCACCTTAACTTAGCTTTGGAAGTTTGGTGCCATCTCTGCCCCACCCGTGGGCAAGGGGAGGCGTCTTGCTGAACGGCCCTGTCCACTCACGCTGCTGCAACAAAGCACCTGAGACTGGGTGATGTATAAAGAACAGAAATTTATTTTTCACAGTTCTGGAGGCTGGAAGTTCAAGATCAAGGCTCCAGCAGGTTTCGAATCTGGGGGGAGCCCCGTCTCTGCTTCCAAGATGGTGCCTTGCACCCGCGTCCTTCGGAGGGAGGACCGCGGCGTCCTCACGTGGCAGAAGAGAGGAGAAGAAAGGACCCATTCCCTCAAGACCCTTTGTACGAGCCCTAATCTCACCCATGAGGGCTCCATAACTACTTGCCAACGGCCCCACCTCTGAACACTGTCACGTTGGTGATTAAGCTCCAACATGTGGGTCTGGGGACACATTGACACCACGGTAGGTATGCGGCATGCAGACTGTCCTGCGAATATTCATCAGTTGCTCTATTTCAAGGCACCGTGCTCAGAAGCTGGGCAAGGAGGGACGTAGTTACACAAATCAGTCTCAGCCCTCCAGGAACTTGCACCCTGATGGGGAGACCCGATTCTCACCAGAAACAGGGTCAAAGGAGCAGATGAAGAACAAGTAAGGGGTTCAGAGAAAACCGACCCTGGGCAGGAGTTCAGAGAAGCGGCAGCCAGGACTGACGAGGGGAGGCGGGAAGGCTGCCCTGGGGCCAGGCACAGGACACGGACCGAGGGACGAGAGGGGAAGAGCGGTGTCTGCAAGAAGGAGAGCATGTCGCGGGAAGGCTTGGAGATGAGAGAAACTGTGACTTCTTCTGGGCACAGAGTGGGTGTTGCTTGGATGGGTTCAGTGCTCACTCCACGAACATGGAGGATGATGTGGGCTAATTTGGGCAGGTATGGCTTTGAAGAATCGGCATCCAGCAGTGGGTGTTGGAACCTTATCCTATAATTAAGGAGGCTCTGTGGAAGGATTTTAGAGAGGAAAATTCTTTAATAAAGTTGGTACCCTGACAATATGAGGCATGATTGGGACGCGGGCGGAGGAACCAGGGAAATCCAGGGGGGTGTCGGTAGGATGCAGAGACGGCACAGGTGGGGGACCTGGGGAAGCATGGGCAGAGGGGGGTCCTGGGTGAAAATGGGTCAGGGAAGGGGGTGGATGACAGACGGGGCAGCCAAGGCCCAAGGTCAGACTCGGGGGACAGCCCTGGTCTCCAATCTTGAACTCACGTGCTGAATGGATCCTTCTCTTTTAGTTCCTTCTCTTTTAAAATGGAGACACCCCAAACGTGCAAACGCCCACTTGGTAGAACTGATGTGACGGTTAAGGGTGCTGTGTGTGAAATGCCATGCCCGGAGCCTTCTTCCTGAAAGGTAATCAGAGGAAGGTGACCAAGGTGACCATCGTCCGGTACCCAGGGCCATCCCGACGTCCCCACGCAGGCACGGGAGGAAGGGAGCGTAACGCTTCTGTGACTCGCATACGACTGGCAAATTAATGGTTGGTGGAACTCCCCAAAATAGAGGAGAGACTCAATAATGTAAGAATTGGTCCTGAAAAGCCAGACTGGTGGATGCAGGGGATAAAAAGTTATGTGAAGCTGTCGGAACAAAACTGGAATTCACAGCGCTTCTTACGTAGATGGCAAGAAAGGCAAGGCATGGGGTTGTCGGGCCCCGTGGGACATTCTGACAAGAGGCAGGGGACCGAAGACTCCCACTGGAGCAACCAGACTGAGAGGACATCGAGCCCGGCGAAGGCCTGGTGGGGTTACGGTCACCTGGGGAAGGACCACAGCCTTTTGTCCAAGGGCCTCGCGGCCGACAGCACAGACCAGACCCCTGGCTGCTCTATGGGGGTCCCCCCGCCCCAGCGGGCACCTGAGTCTGCGACCCCAGGAACAAGGCAGGAGGACAAGGAACGCAATTCCGAAGGCAGTACTCTGAGCTAGGTGAGAGGGTAACGCCCTGATGAGTTCTGAAAAAAGAAATTGCATTAATTTGTGTTTTGTTGAATTTTGAAAGTGTTCAAAACGTACACCTGAATTTGAATGACTACATAGTGGGTGAACTTGGCTTATGATCTGTAAATTTCATAAATCACGCAGTAAAGGAAGCCCAAGTGACAATGACTGCCCTCCCCACGCACCGAAACCCCTGGAGAATTTAAATCCTGACTAAATGGACACCCGTTGCCCCCGTGGGCTCAGCCACACGGTTCTTCTCAGCCGGTTCCGGGCTCTCCCGCCTGTTTTGACCTGGGGCTGGGTCTGGCTGTTAGGGCGCCGCATGCTCCGCCGCAATGGGCAGGTCTGACCAGGCAGAGGTGACTGGTGCCTTCTACATCGGCACAGAGGTCGTCCTTGTCCCAGCGTCTGCCCTGGCTGCTGGCATCACCCAGGTGCACGGGGCCACGGCCTGCCTCTGGCCGGAGTCGTCAGCCTCTACTGACCACGCCACGTGCACCTGGTCCTCACCATCAGCCACTCTGGCTCCGCCCCTCTCAGTTACAATTGGACTTCTTACCCGGGACAGGGGGCAGGGGGTCCCCACCTGCTGTGCTGCCTTCACCCGACCCTGGGGCGAAGGGAACGCGGCCGGCTGCCCCACATCCTCTCTGCTGTGACGCCCCTGCGCTGACAGCGCTGCGATGGGGCCCCGCGTGCTCCCGGCTCTGGGTGGGGAGCTGGTGCTGCCCTTCCCTCTCCGTCCCCAAACCGCTGTGCGTTCTGTCGGGGATCCACACGGGGGTCTGGGGACCCTCTTGTGCGGGACCTGCAGCCACTTCACTGCTTCCTCAAAGATCAGATCCTTCCCCACCCCCAAGCAGAGATCTCTGTCTGGTCTGAGCAAATGGGGAGAACCAGTTTCGACCCATCGATCACGCATCTCTCTGTGGCTAGTTGTCAATCCAGAGCTTCTGTTCTTAGATTCGAGAGGTTTTCCTGGTCCAGCCTGGGAGCAACGCCTTGGGTTTCCAAAGTCTGTTTGGAACCCCAGCAGGTACAAATGTTCCCTACAATTCTGCTGCAGGAGTCCACCCTGGGGCCCTGCCTCCTGGGCCTGGGGGGCCAGGTACGGTGCACAACAGGAGGGCTCTCCGGTGACAACTGCATCCGTAATGTCCCCGCAGCTGGAGAAGGCCCGGAAATGGCATCTGTCCTGGAGCCTCCACAGTGAACCAGTCTTCCAGACACCTCGACTGTAGCCCCATAAAACCCACTTTGGACTTGTAGCCCCCAGAACTGTAAGATAATCTGCTCATGTTGTTTTGAGGCACTAAATGGTGGTAACTTGCGACGGCAGCCACAGGAAACCAACACAGGCATGTTCGCAGAAGGGCACCTCTTAGTTCAGGGGATCGGCTGGAAGGCAGGGGCACCAGGCTTGCACAGACAGACAGGGAAGTCGAGGCACAGCCAAAGCTTGCTCCAGCACCGGCTGCAAGACCCTCTGGACGTCCCTCTCTGGCTCTGCCCCCAGAGCTGCCCACAGGACTCACCACCGGGGGATTCCGACCCCCAGCAACAGACAAGTGCCCTTTGACAGTGGACGTCCACGCGCACCACGGCTGCATCGTCACCTCCGGCTGCCCCTGTGCCGTCGCTCCCTCCCGCAGGAGTCCACCCTCTGGGCAGAAGCCCCTTCAGCCAGGCAGGAGAAGGATCATCTTCCCTCACCCCTTCTCCCACCTCACCTCCCCCTGCAGGGCAAGGACCCCCTGTCCTCACCTCCTCAGGGTTCCATGAACAGTGGGAACACCTGGGGCCACTCCTCCAGCTGGGTTCGCTTAGCGTTTTCCCCACTTCATTAACGTCATTAACGTCATTAATTTCCTGCAATACAGTCTTTTTAAAGGCCACTTAGGACTAAAGTGAAACATTTAGGCTGTTTCTAATTTTTTATTTTTAAAGAATGCTGCAATGAACATCTGTCTAGTTAAATCCTTGGGCACATCCATGATTATTTCTTTAGGGTAAATTCCTCAAAGTTGAATTCCTAGACTGATGTCGTTACAAACCCTAAAGGCTCGTGTTACGTGTTGCAAACCCTGCATCCTGTAGACTGGGTCACAGCTGCCAATGCCAGAGGACCTTCACGTGAGGAGTGCGCCTGTAGAGGCAAACGCTAAAAATAGACCGACGTTAAGTATTGCGTTTCTTACGGCTACGCGGTGCCTTCTAAGCTTATAAGCTCTTCCTCATTTTACCAGCACAGCATGCAGGAAGTCGAAATAACAATATCGCAGACGCCAGCACTGGTATCAAGAAAGAGCATTATCTCAGTGATAAACACTAAATGTTCAAACGTGTAGCAACGTGTAGCAAACATGTTCACCTGCGCTTTAATAGCTCTTAGAGTTGGTGTTGGAAGCACGTGGCCAAAGCGTGATCTGTCACAGTTTTCGGTACCTTTCCGATGTGAAATAGCACGTGGAATGCTATCCTTTCCATACGTGTGTGTGTGTGCGTGCGCACGTGCACACGCATGTACATGTGACCAGCCAACCGATTAACGTTCCGTGTCGACAGTCCCAGTGAAAAGATCCCAGATCAATGATGAGATGTGAGACAGACAGATGTCACATGTGCTTACTGATAGGTAGGGCCGCAGAGGGGGAGGTTCTGTAATCGATTAAAAAACTCGACTTGAATTAGTATCAGATTTTCCTTATGTTTAATTAAGTCTAATTAAACAATGTCGACATCTTCTTGGCACCGGTGGTGCGATTATGTTAAATATTTAATGCTTGTGAAGGATTAGGCTGCGCTTCTAATCTATAGCTAGCAATCTGTTCCCTCTCTGGAGTATTTTTTATTTAGTTCTGCTTTTGTATAATGAGTTACATTTCAAAGGAAATTGTTAAATGCTCCAGCACCGTCGGGCCACGTCGCTGCCCCGCAGATTGGCGCGGAGAGGTGCTCCGCCAAGACGGCTCATACCTGGGGCTCTTTCCTCCGAAGAGGGAAGGGCAAAGGTGAAAGGCACTGAGGGGGCTTCTTCGGGGGCTTTCGAGGCCCCTGGAGCCTGGTGGTTAAGGACTCTGAACATAAGGACACAAGTTCACACTGAAAACTCTCCTGGGAGCTCTGCAGGGTCCCCTTCTCCCACAGAGCTGTCGGACGGATAATGAAAAATATATTTGTATGTCTCCGCCCCACTTCTCCAACGCACACCCAGCCGCCCTCCCCTCAGAGGACGTGAAGCTGCTCTAGAGGGCTGAGCTTCCATTTCAAAGAACTCACTTCAAAGAAAAGGCCATGGCTATTTCTGGAAGCGAAACCATAACTGCTGAGTAAGGTGTTTGCACCTTGTCGCGCTTCTCCTCCAAAGGAAAGTCCGACCCTCATTATCCCTCTTGGCCTGAGCTGCTTCTCGTAGGAGAAATTCAAAGTGCTCATCGCATATGGAACAATTGGTACAAAGACCCTTGAGAGTTGAAGCTTTCTTTCATTTCTCTAATAGCTCCTAACATTTTGAACATATTTCAGAACAAAAGACAGACTTATGTAATTAGTTTTCAATTGGCTGAATCTGTGTAATCAATTTCTTAGGGTTTCTAAAGATTCTCCCTCCTCAGCAGATCATGGTGGCACAGACATTTCTTACTCAGAAGCTGGGAAGACGACCCAGGAACCTCTTCTGTTAAATCAACTGAACTTTTGAAAAATTAGATTAGCATAGCTAACGCAAGTGCTGGGGGTAAATGAATTATCACCGATATTTAGGGGCAGAGGTGAAAATGCAACTCTACTCCTTGCATTTAAGCTCCTGTCTTCTGAAGGAGACCCCAGGAATGACTGACTCCCAAAAGGACAGCTGCCCCCGAAACCTCCAGCTCCTACCCCCAAATCCCTCCCACAGCAGGATTACAGGGAGGAAGGTCGCAGGAAGCCAGGCGCGTGCTCAGAAAGGAAGCTTTGTGCAGGGGCCGGGAGATGCTCATTCGGCCGCGTGTTGCCTAGCGGTGCTCTCGTGAGCTGCAGGTGAGCCCAGGTATCTTCGATGTGCAAACGTGGCGTTCCATCCTGGAGTGAGCGAGAGGGTGGAATTATTTAACTGTGACTCTTGTAAGGATGCACCCCCAAACCAAAACACCAGGGCGGCGACAGGAACTGGCAAGTGGCGCCTTACCGCCTGCCAAGGAGGCCCAATCACGCATGCTCAGGAGTGTAACTGGATTTTCAAAAGTAACTTTACACTTATGTAAAATTAATAGAGTATTCATTATAAAATCCACGTGGCATCTTATTAAACACTTCCTGTCACTGGAAGCAGAAGGTGGAGGTTCCTTAAGCTGGGGTTTTGTTGCCCTCTAGTGAAAGAGGTCAGCATTATGCATGCAAAATTATTGTGATCCCTGCATAATTAATGTTTACCGAGGTAGGACGAAGAGACTTACGCCCCAGCCTGTTCACAGGGACTAAGTACGTATGTCTATGTGCACCTCTGTGTGTGTGTATGCATGTGTGTGTGCATGTGTGTGCGTGTGTGTTTCCACATCCCCCACAAACAACCCCCCTTCCTGAACTTGGCTTAGTTAACATATGGAAGCCATTTCTTCTTTCCTGTTAACTTTTATTTTTTGGCACGGAAGTTTAGTTTTATGTGGCTATCATCAGGCAAAGATTCAGGCAGAAAGAATAAATCAACAGACGTGATCGGAGATGCAGAGCCTTAATGCATAAGTATATATTTAATGTGTCTGCTGAAAGAATGTCTAATTACCCTGTCGTTGAACAAAGCGCATGTTCAACTGTGATAAATTATGCCATCCTTTACTTCTGCAGAGCATACTGAGATTTAGGAAAACCGCAGCAAAATCACTACGTCATCTACCCAACAGGACAAGCCAGCGGCGCCCAGACCCCCGAGGAAGGAGTGAGGTAACACAGTGGCGTGATGTTCCAAACCCCATCCATGACATCTGGCAAGAGGCAAGTCCTCTCTGAGTGGCAAGCCTCTCTAGCAGGAGCTGTCCCTGTGCTGGTCCCTCACTGACACCAGATTCACAGTGTCTACATTCGGCCGCTCCGAATTCCATTTTGCCGGTGGGCTGAGCGCCAACACCCACAGAGGAGGCGGTCTGCACTTCAGAAAGAGGGCAGGGGAAGCCCTGACGCCCGGGGCTTCGGCCCTCGCTGTGGGAGCAGCGCTGCCGGCAGCTTCCCAAGGCTGGTGCCCCGGCGCCGCTTCCCAAGAGAGGCTGCAAGACTCGGACTCCAGGTGCTGAGTCTCTAAGCACATCGCCCCTCCGAGAGGTTACAGAAGTAAGGATCCCTGTGACACAGCAACGTGTCCCTTGGAACTGCATCCGGGAGAGTAATTTGGGGAGGGGACAAAGTGGGGGTGATCGTGGGTTATGAGAAACTAACCAAAGTGCAACTACTGATGAGTCCAGGCCGTCGTGGGCAGGGACGCGGAGGCCATTCTGGGCGTGAGGCATACTGTAGACTCACCTCAGTAAGTAGGTCACCCCCTTTGTCACCCCTCACCTCCCACCCTCGCACCTCCCCTGAGCCTTCGCACTGGTGTGTCCTCCCCTCGGCCACCGGCCATCACAGTCCCTGGACGCTCCACAAGCAGGACAGACAGCTCTGGCTTAGGGTCCCAGGACTGGGCACTTTTATTATGCAATGGCAGAGTGGACACCGCGCTGTGCTGTGATTTGCGCAGCGCTGGGTCCCACGGACACAGAGCGCCAGGTTTCTATTTACGTCAGCAAGAGACACAACAAACCAGGGAGAGAAATTATGGTTTCGTCTGCCCTGGTATCTGTTCCTTTCCTGAGAGAATGCCCAGAGTAGCAGTCTGTTTCCTCCGTGGCGATTATATTTCTTATTTCTTTGATTACCTCTTGTAATAGTGTTCTTTTATTTACCGACATGTAAGAGAAGGCTTTACCGCGATGTCTCCATTACATGTAAAATATATAGCCAGCAACCGCAGTCCTTTTATTTGCTTTACTGAATTGTGATCTATAGACTGAAGGGCAAATGAAAAATAGAGATAAAAAATCTATTTCTGATACCATATTGGCTCTAAAATGTCAAAGTTTTCTTTACTGCGTTAGGAGATTTGTATCCTTATTTATCTTTCTTGGTTTATTTTCAAAGGCTGCCGTCTCCGCGCGGTTTGCCTGGATGCTGTTTTCGTGTGTGATCAGGGCTCTGCCTTGCTTGTCGGTGTTTTATCAAGACCTCCCAAGGCCGCTGGAAAGAAAAAGTGGGGACCCAGCCCCCCAGGGACCACGGCCAGTCACGACAGGCACCAGGCGGTTGGGCCATGCGTGCAGGTTAAGCCAATCTGGTAACTAGCAAGACGGGCAGTCTGGGTCTTAGAATAGCAAGAAACTGATGGACACTAAATACTGTGCTTCTGAAGGACCATTTAGTCTCAAGCGATCCGACCAGAACTGAGGAGCCCAAGCCATGTCTCAGGTTCAGTGTGAAGTTCAAAGCTCTAAGCTGGTCAAAATTCCTGCACCCCTAAACACTAAACACACCTTCAGAATGAGGCTCCGCAGAAGCAGGTCGTTTCCTCTGCTCCTGAAAAATGGACTCAATGGAGAACATGATGAAGTTGTACTTGAAACAGAGGGGGGGTTGCACCGGAGACGATGCTCAGCTTCCCTTTTGAACCCTTGCCTCCAGCACTCACCAACAACCTCGGCTTCAGGAAGGAAAGGAAGATGGTCTGGGGGACGGGCACGCTTGCAGCTCTGACGCGGGTGGTGCAAAGGCAACATGCGTAACCTCAACGCGGGTACCCCCGTAATATTCCTGAATAAAAAATAGATAAAAATATAAAAAAATAATAAAAATAAAAATTTTTTAAATGGAAAGGAAGAGAATGTCCAGAAACACCCCCCCCGAACCCCCCCCGCCCGCCCGCAGTGGTGCCGGCAGCGCCGAACACGCCACGTGGATCAGGCTGCCTCACGGGAAACCGGTTCCTCGTGTGCGAGGTGCTGCGTGGCTCTGCGTCACCCCCTGGAAGGCCAGGAAACAACGTCCCTTGACAGCACAGGGCCACAGCGCCTCGCGGAATCCTACACAAGGGTGTCGCAGTCCCCAGGAGCTGCGATTCGGAGGCATTTCCTCTCGTTCCAAGGTGAGTGAATTGGAGTTTAGGAAAAGGACAAAGAGATGATTCTGAGAAAAGCTGAGTGCGAGAGCGCGAGGGCCGGGGAGACTGGCTTGTCTGAGAAACCGGAAGGACAGAGAGAAGGAAAGCAGGTTCGTGCTGGAGGGCTGGAGGGTTCCCACGCTGGCCCCTAAGTTACAGCCGTGTCCTCCCACCCAGGTGCCACCAGGACACACCGGAGGCAGGTCCGGCGGAGGCCAGGGACGCTGCTGAGCATCCGACCGTGCGCAGGACGCCCCCCAACAGAGAATTATCTGGTCCAAAATGACAACAGTCAGCAGCAAAATGCTGAGGAGCCCTGCCCTAGAGAGGCCGCCACGCACGTCCGCTCTGAGCAGCTTTTGGTCATTTCTTGTGCCTCAGTTTCGTTTTCCCAACCAGGCCCTTGGCCCCTTGGGGGTCCATTACGTTGCTCAGAATGGTATTTCCTGGGCTGAGCCCTGCACAGTGATGAGCAGGTGGGGAGATGCCAGACGTCCAGAGACCCGTCGCTGCCCCGCAAGCACAGGTAAGACTTGGGAGGAGCAGAGGATGGAGGGTAGTCATGACAACCACCTACGTGCGTTTCAAGATCTTTTTCTTCAAACACCTTCTCCAAACCTGCTCCCCTCCCCACGAGCTCAGGCAGCATTTGCACGGCTGCTGGGATTCTAGAGGGAGGAGGACTCCATGACGTAACTGAACCTGCAAAACCCCCACAGCCGTGGGTTCCAATCCTGCTTCTGCCACGGTGCTTGTGTCATGGCGGCAAGTCGCTTTGCCTCTCAGGTCCTTAGACTCCACGTCTGAAAAATGGGCTTGATGATAATAAAAAAAAAAAACCCTCTCAGAGGTGGGATTAAGGACTCAATGAATTTGAAACATTTGCAAGGACATTTTAGGCACCCTGACCACATGTACTGGATTCGCCTTGGTGCATCTGTTTCTGCCACCGACTTTGAGATGTGACGTCAGACCAACGTCTCCAAGCTTATTGTAAACATTTTTCTTCCGGCTTCCCTTGCAGTCATGTCTGGGAGTGCCCAGAAAAGGAGCTGCAGTTGTACCTAGCTCGTGGCGCTCCATCAAGACGAGGCCTAGCGACCCGTGGTCATGGTGGCCCCGTGCTGGGTGGGCAACAGGGGTTTCATGGCCTGTGGCTAAAATGGGGCACTCGGGTCCTGATTTTTTAAAAATCTTTACTCTTGCGCGAAATGCGCCAGCTCTGCCTGGCTTTTCTTGCCAACTTTATGGGAATTGGCTGCTAGGGTAGCTGCTGCCACGGAGTCGGGTCCTGGGGTCGTCCTCACGCCAGACACATCCTGGTGTACAGGGTCACCCGTCCAGCCCAGGGGAAAGCCTACGTGTGTGTGGTAATAGTGTCACAACCAAACTCGTGACACAGACTCAACCCGGTGGTGACTATGGTTGAACTCTGGGGAGGTATCTGACGTGTCACGGTATTCTCACCACCGTGGCCACCACTTGCCTAACAAAACCATCCGCTGAGAACCCTCGGCCCTCTGCTCTCTCCCCTCCCTGCCAGCAAGAGAGAGGAACATGGCCCACATTCTTCCAGAAAGGAATGTCACAGAGTTTAAAGTTCCTAGCAGCGGGTCTATGGATAGAAAAACCAGACAGGATTTTTAGCCGAGAATAATCACAATAAACTACCCTTGGCATTTTCCACTCATTGAGTAATATTCGTAGGAACACATTTACATTTTCTGTGTAATAAATCAAAAGCAAGATACCATTGTTTCTAATTTATCTTGTAGACTGCTCTAGTGATAACTTGCCACTGCAAAGATTTCTAATATTTCTTAAAAATCATAAGATAAACGAGTCCTGAATTTTAAATGTGGCAGTTATCTTCATAACCTAAACCTTTTTATTTCAGGGGGGTGCTTTCTTTCCTTTCCAGTTTCTAAGGAAAGTAATATACAAATTATGTCGAGCAAGCACTAACTGTCAACATCAGAATATTGACTTTGCTCAAACCCTCACAAAGAGAAAACAGTAACAGTTGTGATCGTAAGTAGGCCTGGTGCACAAAGCGTATGAATTATGAATCAAAAGACAAAAACGCTAGGGTTTTTTCCTGCATAGATGTAGAACAGGATAGTATGAGCCTAAGAGAAAATAAATGTTTATATTCTCCAAGCATATTACATCCACCACGCCGTTCACTCAGCAAGATCCGTGCCCTTCCGCGTACACGGCACGAGAAACAGTCCCTAAGTGCTGATCGACTGGGTGACTGAAAATCACTTTAATTGTATGAAATTGTCATTAATTTGAACCCTGCTACTTCAGAATTTGGGCTCATGCAGGCAGGCGTTGGCTTTTAAGAATATCTTTATGATCTTCATGAGGACAATTTTGATTTAGGAGACAAAGCTCGGTACAAAAGCAATTGCTAGAGAAATACCTGCCATGTGTAACAACAGCACAAGCTGTTTCTAAGCAGGTTTGGGATATTCATTTCCCTATAAATTCTTATTATATGCTAAGTATAAACCACATTTGCCTGTGTTTAATTTTTATTATGAAGTAAGATGATTTCTTATAATTAAAAACATCTAATACCAAAGTATAAAAAATAAAAGTGAACTTTGCTTGGATTGCACTTCTCGACTGGCGAAGGTGGCTCCAATCTCCCCACCCATTATTCATCTATTATTAATAAGTGGGTCCCAGGGGGCATTTCCTGTTGGCTAAACTCAAGTTGACGTCAACGTAGAAGCGTAAAGCTGTTTTAAGATCAGTAATCATTAACTGAGAACTTCCAATAAAGGTGGAGGCTGATTTTCCATCTAAACGTGCTCCTTTATGGAGTCCTCGTCCATCTGAGTGACGTCAGGGAGACCCGAGATCTTGCGACAGGACAAGGTTTGGGAGACGTTATCTTGTGTTTCTTCTGACCTCTGAGTGCACGTGTGCCCCTCGCCTGGGGGGCCTGCTCAGGGCCAATCGGAAGCTGCCGGGAGGGACCTGCCAGCCGGGACTTTGCAGGTGCGCAGGTCCACTGAGGAGTCCCGGGGGGAGGAGGAAGAGGCAATGGCTTTGGAAGTGCGGACACAGAGGCAGCCGAGGGGAGGCAGGGAGGCCTGCGGATTCTGAGCGGCTCTGTTCCGGCAGCTGCACGGAGACATGGCCTCAGGATGCCCCTCGGAGGGCCGCAGCTAGAGGGTGGGGCTCCCACCGCCAGCACAGGCTCACATGCCCCGGCTTGGGGTGGAAGCCTCAGCGAGCCCCCCTTCAAGGGACTGATCCCGCCTGGACTGGGCATGTCCACAGCCATCAGCGAGGACCAAAGTCGGGAGGCAGCTCCCCAGGTTTGTGGTCCTGCAAACCTCCTCTGGCACCTTAGCACGCACCTACACCTGGCGTGGGGGCGGAGCCTCCGCAGCGACAGCACTGAATTCCCACCGTGGTGTTAGCCAGCGTCCTCCAGAGAAACAGAACCTGCGGATGTACCAAGAGGTTTATTGAGAGGAATTGGCTCGTGCAGTTATGGGGGCTGGCAGGTCCCCAGGGCCGCAGGGTGAGCTGGAAGCTGGAGGCCCAGGACAGCCGATGGTGGGTTCCACTCCAAAGGCCGGGAGTCTCGAGACCCAGCCAGAGCCGCATTTCAATCCAAGTCTGAAGGTGCGAGAAAGGATCGCGTCCCCGCTCAGAGGCCGCCATTCTCTCTGACTCAAGGGAGGTCAGTCATTTGTTCTATTCACACCTTCGACAGGTTGGGTGAGGCTCCCACCCGGGGGCAGGGGGCAGGGGGCCATCTGCTTTACTCAGTCTACTGGCGCGAATGTGAACCTCATCCAGAAACACCCCTGCAGACACACCCAAATACCTGGCCCTGTGGCCCCATCGAGCTGACACACAGAATCAACCATCGCAGGGCTCACGCACGTGTCTCAAAGCCAAGGACGAGCGGGGCTGTGCCTGCCTGGTTTGCAGGCTAAGATTCACCCTTTAACAGCAGCAAACAGGTGTCACAGGTGTGACGGACACGTTCCTTGCGTCCCGCTGAATGTGGAAGTCGCATCATTTTGTCCTCCTGTATCCATCTGTCTCCTCCTTCCGCTACTTTGTCCTTTGTGAAGTCAGCTGGCTGGATCCATCTTCACCGTCTGCTAAGCAAACAGTAATAAAAACAGCCACTCCCTCACGAATCGCCAAGCCAAGGATGCGACGCGGCTGTTGAGCCACAGCTAGATAAAACACTGGCGATAAATCACTTGCTCTTTCTCAGGGTCACAAACACAACAAAGGCTGCCGTGGGATGAGTCGGAAACTGCCTGCCCTGAGTCCTGGGTCATTGCCCACCGCTGGCCCTGTCCGGCGGAGGCTCCGAGCTGGCCTGGTGCATGGCCGGAGGCTTCATGTCCATTTCGGATGCTTTCTGCTGGCCCGGGAGCAGATCTGGCGGGGGGACGCGGGAGCAGTCACGTGCCATCCTGTTCATCCACCACCAATTAAATCACTCGCCGACGCAGTGACTGTCCCCGAGCTCTCAGGCAGGCCTGGCGCTGGCTCGTCGGGTGAAAGCCGAAGATGCCCTGTCCCAGTGGCACTACATGAGGGCGGGTCCTGGAGTCCCGTCCCTGCGCTGCCTTCTCTCGTGCTGGCCATGCGGGTGGGCATCCCGGCTCCTCCCTGGCCCTACCTCCCACCCGAGTGGAGGTTCTGTGTACACGGGGCTCGCTGTGGAGTTGGGGGACAATGAGGTCTCTGGGTGCCCCGTGGGCTGAAACTTCTTCCCCCAAAGGGGGAGGCCTGGCTCACCGTGAGAGGAAACAGCCCAGTTTGTTCCTGCAGCAGCCGCAGTGTGGGCGGCCACATTCCCCCTGATGCTGGGAGCTGGGGCCGAGCCTTCGGGGTGTCAGGCACAGATGCCCGCCTGCAGGCTCCCTAGACCTTCGCCGTGCTGTGTTCAGCCAAGGAAAGGCCGCACCCCCCGTGCCCATGCCTGGCAGCACAGACTCTCCCCAGCACGGCACACCTGCCCGCCTGGTGGCCTGGGCAGGACGAATCCTGACTGTCGCCACCCCCGCCCCGGGTCTACCTGCTGTGCTGCACCCGAGCGGCAGCTGGTCCCGCCCCGCTCTGCTCCCGGGCCCCACCGCCCTTCCGGGAGACTGGCCTTGGCTGGGACTCCAGGAGAAGTTTCCGGGTCTCTTCCCTTTCCGGCGTTGCCCACGGGCAATCGTGGTTTCACAAGTTCAAGGCTGCGCCACAGCTGAGGCTGTGAGCCTCCCAACAGCCATGTGTCACCACAGCCTCCACCAGAAGTCCTGAGGCAGGTCACTCCACCCCACACCTGCCAAGTGCTTGTGATGCTCCAAAGTGTCCACCTGCGAATGGAAGTGTCCACGTGAGCGGATGGCTTCCTGCTAGAATCTCGCAGAACTGCCAGGGACACAGTTTTCAGCAGGACACAGAGAGAGGGAATTGGGCTGTAATGAACACACGTCCCCAGAGACGTCCACGCCCCTAAGGACTCCTTTCCCGGCCACCGCATCACTCACCCAAGCCCTGGCTGGCGCCCACTCATGCCTGGCCTTCAACACGCCTGAGCCGGCATGGAGGCTGC
The DNA here is from genome assembly GCF_000956105.1 of Propithecus coquereli. NCBI lineage: Eukaryota > Metazoa > Chordata > Mammalia > Primates > Indriidae > Propithecus > Propithecus coquereli. The sequence goes on along the minus strand of NW_012153341.1, from coordinate 385,887 downwards.
GGCTCGTCACGGACATGCGTTTTCCCAGTTGGCCAGAAGCACGGGCCAAAGATTAGGGCCTTGAAAATGCAGCCCTTACTCCATGCGGTAAAGCAGGAGCGCTGCGGCTCCCGCGTCCCGTCTCCGGGCACAGCCAGTTCCCAGCGGAGTCCTCGCAGCCGCGGGGAACACTCTTGTGCCCAGCACAAACCCAGTGTCCATGGAGGGGCGGGGACTGAAGGGGTTTCCTCTGTGATTACAACGAAGAGGGGCCAGGCCCTGCTGGGACCGCGGGAGCAGGTTAACCACCCGCCCAGGTGAGGCCCGCTCGCGGCCAATAAACCACCTGCGGACGGCGATTGCCGTGACTCACAGACAGCGGTCCTCATTGCTGTGGGCACTTTGGCCGGACCAACGTCCAGCGTGTCTTAAAATATTCTGCATATTAAAGATGGAGATGCTGCCTGCCCATCCCCCAGGTAGGGGGAGGAGGAAGCTGCCCGCCAAGCTCTGCACGCAGCTGGCGGCCGGTGTAGCAGCCCCTGGGACAGGGAATCCACCCGTGTTGTCTCCAGCTCGACTCCTAGCTGGAAGCCAAGGGTGGGACAGTCTAGAGGGGACGCACCAGAATCACAGTGGCCCCACAGGCTGGGTGACCATGTGGCCTGGTGGGTCCAGTCAGCGTCTGACTGAGGCTCGGCCTGCCTCCCGCGTCGGGGAGAGTGCCGGCCTCCTCTGAACGCACTGCTCCTCCTCAGGCCCGGTGGCTCAGGCGGCCCTATGCAGTGCACACACTCACACCTGCTCACACCACAACTGCTCACACTCGTGCACACTCCCACACAAGTTCACTTGTACACACGCACACACACTCACACATGCTCACACCACACCTGCTCACACTCGTGCACACTCCCACACAAGTTCACTTGTACACACGCACACACACTCACACAAGCTCACACCACACACACTCGTGCACACTCCCACACAAGCTCACATGTACACACGCACACACACACAAGCTCATACCACACCTGCTCACACTCGTGCACACTCCCACATGCTCACACCACACCTGCTCACACTCGTACACACTCACACACGCACACTCCAACAGCTTCCTGCCTTCAAGCCGGGCTGCAGGAGGGTCTATCAGGGGCCCGTCCTCCAGCAGCTGTGGGGGTCTGGCAGGATGGGCACAGGGAAGGTCGCCTTCCTCCGATCTGCCCCAGGCTCTGCCTCTGCACGGGGGCCATGGCGGGTGACGTGGCTTCGCGGAGCTTCCGACGTTTCATCGCTCACACCTGTGGGTTCCCTTTTCTGCTCACATCCACCAGAGTCAGGTTGTGTCAGTGCATTCGATAGAGTCCCGATGGGTGCAGAAAACACCCCCGGCACCCACTGGCAACTGGAGAAAGCAAGTCTCAGCTCAGCTGGTCTGACGCCCGTGGATGCTGCTTCCAGGGTCCCACCCTCCCGTCCTCCACCCTCTTCCCAGCTGCCTCTGGGCGCCCGCGGCACCGGCCATAGGCTGCGCGCCACTGTGGCTGCAGACAGCCTTGTGTGGCCGCAAACGAGCTGTGGAAATCGAGCACCGCAGCTTGTAAATAATACATGTTAAGCATATCACGGCAGCTGCAAAGGCGCCCTCTTGAATTCTGATTTTCTTTCCTGAGTGGGGACAGGGGCCAGAAGCACCCAGGGACGTGGACGTGTGCGACCGCCACCCGGTCCAAGGGACTGAACACGCAGCAGCGTCACACAGACGTGTGTGCAGCAAGCACCCCAGGCGCCTGCACCTGCTTCCTCCCCAGGGCCTGGGCTCCGGCTCCCAGCACCCCTGGGCCTGTCCGAGGGTCGGGGAGAAAAACCTACGCAGGCCCCACCGCTGACTTGCCCCCGCCCTGCAGCGCTGGCTCTTCTGCTCCCTGGGCTCACGCCCTTCCTGGGACGCTGGGCACTCGCTGGCCTCTGCCTGGTCCTCTGTCCCAGACCTTTCCTATGGTTTTATTGTTTGCTTCAAACAACAAAAATGTAACCTCTCACGGTCTAGAACCGGAAATGTGAACCAAGGCATCGGCAGAGGCGCTAGGGGGCTCCATCCCTCCCTGCCCTTCCTGGGACAGCACTGGTGGCTATGGCCACGACTCCCACCGCTGCTGCCACCACTTGTGCCCGTCCAGCCTCTCTGCCCCCCTCTTACAAGGACACTTGTCACCGGATTGAGGGCCCCCCGGGGAGGATCTCCGCATCTCAAGATCCTTAACTTAATCACCTCTGCAACGACCCTTCTTCCAAATTGGGTCACCTTCTCAGGCTCCAGGGGTTGGGCAGGGACACATCTCGGGGCCATGGCTTTGCAGGGAGGTCCCCTGTTCCTTCCTCACTTTTACGGTTTTTTCCTGGTTTCGCTTTACAAAGCCCAAAGACAGCAATGAAAGTCTTTTTTTCCCCACAAAAGACCTTAATATATACACACATCTGTGTGTGTGCGTGTGTGTGTGCGTGTGTGTGCATGTGCGCGTACTGGTAAAACACACATCACACAAAATTTGCCGTTTTGACCATTTTACGTGCACACCCCTGTGGCATTGAGCACGTTCACACTGTTGTACAACCGTCACCACCGTCCGTTTCCAAGACCTCCGGAATCTTCCACTCGCCAGTTACCCGCAGCACGACAGTCCCAGTGGAATCCGCTCTCCTAAGCGCCCCATCCCTCCCGCGCTCCCCGCGCCTGCACCACACGCTGCCTCACGGCTGGCGCTCTCTCAGAGCCTGCTTCTTCCCACTGCACCGAAAGCGGCTCATCCTTCCGCATGTCTGGTTCAAATGTACGAGCCTGGGCCCAGGTGGCCCTGCTTGGATTGAAGCCAGACAGTGGGGTTGGGGAGAGGCTCATGTCATTGACTCAGCCGGGAGGTTCCCGAGAGGCTGTCCTGGGAGCAGCGGGCCGGGAGAGGCAGGACCACAGGGCGCGGTGCAGGCGGGACAGGCCGAGCAGCTTCTCCCGTGATGGGAGCAGGAACGCTGTGCATGGCTGGCCTGGTCCGGCTGTAACATCGCACAGACACGTCCTCGGCGCTGTGCTGCAGCAGATGCCTGCGGTGATTTTCCGGAGGGGGAGGGCGCAGACCCTCTTCCGGAGACCAAAGGTCCCGAGCAGATGTGTGTTCTCCCTGAGTCAGGGGCAGATGCCGCGGCATCACCGTTCCCGCGTCCCCGAGAGGCTGTGATAGATGAGGAAGCTCCGCGGGGCTGAGCCCAGGCCCCAGGCGGGTCCCGGGAGCCACAGGAGCAGATCTCACAGCTGCAGGCCCAAGAGGACAAAACTGCTTTGCTTAAGAACGTGTTGAATTTGCAAAATGAAGAGAAACAGATGGAGGTGTCAGGGGAGGGCACCACGGCCGTGGCGGGAGCCTGCAGGGCCCCTTCACGTCCCGCCCCTCCACACCAGCTGCAGGGCTGGGAACAAGAGGAAATGGAAGGGACAGAGGGAGACGATGGCGGTGGCAGCTGCTCCTGTGGGGACACTGGCATCCCCACCAGCAGAACCACCTTCAGACCCACAGAGGTTCCATAGACAGGCCCTGGCTAGCACGGGGGTCCCCGGGGGTGAGAGCAGCACCGCAACCCTGTCTTCATGGAGGGTCCCTGTCATCCTCTGCCAACCCCTCCCATCCGCTCTGCCTCCCTCACCTCGGTCTGCTTCCAGCGTTGATTCCTCCACCGGTTCAAGCCAGTCAGCAGCTCCGTGCAGGCCGCCCTGGGCTTTAGGACGCCTTCCGAAGGGTCGAGGACTTTCACATCCCCAGTCGTCCACTGACCGTGGCCCCTGGCTTCCTCCATCCCTCCCCCGCAAGGAGGTTTGAGCCACCATAGACCTGGCATCTTGATGCCCAGCCGGGAGGTGACACGGCATCTCCGTGTGCCCACGCACTGCCCATCACGGGCCTGCACGGCTCGCCAGGACCCACCGCGGAAGGCAGGGGTGCAGCTCCTGGGGAGCAGACGGCCCCTCGCAGAGCCGCACACGCTGGATGAACGGCAAACACGGTTGGAGGGAGCCCAGGCCACTCTCACGGGGCAGAGGTTTGCTATGGCACTCAGACCATCAGGAAAATTAGAGTAACGTTGTATTCTAATGTTTTTTCATGAATTCTATCAATGGAAAGAGAGGCCATTGTCTCTAGGATGAATCAGAGCTGTGCAGAACACCGTTATGCAAAACACACATACTGGAAATACAAGAGGCTCCCACGGGTCGGCCCCAGGGCGGTGTTGTGTGAACGCCTTGTTATCCCACGGGCTTATCTAGGAGGAGGCTGAGCTGCGTCTGCCGCAGTCGCAGTGATGGAGGTGGCGCTGCCTACCCAGTTTCGTGGCGGGGACGCTGCCCCAGGTGAAAGCTGAAGGGCACCGTGCCTTCCACAGAGCAGCCTGCTCCTCCGTCCCCACTTGAGGCCAGGAGCACGTGCAGGTGTGAGGAGCAGCCCTCAGAAAGGGTGCTCACTGCGGCATTGACGGTGTGAGCACTAGAATTAAAATTAAACTAGGATACCAGTCCTAGCTATGCAGCCAACAGAACTGAAAACAGGGACACAAGCAGACACTCGTCCATGAATGTTCACAGCAGCTGTTCCCCACAGGCGAACGGGGAAAACAACGCGATTGCGTGGACGGATGAGCGGATGAGCGAGGCGCAGGGCACACGCACAGTGGCATATCGCTCAGCCCTGAAAAGGAAGGGAACTCTGACACACGCGACAGCACGCACAAACCATGGGAACATCACGCTGAGTGAAATAAGCCCGCCGCGCAAGGACGAATACTATGTGATTCCACTGGAATGAAGCACCTGGAATCAACAGGAAAATCCAAAGAGACGGAACGTAGCACGTTGGTTACCAGCAGAGCAATGGGAGGCTGTTGCTTGGTGGATACAGAGTTTCTGTTTGGGACAATGAAAAAATTCTGGAAATAGTGATGCTGGCAGCACAGTATTGTGAACATGACAAGTGCCACTGAATTGTGCATTAAAAATGGTGAAAATGGCAAATTTGCATTACGTATAAATTTCACCACAATAAAAAATAGAGAACTAGAAATGGCCATGTCGCGGTCAGTTGAGCCTGTGATGACAAATCACCGTAGACTGGGGCTTAAACAGCTGCGTTTATTGCTCCAGGTTCCAGAAGTGGGAATGTCTGAGATCGGGTGTCGGAGACTGGGGTGCGGGGCGGGCGGCTTCCTTGTTTGCAGACAGCGCTTTCGTATGGTGCCTCCGCATGGCAGAGAAAGCTATGGAGCTCTCTGGCTGCTTGCGGGGCACTGATCCTCTTCACGAGGGCACCGTCCTGACCTCATTACCTCCCAAAGGCCCCGTGTCCCAGTGCCGTCACCTGGGGGCAGGATTCCGCGTGTGCATTTAGGGGGCACAAACCTTCAGCGTAACAAGCCTACACCGGCCACTGGCAGGGAACTTGCTGGGTGAACGCCGGCACATCTACGCCAGGAGCAGGCTCACGTTTTCTGCAAAGAGCCAGACGGTAAACATGCTGGGCTGCAGGAGCCGTTCAGTCTCTGTCTCATATTCTTTTTTGTATTTTGTTTACAACCACCTAAAATGTAAGAGCCGTTCCTAGTTTGAGGGCTGTGCAAAAACAGGCCAAGGGCCGGATTTGGTCTGAGAGCTGTAGTGTACAGACCTCCTGGTCTCTGCTATGAAGAATCATGCGAATTACAAAGAATTTAGTACTTTTGTGTGTCCTGATCTTGAATGATTCCAGGATATATTGCAATAAAGCAATGTGCAAAGTGATACAGTGTGGTATGATCATACTGATGGAAAACAGAGCCATGCATGTCTATCTATGCATATCTGCATGTACCCGAGAAGTCTGGAAGGGCACCCACAAAGCCACCGATGGCAGTGACCTCTGAAGTGTGCTTCAGTGAAGGACAAGGAGAATTTTTTCATTGCTTTTAGATTTTGAATTTTTTTTTGCAAGCATAAAAAAAATTACTTGTGCAATTAAAAATAATTTTTGCAAATAATATGAAAGAAGGGATGGACACATTTGCCGTATCTAAAATGTGCATTATGACCGTGGTCCGTCTCCACTTGAGGAACTCTGCGAGTCTCTGAGTTTGCCAGGCGACCCCAGCCTCCTCCCCCGACCTCCAGGGCAAATGCTGTACTCAGAGAAACAGAGAGAACATTTCACAGCCGATGGCTCCGAGACCTTAATACATTCCCATAATGCCCAGTTCCCATTTCTGTCGCCTCCTGGACATAAAGCGAAGATATTTATGGACACCACAGGGCACCGCAATTGTTAATCAGGAGGCCCTTGGAGGGCTGGGAGTGTTCAGTCCTGCACTTTTCTACATAATGTCTCTCTCTAAGGCAGGCACTCGTTAACAATTTGCTTTAATTTTATGACCTGGGGCCAGGGTGTCAGGTAAACAGTTTTATGACCATTTTAACACAAGCCAGGCTGGACAGATGAATTCCTGAGCCTTTCCCCGTGGCACACAGGCACATTTCATCTTCCTTTCCTCCTGGCACAGGGAGGACCTGTCTGGCCTCACCCCCGCCAAGCAGGCTACAGCCTCGGCCACTCGTGGAGAGCTCAGGCCACGGCGTTTCTTGGGAGGGGTGCGGTGAAGAGCCCCATTCTCCCTCCCCCATCCCTTGGTTCGACGCCTCTGCCGGGCAAACCATCCTCAGCCCAGGCCATAAAGCTCTCTGCCCTGAGCTGTGCTGCTGTAGGAAGCTACAGGTTCCTGCGGAAATCCTGTCAATCTGGCCCCAGATCCCTTCTCCAGGCCACTTAAAAGCAGAAAAGCTGTGGCCCTGGGTGTACTTCTCGCTGCACAGAGATAACAATAATCACCGGCCACAGAGCAGTGGCCTTTGCAGAATTTGGGGGCGTTTTCACACTTCACATTCTCAACGCCCCACAACTGCCCAGGAGGTGTGTGAGCAAGTGCCTTTGTCCCCTCCCAGATCGGGAGGCCCAGGCCGGGCGCTGACGCAACTGAGCCAGAGCCACAGGGTTTGGGCAGAGCTGAGGCTTGCCGGAGAGTCCTGTCCCTGCAGACAGCTCTCCCTCCTCCGAAGCTCCTTCCTGAAGGAAGCAGGTGAAGAAAGAGTTGCCGATGTCCACACACGCAGTAACCTCTCTGACATTACCTATAATTAAACTAGCTTTTGCGAACCATTTTGTCTCATTGCCAAGCTTTGTGTTTTTATTCATAAATTCATTATGATCATAATAATCTCTCTCTCAAACTCTTGTTTTGAGAACCTAATGAGATGCCATCGGAGAGCACTTAGAGCACTGAGCAGTATTAACTGCTAACCACAACGGTGGCCCTATTATTGTTGTCATCACGGAATTTGAACTCTTGACATCTTTTTGCAAACCGAAGGGAAAAGAACATTTAGACCATTCCATAGTCTATGTTGATCTTGGTGCCGCATCATTCCCCAAGGGGCCGGGCAAAGCCCTGTAACTTCCTTCTAGAAGAGATGACAGCAATCTCCTCGAAGTTCCTGGTCCGGCACATCCCCTGGTGGAACTGGGCTGGCTCCTTTACCGCCAAGTCACTCGCTTTCCCTCGGGGGCTGTGTTGCAAATGCTGCCTCCACCCTGGGAGGACAACACATTTTGTTTTTGCTGTCATAGGTTTGTGGTGGTTTGCTTTTATTACAAAATAATCTCTACCAGCTCTAATAAATACAGAAAACATAACTATATAAAGTAAAAACCGCATCCAGGCCTCAATACCATCCATGGAGATAAAGGCAGAAAACTGATGCATGTGTGGCTGCTATGCTGTCATATGTGCACACACACATGCATGTGCATGCATGCATGCATGCACAGAAACATGCACACACATGTATGTACATAAATGTGGGGGCACGTGCATATAGATGCGTATGCATGCATGCACATATACACACGCACACATGCACACACAGGTATTCAGAGACATGCGCACATGTGCACACACATTTGCACACAGAGACACAGACAGGAAATTTGGTTTTCATGCTGTCTTTTAGACAGTATTAGGATTATACATGCACAGCCTGCAGTCTACTTTCTACATGTAACCATATGGGGTGGTCCTTCCATGTCAGAGCACAGGAGCGACCACATCCCTTCTCACGGCTGCATCATATTCCATTATGAACGCCCCTCAGTTCACGCACCTGTTCCTCTATTCCCGTGCACTGAGATAATGACCTGCAATGATTTCCTGATAAATGATGCCACAATGAATCTTCTTTTTAAGGCATCGTTGTATATGTAAGCCGGTATTTCTATAGAATAGAATAGATCCGTGAACTCGAGGAATGGCCTACCTGGGTCATACCACAAGGGAAATGAAGTGTTCTCTTCTCTCTAAATTAAAGTCTTCCAAAGAAATGGGGACTCAATGTTAAAGCAGCCACCTGCCTGCATCTCACCCACATGCCAGGCCTCTGAAGATTCCACTTACCTGAAATATTCCCATAGGCTGTCTACAGTAATTGGCCTCCACAGATAATTATTTGACGAGTCACATGTTGTCACAATTTGCTTGATACTTTGGGAGGAGGTGACATAATATTGTGACAATGTACTGTAACACTTGGCAAATCTTAGTGCCCAACGCGTGCCGAAGGTCACAGATTTCCAGCCAAGGCGGGGCTCACAGAAGCTGCAGCATCTTTGCTGAAGATAGATTGCCGCTACTCAGGTCAGGCTGCAGTTCAAAGAAGACACTAAATCATAACACATTACTTCTCACCTTGCTGAATTTGTGAACAGGATCCAACATGCCTTGACTTTGAAATATCCAATTAGAAATGCAGAAAGAGGAGGATGAAAGGTGGATCGTCCCTAAGCTAGCTGTTTCTCTCTCTTCTCTTAGAAGAAGAAAGTACTCCAGTTAAAAATTAGGAGCTAAATACTACGGCCTAAGTAACTATCTATGAAGTCAAAGTGTTTTCTCACTTGCCGTTCACAGCAACAAAATGCTCTTCCATCTTCTCAACGAGAATTGTGGAACCGACCGCATCAAAGAGAGGAAGGGCTGTGTGTTTTCTTCCAGCCCACTCGGCCCAGATACATTCCTGGGAAGCTTGATTTATTTTGCAAAGTGAGTGTCACCACAGCCTGAAGTGTTTAAAAATCACTCATCTTACCTAATTAGATCTCTCAGTAGCTCTGCAAGTTACTATTACACCATTCGTGGCACTAATGAGTGTCGTGACCTTGTGTGTCACGGAGACGAACCTCACTGTGGACACCTCAAGACCTGGACGTGTGTGGTGGTCGGACAGACCACCGTTCGGCCTCAGTTTTGTGAGCAGACTCCAGGGCATGTAGCCCATTTCAGGAAGCCACATGGCGTTCCGGTGCTCTGGGTATTTAGCTTGCTATATTTGAAGAGAAAAGGGGAAAAAAATATATAACCAAACATGATTTAACAGAACTGGCATGCCATTTACTCACCTTTTTTAAAAAAAAATCCCATGTTTTCAGCATAGACCTCATTAAAAACCCTCTAAGCAGAACGAGGATCTGGATCCTGTATATATTAATAAAATCATCGATTTTCATGGAGCCAACTTCTCGCTGGCGTCAGGAAACCCAACAACACTATGTGAAAACATCGCTCATGTCAATTTCCAACGTACACTGTTAATATCCAATTTCAAGAGCACATCTTTGATTTGTGAAAACAAATTGCTGGAAGAAGCAATTGCTGCTGGCGTTCTGTGTTTCTAGGTCTAGCATGTATCTTCATGGAAAATTTATAGGAAATATTTTCCTAAATTCCTCCACATCCCATATAGTATCAGTGTTTACCGTATATTTCGAAACATATGTGGCTTGATTAATTTTTTAAATGACAACCCATGCATTTAAAATGAAGTTCCTCTAGGGTGCATAAATTAAATCGCTTCCATTGAAGGATTAAAAATGAAAGGTAAAAAAAGGGCAGACGCTGTAGTCCTACTGAAAAATACAAGCTTGAATTCTCCTTAGCATTTGGTAGGGGACCCTCTCAACCACCCGCCAGAAGCCGCAAGGCTGCAACCTGTCTAGATGGGAGAGTTAAGAAGAATGACTCTGGGAATTAAAGCAAGGAAATTAAGGACATTCGTGGGAGAGTTCAAGGGAACCAATTGTTCTCTGGGATTATTGATTGAATGTTAAGCCAAGTAATATTAGCATCAAGTAGAGAGCACAGACCGGAGGAGCAAATAAAAGAACAATGCATTTTAAATGCAGTTGTTTCAAAGGGCACTAAGCAATCACTCTATTAAATAAGTCACTCGATGCTGAATGCATTGAAAGCTGCCAGTGCGTCTCTGTGTGCGTACAAAGCACAGCAAAACAGGGAGAAAGCAAGCGGAATAACAGTGCAAGCAGGAATGCGACGACCTGTCAAATCGGGCCGCTGGTTTAATAATTCGGGTGACAACAGATCAGGAGGCGAAGCCACGCACTGGTAATGAAGTATTAATAAAAACAAGGTAAAAACGTGTGAGTAGAAAAGCCGCGATGTCCAGAGCAGGCGCTTGGAGTAATTAACCTGTCAAGGATGAGGCTGGCGGAAACGTCTGGGTCTGACGTGATGCTCGGAACAAGCCGGGGTCATGAGCTGCGGTTTGGCAACACGAGATGACCTGCTGGTCTGTTTGGCTTCACTTGGACAGAGCGTCCCTTCTTCCTTCCGGAACGACCTGCTGCTGCTTGAAACTCGGGAGATGTCACATAAACATAAAAAAGCAGTCCTGGATTTCCGTAGAAAATTAAGATCTAATAGCACCGCGGCCATCTTCCCTCGTGGCTGGAATCTGCTGTGGCTACAGGGAAGGGAGGGGGAGCGTCCCTCTCTGCTCTGCACACCCTTGTGTTGTGCTTATTCTCACACGCCGCCCGCCCCAAGTGCGAGGGGACCCTGCGCGTGAGAGAGCTCTCTTCCCTGATAGGCCAACGGGGCTCTCGATATACTGTGGGTGAAAAATGTAGGCCCCCCTGGCCCCGATAAGTTTATATGCAGTGGTGGCCTTCTTTATATATCACTGTGAAGATGATATAAAGATTACAAGAGTTTGTGCGCTCCACGCCATACAGGAAGAAAATCAATCTCTCGTTCCACTAAAAAGCTCAGAATGCAACTGGAATTTTACCTGCGTCAGGTAAACAAATCGTCGTCTAACTTCAATGGCAGAAAAAAAGAGTGTTAGAAAGTCTTTACCACTCTACTTTCAACTCCCCTGTTATTGTCTAAGTCAGACGGATTTTTCAAGGGAGGAGGTTATTAAGGGGCGACTAAGATGAAACCATGCTTTGGAATTTGTAATAGAAATATTTTAAAATTTAAATCACCAGTGAAAAATTGAAGCCATGCAGTTGGGAAACGGTGATTTTCTTTCTTTTTGGTCATTCACTTTCTATGAAAAGTTCAGCCCTACGTGATACTTGCTTCTCAGCCTCACTGTCCAATCGTGGGCTGGGGAAGCAGCTGCGTGACCTTGGACTCGCCAGGGTGGTGGTAACAAGATGTCTTCCTCCCTGGACGTGGACCCGCGGGCACCGCACTGACGATGCTCCTAGGATGGAAGAACAGGCTCTGTGACGGTTTCCAGCTTCGTACACGTGAAGACAGGGGAGTTCCAAGGTAGCCTACGGCCCCGTCTGCTACAACATGATTCCTGCTCAGAGGGCCCGTCCACGTGTCTGGGGGAAAACAGGCTTCGGAAACCATCCACTCAGGAGTGATCTCTCTGGCTCATTGACGTGTGATTGCTACGTCGTGCCTTGTTGAAGTGCGGCAAGTCATCCCGAGCGTGGAGGTGTCCCGACAGTGGACATGGCGTGCTCATCACGATGCCTGGCACATGGCAGAGGCTGGCTGCGGGCCGGCTCTCAAGGCCCAGAGGCCGCTGCATCACTTAGCAATTAGGGGGGTGAGGAGTTCAAATCCAGGTGCCCCATGTGTTGGCCGGGAAGGTTATGATCACTAAGCCTTGTTTATGAAATTAGAATAACTCCTACTTTGTAAGAATTCCACAAGGTCACATGAAACCTGAAGGCCAAGGCAAGCACGCAAATATTGTCATGATTATGACTACAACGAACGACCTGCTGTCCCAGGAGGCATCTTTCAGGAATTGATCAGATGTAGCCAAATAAATTGGACATCCGTGGGCTGTCCCCACTCTAACTTAGCACATTTCTCAATCGATGGTTTAGGAGACGAGTAGGGGGTGCAGAACAGTGAGCGTTGCCGGTCCACTCGGTGACTGAGGCTCAGCGGCTGCTTGGGTGCCCCTGTCGCAGGACCACAGAGCCCAGCAATGTGCCCTTGCCACGTGCTCTGGAGATGAAACGGCTCATGGAACCTTCTTAGTAAATGTGCCCTTTGCTCCTGGTGGACGAAGCATTTCATGACTCATGCAATATTGTAAACTTTTATTTTCTTTACATGGACTTGGCTATTGTTATAACTGCTACTCTCAGGGACGGTGATATGGATTCACCCAAATTACTAAAGCCGCTTGGAGATAGTGTCTCCAGGACTCAGGGCCACTTCCAGGGTACGCCTGTTTTCTTGGTATTTGCCACAAAGACCCGAAGTTGCCATAGCACTAAGTCACGGCCTCTACTTCATGACACGAACATGAACTTGAACGCCATTTCAGGCAGGGCAGCCACCACGGCGGAGTCGCTCTTAGAGTTGTTGAGATGTTCTTTGGAACCAACTGAACAAACTGCAGCCATCAATAAGAATAACTAGTGTGTCCCATCACCAGAACGTAAGGGGTGTCCAGGGGACACCCCAGCTCCAGAGGGAGGGTTGCTGCTCTACGTGCCTTGCCGTGTTCGACGTGCTCTGCCTCTATCGGGAGCTCAGAGCTAAACCTGGAGAAGAACGAGCTGTGGTTGCTGTTGGGATTCGAGGCCTGGGCCCCCCCGCAGGACACTGAGGTGCGTCTCTCATTAAATGACACACACAGTCTTCCGAACCCCCCAGCTGCAGAGAGGAAACACATGCAAAGAACTAAGAAGCGCGTCTTCATCTCACAGGCGGCGCCCACGGGCCCAGCACCCGCGCACCCAGCACACAGCCCACCCGCCCAGCCCGGCGGGCCCCGCAGAGTGTGCCCCGCCCGCGTGATTCTCCACTCATCAGCGAGTATCAGGATTGCTCCTGCCTGGCAGCGCGAGGTTTCGATCCCATCCTGCAGCTGGCGACCTCATTCTTCGAGAATGAGCACTGACTGCTTCAGGCTTTTCTGGAAGTTGCTTAAAGTGGAAAACGAAAACCTGCACGTTAGATCAACAAAAAATCCATGTAATGAGTTATTGCTTCCTCAACCCGTTTGGGGGAAATAGCCTTTCATTTGAACCGCGGGATTTTCTCCCCATCAGCAAAGAGTTGGCGTCAGCCTGCCAGGTGAACGGTGTTCTGTTAACTGAACGCCCCAGGCCTGTCCCCTGAGCTCCCCAGGCCTGTCCTTGTTTTCACAAAGACACACCATCTGCTACAGATGCTCCAAAGGGGACGTCAGTGCCTTATGGGATGTTGATCATATGTTAGCCACTTCTGTGAGTGGAGACATATTTTGAAAGCTGCCAAGTCCACCTTCCTCATTCTGCATGTATGAAAAATTCATTGCGGTTGCTATTTGTCAAGAGACTGCAAACATTTCCCATCATCTGTCTCAATCGGTGCTCGAATCTCCACGCCCATCCCAGAAACCCACAGGCCTTTGCCCCTCATCCCCCTCCTTTTCTCTCAAACCAAAATTACCCACCGTGGATTTTCTAAGAATAGAAAAGATGTCACTGCCTTTGGCTCTATCAGTCTGTACAAACCGTGTACCGTATGGGAGGCGCGTATAGTTTGGGGTCAGAGGAAGCTCCCCGGCAGCACCTGGCCATAGTCGCAAACATACCAAGTGCAGCAGGCAACAGGTCACGTTCGGGGAGCTGTTCGTGCTTCGGGTAAATTTGGGCGTGTAATTGTTGTAACGGTAGCGTGACACCTTACCCACATCTGCAGACGTGTGTTTGTCCCAAGGTGGTGTCTGAATATTTATACTGCATCACGGCTATGCAGCAGGAGGGAGAAACTTCATAGCTGTTTGAAATATTTGTTCAGTATAGATGGACAAACCGAAAACCCGTGGGGCTTTGGGGTTTTTTTTGTTTTGTTTTGTTTTTAATTATTATTGCTTTTCATTTCACTTTCCAGTTGGCTAGAAAATTCCGTGTTCAGGCCCATCATGAGTGCCTTGAGCGCACTCCCCTGGGTAGACAGGGACCAGGGAGAGAACCGTGACAGGGCAAGCGTCAGAGCCGCGTCTTTCCAAACAGCTCGAAGTTTCTTGGGCGTTGAAAATCTCGAACTCTAACACTGTGAAAAAAGTAGAATAAAAAGGAGCCGGCATATCCGTTTCCATCTGCTTTATCCTCCCCTAGCACCTTGTTATTTAAAAGGAGCATGATCAAGCCACACATCGGCACCCGACAGCCACGCCACGCAAGTTAAGCCCCTTCCAGACAACTTGAATAAAGAAGATTATTCCCATTAAGGTATCAAGTCGTATCCACGAGACCGTGTGGCTCTCGAATGTCACTAACGAAATGAAAGGCACGACAGAGGGGTTAAGCGGGCTGTCCCGCTGCTTGCAGGGTCCCGCCAGCAGGCAGACAGGAACCCGGGTGGCAGGAGGGGCCCTCCCCCTCCCCGGTCAGGCCACCCCTGTCCGTCAGGCAAATACAATAGGAATTACTTAATTTAACACCGTTTCAGTTCTAATTGAATCCCATTTTCTAAATCCTGAATAAATACATTACAACTGCTGCTTCGGTCAAACGGAGAGAAATAGCCATCTTTTAATGACTCCCCTGTGGATTTAGCGCCTATTCCATCGGTGAGAATAATGATTCCGACATCCCTGGAATACATTGAAGGGATAATGGTTATTTAAACACGCCAAGTCTTTATAGACCAGATAAGTATTTTAATTTGCATTTATGAAAATCAAAAAGTAAGTACGGGAAACGGGTGCCAGTTTGTAGACTTCCCAGCTCACCAAGAGCGCAGAGCCTGGCAGATGCAGGACGCGAGAGGAGGGGAAAACTTCGCGCCATCGGCCACGCTGTCCACCGCGCCCCAGCAGGACCTGATCCCGGCCCGCCTGTCCCCAGCAGCATCTGGACAGGGGTCCACACAACAGTGCGCCTGACCGTGGCCCTGCCGGCCCAGGGGCTTCGGGAGCTGCCGGTTGCTCCGACCGGTGTGGGTGCGGCGGCCCGGCCCAGTCCTGAGCTCGACACCACCACGTCTTGGCACTCTGGGGTCTCCAGTCCTCTGTCCCCACTGCCCCTCGGTTTTCGGGACCTTTGCATGTGCTGAGCTCTCTGTCTGTAAACTTCACGTTTATTTATCGATGTCGTTATTCGATTCATGTTTGTCCCTCCTGCTAGGCAGTAAATTAGGAACCTTGTTTATTTTGTTCAATATCGTACCCCAGCACATTGTACCTAACACACAGTGTGCTCTCGCTAAGCTTCCGAATAAATGAGTGATCGATCAACGAATCAATCAATCCATGCCCTACTTTGCAATTTCTGTTGAGCTTAAACATAAGCCATTTGGTGAAGCTGCATCTTGATGACTCCAACAACCCAGTGCCTCTTAGATTCAGAATTACTCCATGTTCATTACTTTCCCAATTTTCTCTCCTGTAACCCCCCTTTATTCTGCCCCTCATGATGTTCAGGTAGGTCCTCCCATCCCAATTTGCCCAGGGACACGGGACTCTTCTCCCGGCACTTGGGCTGACCCCGTCCCTCGAGTGTCTGTGCTCCCTTCCCGACAACTGTAAATCTGCTGAGGTGAGGCCCCTGTCGAGCTTTGTGCAAACATGGCGGGGCAAAGGCTTGCCTGAGACGTGGCCAGCGGGCCTCGCCCTGCAGGTCTGCCTCATCCCCCTCCAGCCTAATCCCCCCTGTTCGTCACAACTTGCAGTGGTCAGGGACCCCCATTGTGTCTTTGAAACGTGGCCCCGGTGTTACTCCACCTGGCTCCCACGGGTACCTGGGGAGACGACCCAGGGGCCCCAAAGTGGACAGCCAGGTTCCTGCTGAGGCCGGCAGCTCCCTTATCAGAGCAGAGACTGCAGGGCCAGGCAGGGAAATCTTTAACAACCGCTCTCGGGAGAAGAGGGTGGGAAGGTCCTATCTGTAGCATTTGCCAATTGCTGTGGTGTAAATTCTTCCACTGTGGCCAACTGTGGGCTACCAGTGTGACTCAACTGGGTGTGGCATTGGGAGGAGCTGTGCACTGTCATGTCTCCTGGGCCACAGAGGCTGCTTCAGCACCACGGGTGCTGCAGGGCTGGACCACCGGTGCTACAGGGCTGGGCCACGGGTGCTGTTGCCTTGTAGGAGAGGACGAAGGAACAGCAAGTTCTCTCCCTTCCTCTCGCCCCACCTTTGGCTCTCATCCACTGCACGCAGCTCCCAGATCATTTCTCCGGGACGGCTGCTCCACCATCCGAAGCTGTCTTACTGACTTGCCTGCCCGTCTGACACCCGCCCCGTGGCAACCTAGACTCCAGGAGAGCAGAGACCTCGCCTGTCCCATCTGGGGAAGCCCAGCCCACCACCCGACACACCCTGTTTACACGTTACCTTTGGCTTGATTTTCTCGTCCAACAGAAGATGGTTCCAGACTAGGTTAAGTCTCATTCCCTGTGTTCATGAACCCGCTTATGTCCCTGAGGTTTTGCAGGCATTTGGAAATGCTTATCTAACTACATAATGAAATTGATTTTAAAAGCTGCACTCTTCATGCAGGCGTTTCACGGAAGACATCCCTGCAGACCCCAAATCTCCCTTCTAAACATAATCAAAATTCAAGAACATTGGAGCAAAATAATTTCCTCAAAATAAGAATAATGGACAAACATATAAATATAAAAGAGGGGTCTAAACACATGAGAAACCTCAAATCTTGAGTTCCTCTTGCCTTCAAGTAGATTTTTCCCCAGGAATGGAAAAGGAGCCGGAACCTGGGACGTGACAAAGCCTTAGCCTGGCCCTCGTGCTGCAAACAGAGCCTCCCCCGGCCCTGCATCCCCCTGGCAGCACAGGAGGCGCCCCCCTTAGAAGAGAGACCCAGCGCTTACATCCCGTGGGACAGAGGCATGGGGATGAGTCCAGTGGCCGGGCCAGTCAAGCCTGACGACTCCTTCCTCAAGGGCGGGTCACCAGATCTGCTGCCCGTGTGGGTCGTGTCTTGAAACCAAAAAGAATGGAGTTTGGTTGACAGCAGGAGAAAGAGTCTTGGTTGAAAGTTCACCCGTAAGTCACACTGATTCTGTTTTTGTTTTGCTTTGGGGCTGTGTGCACGTGAGGAACAGAGAGAGAAAGTCCTGGCTGTGGGCTGTGTGGTGAGGAGCAGCCTCTCTGCCGACCGAGCTGTAATCCCCACGTGGGCAACGAGCGGGGCTGGCAGCGCAGCTGGTTGTGCGAATTTACATCTCAGAGATTCGAGTCAAAGGTCGAGTGTGGCAGTAGAACCACGCTCGACACAGACAGCACCGCCCCTGGCCGAGAGCCGCATCCGCACGACCGGGCGGTGGAGCAGAGCCCCTTTGCGCACGTGAGCGGAGCCTCTCGGGCGGCCACTGCTGCTGCCACTTGCTGCCTCAGCTGCCGTGTGCGCAACGGTGGGGCAGACGTGGACCTGCCATGCGCAATGGTGTGTGCTGTGGTCTGGAAACAGAGCTCTTCTCAACAGTGGCGATTTCTACTTGTCCCCTTACAAATTGAGCTACTTTTTAAATGCTTGATGTCTCCACCCTCCCCTTCTATTCCTGGATGCCCCTAGGAAGCGCGATCTGCCCACATGGCAGCTTGCCCCGTCTACCCACTGCCCTTCATATGATAGGGGCGACTGTCCTGCTATCTTAGTGGAAATAGCAGGGTTGCCGGCCCTATTATCTCAAGGCAGTGGTGCGGGAGGCGTGGGGAGCTGGGCTCTCTCACTCACTGTTGATAAGAGAGCTTATCAATGGAACAATTTTAGATTATTTTTTGCTTGTTTAGGTTGATTTTTAAAAATTGTGCAGAGCAGTTGGGCAGTATCATTTAGAAATTAAAATGTGCATACCCATTGACCCAACAATTCCATTTCTAGGAAATCTATCTGCAGAAATAACAGCAAAAATGAGCAGACACACATAAATGGGTAATCATCATGAATCATCATGAAAGCCACAAAAGACCTCCTCACTTATCAAAAGTGGTGTCTTTAATTTGGGGGCGTCTATATAATGGCATATTCTGTGCAGCTAATGCAATGATGCACATCTAACCTAAGGGTGGAAAGATGCCCAGGGCACTTTTTAAATCAGCTTTGTCGAAGCATAATCGCTACAGTAAACTGCATATATGACAACTGTGTAATCTGGTGCATTTTAACACATGCTACAGCCCTGAGCCAATCCCCTCACCAGGAAGGACACAGCCACCTCCAAAAGTCTCCTCCTGCCCCTTGGCACTGCCTTTCCCCAGGCAACCACTGATCTTCTCTCCATCGCTGGAGATTAACTTTCACTTCTAGAGCTTTATGCAGCTGGAATCCCACAGTGTGTACTCAATTCCGTCAGGCTTCTTTCTCCTAGCATCATTATTTCCGGATCCATCCGTGTTGCTGCGAGTATCAATAGTTCATCCTTTCATTGCCGAGTAGCTTTCGGTTGCACAGATGCACCACGATTTATTTATCATTTTTTCTGTTGCTGGACATTTGAGTTGTTTTTAATTTAGGACTAATACAAAGAAAACAGCTATGAGCACTCACGTACACGTTTTTGTACGGATGTCTGCTTTCCCCCTGACAAACACCTACGAGTAGCCTGGCTGGACCTCGTGGCAGGTGCAGGTCTAACTTTTTAAGAAACTGCCAAGCTGCTTTGCAAAGTGGTTGCCACGTTTCACATTCTCACCACAAGTGTGGGCACACAGGATGTGTTTCGCTTTTATTTATTTTTTAAATAAATTTATTTATTTTAATGCACAAATAAAAATGGCCTATATTTACCACGTACTCGTGATGCTTTGCAATATGTATACATTGTGGAAGGGCTCGGTCAAGCTGATTAAGAGAAAGAAAGAATAAAAGAAAATACCAAAATAGTACACACATACAGTCATATAACTAAATGCCCTCCTTGCTAAATTTGCGTTCAAACACGTGTACGGCATGTCCTGCCGCGTCTCACCTATGGCATGGAAGAATCCCCATCGAACTCTTAATGGTGCTGACCTCCAAAAGAGAGATTTGAAACTAAATTTTTACTGGAGTTTTAAAATAATTTTCCTAGCATATGTTACTTTCATATGTTTAAAAAATTATTTTATAGCTAACGGTGTGTTCAAAATTTCAAATCTGAATCCATCTCAGCCTTGATCCAGGGAAGGCCTCGGACATCACGCATCTGAGCTTCTCTCCAATGACAGGTCCGCTCGAGCCCTCTGGCCCTGTGTCCCCAGGCACCCGTCTCTAACTTGCCACGTGCCAGCTGCTGTGGGGCTATTTGCAGGTGGCGCTGTGCCGAGCAGTCAAGCTTGGCGACGCAGCTTAAAGGGAATAGCGCTGTCACTCGGACATCCCGGATTCGGGGGTCCATCAGCCACGGGAAAGGGTGAACCGCGCCACCCCTGCACCTCTGCGAAATGTGAGAACGTGGCCAAGGGACCTCAGATGTCTACTCTTGGTTTGCCATGTTTTTTCTCTGAATCAGAATTATGTAACTTATGTACATGATATTTGCATGAGATTGTTTTGTTGATGTTTGTGAGGGCACCAGTTCCTTTTCCAGCCAGCCCTTTATAAGATTTTTTTTTAAAATCAAGACTATCTTACAGATGTTAGATTGCAACTACATTTTAAACAATGGCCTGAGAGGGGCTTTTCTAAATAGCTATCAGCTCCGTTCTCTTGCATTATTAGCAAACTTTGCATTTTCGAAAGACCGGAGTCTGAGCAGGTGCCGCAGAAGCCCTGGGGAGAGCTGACAAGGGCGGCTCTCCACAGGTCAGGGCACGATGGGTGCTGCTGCCGGGGGCCGCACCCCAACTCCCGACACGCCACGAGACTTGCTGGTCCAGGGACTCAGAGCCCAGGCGATGCACACATGGGAGGCGAGAAGAGCCCACAGCCGTTGTGTGCAGAGGCCCGGACAGCCCAGGCTCCTCCCAGCCCGACGCTCTGGGCGTCTCGGTTCCTCTTAACTCTCAGGAAAGACACACCCCTCCAAGATTTAGGGGACCAGGGGCAGGGGGCAAGGGACGAAATCACTTATCTTAGAAGCACCGGTTACAGCTGTGGGTCTGTGCACTAGGATGGAAGCGTGGAGAGGTTACTGAGACCATCTGTGGGGTCCCTCACTCATTTAGTTAAATATAAATCAGGGTAGAAGTCACTTAAAGTTACCACGAATGACAAAAATTAGCTGTCTCCATTTATAATATAAAATTGAGCCAGTTTTGTAATTTTTTTTACATGGATACACAACTTACTTTGTGACTTTTGTAAGTTAGTACCTCTAGATACTCAATTTCTCTTCTGTAAAATGAAGATAACAGCACCTGCCTCACAGGCTGGTCACGCGTTAAGTTACTAACTAGAAACAGCGCCGAGCACGTGCTAAAGTCTCTAGTCGTGCTGGCTGTGAGTGTTCGTATTATCTCTCTCTGAAGTTTGATCCTCTTTCCCACACAGTAAGACCACATTCATCTACTGACTCACTCACTCACTCACTTACTCACCCCTTGCCTGCGGGAAGCTGATGGCAGGGTCTCAGCCAGTTGCTGGGGATGATGGTGAGCGAGAGGGGCATGATGTGGAAGCGCAGACTCCACGGGACACTGGAGGGAACCCGCCCAGGGACAGGGATGGGGAAGGATGTAGGGAGCTGGCAAAGGCTGCCGCCTGAGAAAGGCACACAGCAGCACAGCTGGAACAGCTTGCAGAGGTGGGGGCACAGCTCTGGCTGGAGGATGCTGATAGTTTTGAAAGGGAGAGCAGTGAGTGTTGGAGACAGTAAGGAAGATGTGATTTGGGGTTGGACTGGACAGAGGGAGATGCAGAAAGAAGAACCAGGAGTGGTTCCAGACCTTGAGCTTCGACATCTGGAGGAAGAGTAGGGCACAGGCCAACCTGCGGACACTGGACCAGGAGAGCCGTGAGTACCCCATTGGGGGGTGTTGAGTCTGCAGATGATGAAGGGGTGGCCATCCTGTAATAAAAAGGACCTGGCATTTCAGGGCTGTCTACCAAAGCATCTTTCCTAAAGAAACAAATGTCCTGGAGGCTTTTATTGAGTTATTCAGATAATCGTTATTT
The DNA here is from genome assembly GCF_000956105.1 of Propithecus coquereli. NCBI lineage: Eukaryota > Metazoa > Chordata > Mammalia > Primates > Indriidae > Propithecus > Propithecus coquereli. The sequence continues at coordinate 364,461 of NW_012153341.1, read as the reverse complement.
ACTAGGAGTAACTGTTCAGGATCAAACAGAATGTTGGCCTCATAGGTTGTCACATAGGTGAGAGGAACATGCATGGTTCTACACTGTGATCACTCCCATTCTGAACACACGTGCAGAAATGATGGAAGGCGACACTGTGATTCGGCTAGAAGTGATGGAACACAAACTTGAACCCAGGTCTGCCTGGCTCCGGGCATTATTGCCCTTCAGGGACACCTCAAAGGATTTATGAGAATTCCTTTACGGAAATTAACAGAAAGGAATCTTGGAAGTAATGAAAATGTAAGATAACGTTTGCAGATTTCTAATGTGAGATACGATTGGTAGATGTTTCCCATTGGCAGGTACTCTAATGGTTTCTTAAAAAATGCACCAACTGGATATAATGTCAGGTTTCTGTACGCTGAGAGACAGTGAAATACAGTTCAAACAAGGTGGAGTCAAAGACTTCAGGTTCTATTCCAGTGATGGAGAGGTCTGGGAAGAGCGATGCTTCCACCTTTACAGCAAGCAAAGAACTGAACAGACTGCAAAACACTAGCTTTTCTTGAACCCATCAAAGAACCGAAGTTGCAGAGCAAACAAAACACCCCAAACCTGCGGAGAGACAGACGCTTGCAGGGAAAAAGAAGAGCCACGCATTCATTTAGTCAGAGCAGATGTTGCCTGACACCATATATGCTGGTAATAAAATTCAGCTATGAAATCTTAACTAATTGGTAAAAGTCAAGTGTGGGCAAGCGTGAGAGTGTAAAGCTCTGGGATTGCATGGTGGGGTTCGTGCCTCTTACAAACCCACCAAGTATCACTGTAGCATATCCAAAAGGGAAATAGGTGACAATGGTGGCACAGAAGACGGGAGGGAGGAATTAGAAAGACACTGTTGTATCTTTACACTTTATCTGAGTTGGTATAATTATCACTTGAAAGTGAACTTAGATTTTTTAAACTATATATTGGAAATACTAGGGCAAGCATTAAAACATTAAGAGACATAAATGATCAATAGCAGAAATAAAGTGGAATTATAAGAATCATCAGTCAACTTAGAAAAGGCAGAAAGTGGGAGAAAAAACAAATAAAACAAGTAAAAAACAGCCAGAGAAGTGACAAGTTTTAATCCAATTATATCAATAATCATTTTAAATGTGAATGGTCTAAAAATAAGAGACAGAGATTGTCGAGTTAGATAAAAAAGAAAGACTCAATGATCTGCTGTCTGCAAGAAACCCATTTTATTAATAAATGTAAAGACGTCGATGCACCAAAAGCAGAAAGATGGAGAACGATGCACCACGAAAACACAAACCGAAAGAGCGCTGGAGCAGCTATATTAATTCCACACCCAGCAGAGTTTAGAACAAGGAACACTGTCAGAGATAAAGAGGGATATTACCTGATGCTAAAAGAATCAAATCTCCTGGAAGAGATAGTACTAACACAGCTTCAAATTATGTGAAACAGAAACTGGTCAATCTGAAAGAGAAGGAAAAATCTATAATTACAGCTAGAAATTTCAACACTTCTCTCTCAGCAATTGGAATAACAAGTTGGCAAAAATAAGTACAGATATGGATAACCTAAACAGTGTCATCAACCATTTTGACCCAATTGACATTTATAGAACATTCTACCTAACAATAACAAAATATACACTTTCTCCTCAACTGCAGATGAAATATTCACCTGGGAAGACCATATTCTGGGCCATAAAACATACCATAATAAATTTAAAAGTATAGAAATCATGCAAAGTATAGTATCAAAGACTGAATTAAACTAGAAAATCAACAAAGATATCTGGAAAGTCCCCAGATATTTGGAAATTAAATAACATACCTCTCAATCAAACATGAATAGAAAGGAATTCTCTGAGTAAATTAAAATGATTTTGAACTGGATGAAAATAAAAACGCAGCATATCGAAATGTGCGGGATGCAGCTAAGTACTTAGAGGACAATGTATTAGATGCTGATGCTTGAAAAAAATACATTTAAATCAATAACCTAAGCTCCCACCATTACAGAAGAGATTCCATGTAACTCTAAAGCAAGAAGAAGGAAGACAATAATAAAATTTAAGTCAGAAACCTATAAAAATTAAAAATAAAAAAATTATAGAACACCAAAGCAATCAAAAGCTGGTGTTTAGGAAAAAAAAAAATCAATAAAAATTTTAAACCTCCAGCCAGGCAGACCAAGTAAGAGGGTAATGTGAGAAATTATCAATGTCAGGAATGACAGAGGGGTCATCACTCCTGATCCTCCAGACACTGAGGATAATACAAAAATATCACAAATATTACGCCGATAAATTTAACAACTTAGATAAGATGTACCAATTCCTGGAAAAATGCAAACTACCAAAACTTACTCAAGCATACATAGATAAACTGAAGAGATTTACATCTAGTAAAGAAATTAAACCAGTAGTTTAAAACCTTCCAAAAAAGAAAACTCCAGATCCAGATAGTTTCATTGGCAAATTCTACCAAACATTTAAAAAAGAAATAATACCATGTCTGTAGAATATCTTCCAGAAAATAAAAGAGAAGAGAACACTTCCCAGTTTATTTTACAAGGCCATGTTTATCCTAACACCAGTACCAGACAGACGTATGACCCCCACCAAAAAGAAAAAGAAAAAGAAAAAAAGAAAACTACAAATCAATATCCCTTATAAACATGAATGCAAAAATGCTCAACAAAACAAATTGAACTCAGCAATACATAAGAAAGACAACACATCCTGATCCAAGTACTACAAAGCTGGTTCAAGAGTACAAAGTAAAACAGCATAATTTACATATTAATAATCTAAGTACAGGGAAAAAAGATCATCTTAGTAGATGCAGAAAAATATTAGACAAAATTCAGCATTCATTCATGATAAGATATCCTAGCAAATTAGGAACAGCAGAAAATTTCTTTGACCTGATAAAGGACATCTGTGAAAACAAAATTATAGCTAGCAATATACTTAAGAGGGAGACACAGTTCTTTTCCCCCAAGATCAGGGACAAGACAAGGATGTCCCTGAGCACCATGCCTACCCAACATTATGCTGGATGGCTTAGCCAGTGGGAGAAGGAAAGTAAAAGAAGAAATAAAACTGTCTTTATGTGTGAATGGCTTGATTCTTTACTTGGAAAACCACAAAGAATCTACAAAAAAGTTCCCAGAGCTAATATGTGAGTTTAGCAAAGTCTCAGAATATAAGGCTAATATACCAAAATAATTTCTATTTCT
>NW_012153341.1:347370-360755 GCF_000956105.1 Propithecus coquereli | reverse complement strand
TTTGCAACTCTGATGCCTAATTCAAAACTTGTATCTAGGACTCTTAAACTCATCCCAGTAAAAAATGGGCGAAGGTCTGACCAGAGTCTTCACCAGATGGCGCGTGGATGGCCGAGGAAAAGATGCACAGTGTCTTTAGGTGTTAGGGGAGAGTCAATTAAATGACAACGCAATGCCTCTGCACATTTACCAGAAGGGTTAAAATGTAAAAAGGCCAACACGAAGTGCTGGCAAGCAGGCGGCGCAGCAGGATCTCTCGCCCACTGCTGGTGCGCAAAATGGTACAGGAACATCGGCTCAGGGCTCTTCGGTTTCTTACAAAGTTAAACATCCACGCACTATACGATCCAGCAACCCTTCTCTTAAGTATTTACCCAGGTGAATTGAAAATGTATGGTTAAGAAAAACCTACACAAAGATTTATAGAAGCTTTACTCTTAATTTCCCCAAATTAGATACAATTCAGCTGCCCCTTAACAGCTGAATGAATAATCAGATGGTGCTGAGTCTACATAGAGTGGAAGATGACTCAGCAATATAAAGAAATAGTGATGGAGACTCGCACGGCGTGGATGAATCTCAGATGCATTTTGCTAAGCGAAGAGGCAACATCGTGTGTATATATTGCATTCATAGAACATTCTGGAAAAGGCAAATTTGTAGGGTTGAAAACAGACCAGTGATTTCTTGAGTTTGGGGTTCGAGGGGGAATGAACTAGAAGGGGCCACATGGGGCAGTTTTAGGGTCACGGAGCTGTTCTGTACAGCACGTGGTGGGGACACCTGACTCTGTGCTTTGTCAGAACCCACAGCACCAAAAGAAATGACCATTATTAATGAAAGTCCAAGGTGACAAACAGTGACCCCCAAATCTAATTATTACAAACATATGACATAAACTCAATTTAGGGAGCTGAGAAATGGAAAGTGTGTTTTTTCTAGATGCTATGAGGCTAAAGACATAAAGAAACATATGAAACCCTCTAGTTGGAAAATTTGTCTCTCACAGGGCAAGGTTTGGCAATTCTGAAACTATTCATAAAACGAGACACACACACACACACACACACCCCTACACATGCACATACTAGAGTTCAATAAATAAGTAAATATATCGCAGATAAGGAGAACCAGATATCCCACTGCCAGAGAAAGAAGTTAAACAGTGGGGTAAGGCTAGAATAAAACTTGTGGTGCTGAACTAGAGTCAAGAGTATTAGTGTGAACTCATGTTTATTTCAATATATATTAGTATATTTTAACATGTGGATAGACACATAAATACGTGTGTGTACACATATATGGATTAGTATACGTACATTTACTTCCTAGCTCTATCCACTGAGAGCGTCTGGAAGCAGTTGACACACCAGAGCAACCAGTGCACTCAGAGCCTAGGTGAGACCATCTTCCAGTAAGTCTAAAGGTTGCCAGGCTCCTTGGAGAAACGGCTGTTTCTAGGGCTCGGATAGAGACAGTGCAAGATGAGCACGGAGCATCTTTTATGACCAGAAACAAAAGAAATCTTAAAAAAAAAAATAAGGGCGTATCAAGAGGACACAGAAACTGACCTAAAAGGGCTCTGAATGGCCAAAGCGGGAACTATCTGAGCAGTAAGGTGAATGTATCCTGGAATTCCAATCCCAAGAATGAAATTAATACCCAGGGCCTGCTGATATAAGTAAATGGTTGAATAAACAATTAAATGGGAGAAAAGGGAGAAATTTTCTTTATGGAAGACTTTTAATAAATGTAGAAGAAATTAGGCAAACAGAAAAATATTCCCACCAGCGATAACTTGTGGACAAGAGTCACTGGTGACCGCTAACATCAGCAGGTAAAACGTTCAGGAAAGTAGGGTGTTTGCACCACGGTCTCAACATGACTCTCCCCAAAATGCTCATCCATTACCGGGGTGGTTTTAATGTATGTCCACAACGTTCTGATGCTCCTCTCTCCGGGAGATGGAGCTCCCTTGAACACGGGCTGGTTTTAGGAATTCACTTCTAAAGAATGGAGTGTGGAAAGGAAAAAACAGTAACTTTGTAGCAGAGAAAGCTGGCAGGCGCCACCTTACCCCGCGACCGAGGTTTGCGGCGTCAGTGGTGAGCAGGAAGGAGCTGTGTTGGCGGCATGTGCCCCTGTGCTGTGCGATGTCTGGGGTCTTCTTCCCACAAATCCATAACCTCGGTCAAATCCGGAGAAAAATCCAAGTTGTGGAACATCTTAGGAAACGCCTGACCACTACTGTTAAAACGTCAAGGTCATGAAAGACGAAGATGGAGAAATAGTCACAGATGGGGGAGGCACAGGCCACACGGTGACCGAATGCACGGCGCTGCCCTGGGCTAGACCCCGGAGCAGGAAAGGACCGCAGCGGGACGCTGGGGAATCCCAGTGACGTCCAGAGCTCAGTGACTCGTGTCCTTCCGGGGTAGCGCCTGTGTTGACACATGCACCGCACTCACGTGAGACGCCTCCATTCGGGGAAGCTGGTAGAGCGTGTACAGGAGCTCTCTGTGCTATCTTGGCAACACTTCTACAAACCTAAAATTATTCCGAAATAAAAAGTTTAAAAACAAACAGAAAACAGAATCAACATTAAAGTCAGGTGGGCATTTCCCACCTACCACTCCAGGGATCCATCCAGAATGCCGGAGACCACGGGGACACGCAGGTGAAGTCTCCTGGTGTCATAACAGTGGCGTTTTTATGAGCTGGGACCCCCACACAGAGACCCGTCGCACGCTGCCGCGGCCAGCGCCCAGGCCGCCCGGCTGATGAGAGGACGTGACGGCGGGAAACACGGCAGGCGGGGAGTGTGGTGGGAAGGACACACTCAGAGATGCCGATCCCACTCCTCAGAGGGGTCCCTGGACCACCAAGCTCTGCGTCCCCCGGGGCTTGTTAAAATGCAGGATCTCAGGCCTCCCCCCAGAACTCCTGACCCAGAATCTGCATTTTCACAAGACCCCGACTTCAAAGTTCAGCAAGCACTGCCTCACCCCATCTTCAAAAAAGAAATCAGCTCCTCAAGCTCTCACGTCTCCCCTCACGCCTGTTTCCTTCCCGGCAGGTTCACGCGTTTCTGCACCCAGCGGTTCACCGGCCCGTCCGTCCGCTGGGCCGGTGCCGGGTCCGCCACTGAGGACCCACGTTTAGGGACCCACATTTAGGGACTCGACAAATATTCCTTTTTAATAAGAGAGGAGGAAGCACAAGATATAGGATAGAAAAGAAACAGGAACAAGGGAGTGGTCATGAAGAGAGGTCTCAGCCGGGAGCCGGCCCCTGCACGGCCACCCTCCACCCTAGCCCTGCGACTTCCTTCTGTCATATTTTGGGGTCACGGGCTCCCCGTCGGGCTGCCTTATTAAGATGAAACTCCACGGCTTGGATTATACAGGCAGAATATGCATCTGCCTTCACACAAGTTACTAGCCTACAGCTCCGCTCAGAGTGAAGAATGTGTTTCCATGGTGACCACCTGGTAATTAACTCCTTGGAAGGTGTCCAAGATAGGCCAGCCTGCTCCAGAATTCGGCGCCTCCAGGGGTCTCTTCCGCCCAGGGCTACTCTTTTTGGAAAACCAACTTGCATGTCCGGTTGTGGGAAGGGTCTCCCGTCCTCCTCTGCACCTGGCGCGGGGCTCCCTCTCCTGTAGACCGAGGTCTTGCGATTTCTCCTTCACCTTATGCACAAGGAGCCCCGTCCAGCTGGTCCCTGGGAGCAGGTCTGTTGTAAGGTCTCGGGGAGAGACCCAGAGTTCAGGACAGGCCGGGGTTCAAAAATGACAATTCTTTTCTGACGCGCCGTGGGAAGGAAAGTGAGGGCGTAGTGCAGCCCTGCAGACAGACTTACACACGTCTTCACTTGTCAGATGTTCTTAGATGGGTGTTTCTTGCCAACATTTGAAAATTCATTGTTTGGCTCCTTTATGCTTGAGGCAAAACACTTAACAAGAGACCATGATAGCGCACTGTTGAAACAAGGGCGATAAATTCTAAATAGATGCAGTCACCTCGTGGCCTAAAAAGGGACCTGCCCACAATTAATGCAGAAATTTGGTAAGTGCCTGATCTGAAGAAACTGTCATTTATCAAGTAAGGAAATTCTAGGCCCTTCTGTGGCCTGTACCTAACACTTCTGAGGGGAAAACGAGATTCCACTGCTGATGGGCTGCATGGCGCGGGGAGCACGAAACCCTGGCGGAGACTCATCAGCTGCCGGCTTCTCCTCTCTCTACCCCGGGTTCCAGGGTGATGCTGCAAAGAATTCTAAAGATTGGTCTGGGAACATGTGCTCGAGGAAACAGGCCTGCTTTTTGCAGCCAGGAGTCTGGCAAGCTGTTCGGAGCTCTATGCACCGTGAGATAAGCAAACCCAGCTCGGGAAGATCTGGTACAGACTGTTTTTATCTGCAGAGAAATCTTGGCTCGCTCCTGGCATGCTGAGTGAGTTAACTAACAAAGAGGGAGCAGCAGACAAAATTCGGAGATACTAGCCTGGGGTGAGCAAACACCAGCTCTGCGCACTTCGAGGGAGGTGCTGGCCCAGCCCACGGTCCGGGAGCTAATCACACAGCCCTGGAATTGGACCATCTGGCTCCATCCCTCAATTCTGCCGTGACTCGTTTGGAACCTTGACAAGTCTCGTGGCCTTTCTCAGTCTGGTCCCCACATTCCTGCAGCACGGATTGCTACCTCCTGGGGCCGAGGACAAGATGAGACCAGCAAAGTGCCTGGAACACAGTCGGCACTCAATGCATGCACCCCGGGCTCTCCTTGCAGCCAGGGCCTAGAGTCTCAGATGCCCATTAAGCACTCAGGCCCTTCGGGAGCGCGCAGAAATAACGTTAATGCTTCAGCCTCAATCAAAGTGGCACGCATTCAATGGGCTTTAACTTCCATGACCGAACTAGAAAGAAATGGCCCAGCAGGTCCCACCACCTGGGGTCCTGGTCCTGAGAGGAGCAGCAGTGGGACGCGGGTGTCCAAGAAAAAATCATCAAACGTTTACGCTTGGACGTCTAAAGCTTTAGGAAAATGAATCTTCCTGAGTCAGTTGTCAGAAGGATGGTGGGGCCGGGTCCGTCCTGGCCTGGCGGTTCTGAGGTCCTTCCCGAGCATGCACAGGGGGTGTGGACCCCGGGGGGCGGTGCCCGAGCCACGAACTGCGCTGCATCCCCAAGTCCGCAGCGTCTCGCTCACACCCAGGTGCATCCTGCCCACCCCCTGCCGCCCCCTCCCCAGCAGAAGTTATTCCAAAAGGCAACTTCCTCCCCCAGCCCTGTTAAAAGCAGCTGTTTTATTTCTGATTGACTCTCTTTCAAGCAAATCCTCCAGAATCAAGTCACTTGAAGGGTAATTGTTCCTGAAAAATATCTTGTTTTTTCATCTGTGCAGCTGTGGCTATTCAGCCGCTGCAACACCAACTACTGGCGGGCATGCTTACTGCCTGACTTCTTCCCTCCTTTCTACTGTGGTTAGAGGTGGTTTGGTTCTCTTAGTTCTGCGGGGCTGTGTTCTTTAGGTTTGGGGTTGGGGAGTTATTTTTTGCTTTACTGTGTTTCCAGTATAGAGCATAAGAAATTTCTGTTTTAAAATTAAGTAATTTGAAAATTAACTGTCTTACTAAAAACATTCTAAAACTTTGACATGAGCCCATTAACTGACATGATCTATGTTTCAGGAGAAACAGATCCGTCTCAGATGTCCCAAAAGCACCTGTAAACACTCAGGAACTGTGGGTCAGTGAGCTACGCGGAATCCTCTTTCAGGAACAGATCTCACGCTTACGTGCGTATTTCGTTCACAACTCCATAAAAACATGGAGGAAGCACCATTGTCCTCCTGAAAATGCTGGGGACGGAAGTTCCACCATCTCAGGAGTCCTAACAACTCCTGGGGCTTCCTCTGGGTCCCCTGACTTTAAAACACCCTTGGAGGAAGGTGGTACCACTGATGGGCAGGGTCCACCACGGGAAGCCAGGACAGTGTCCAGCAGAACCAGGAGGCCTGAAATCAGGGAGGGGCTGGGAGTGGAGCGGGAAGTAGGTACGGGCGTCACCCACGGCGGGGCGGGAGCGGCAGCAGGAAGGAGTGGCTGTGCTGGTCGGCCAGTGCAGCTGGGCTTGGGTGGTCAGGGACACCGGCAAGGAGAAAGAGGAGAAGCAGCAGAGGGGACAGGACCTGACCCTGGGGGCCTGCGAGCCCGGGGGAACGGCCACATCTCCTGGCTGCCCAGGTGCTGCCGAGAGTCTGTGTCCAGCCCCACACCGCCGCAGGGCACTCACGCTCCTGCGCGGCGAGGGCCCAGGGTGAGCCCTCCTCCAGACTGCGAGCTCTGCAGTGGTCTCGTTCACCACTTGCGCCCGGAGCACAGCTCAGGGCCTGGCACGGAGTGGCCTCCGGAGGCAGGAAGAGTGAGCTTTGGGTTGGGAGAGGAACGGGCCAGGTCCACCAGGGCACCACAGAAGGGGGTCCCTGGAACGTGTAAGAATTACGATCACAATCGCAGTTAAACATTTTAGAGGCAAACAAAATTTTCCTTTTTTAACATTAGAATAAAATTTGTTTAATAGGCCTAATAATACTGTGATGATTAAACTGGAAACTCGCGTGTTAAATGGCAAGTACCTTCCCCGGCTCCGTCAGTGAAGGAGCGGCCGGGACTCAGACAGCTACAAGGCTAGTGGTAAAAACGGACCCACTTCTTTTAATCACCACAACAAAACATAGTAACCCACAGCGACTAGCATCCGTCATTCGGGAGAACGTGCCGTGTTCTGCCCCGAGCGCCTGCCTCTCATTTCATCTTCACGGCATCTTCACGCAGGCTCTGTTATCTTCCTGTGAAGTCCAGGGAAGTTGAGCTCAGAAAGTTTAAATATTTGGTCCAAGGTCAGTTGGCTGATGGACGGTAGTGCTGGGACTAGAACTCCACCCCCCTGGCGCCCGGGCCCGTGGGCTTGGATACAGTCACAGCCCCCCTCAGGAGGCTCACAGGCCACTGGCCCAGGCACCCGAGACCCAGTGATGACCTTGGATGAACTTCTCAACTGATGCAAACTTAGTAAAATAAAACAATGCAGGAATAATTGTAAATGCTCGTTCCATCCACCTATTGATAAATTTATTTACTTACTTATTCATTTATGTATAATTTTATCCTGAGATGATGTGTTCCCGCTTTGGGAGTGTCAGACTTCCACCGAGGCCGTAATGGGAAGAGGAAATAGCAGCCATTGTGGCCAGCACCGCTGTGAGCGATGATTGGTTTTTGTCCTGGTGTTTGTAATGTTCTCTCCTGGCAAAATAAAGCGTTGGCAACGTCACTTCAAACCTCTACGAGATATTTGGCACGTTCATTTTCCGTGACGCTCAAGGTCTAGAGCTTGCTGGCGGGGACAGGCCTGCCACCCTCCCCGTCACACCTGCTTCCCGGAGCTCTGAGCTCCTAGCAGCGTCCACGCGGCCGCCTCCACCTGGGACCCGGCAGAGGGGGGACGCACCGGGCTGAACCGTCGGTGAACCCCACACCCCGGCCACGGGCTGTGAGTCAGACGCTGAGCCGGTTCACAGCAAATGACTTCCAGGAAGGCTGGGACGGAGACGAACGCCTCCCCAGGAGAGGCAGCTTTGCGGGGAGAAGGCAGAGCAGGGAGATGGACACAAACCGGCCTCTGTCACCAGCGCACCCCAAAATCAGTGCACCTCACACCAGCCCTTACCCGGACTGGCCAGGCACACGGCCAGTGTGTTCCACTCACTGCCGAGACCAGACTGAGCGAGTCAGGGGAGCAGCACCAGGCACCCAGAGCCACTGCGCGTTTGGACTCCCGAGAATCGCCCGCCCTTCTTCCCGCCAGTGAGGACAGCCCACCTGAGTCTGCTGTTATTCTGATTGGATACGTCTCAGTCGGCTTGTCCTCTGAAATTGCGCGGCTGCTCCACGTCTACCTTCCTCGCCCCGTCACCTGTGCCCGCGTGGAGCAGGAACCAGGGTGGGGGAACGTTCCGGGGCCGCACTGCTGGTGCTTGGGCCTCCCTGCTGTCGCGGCCGACGCTCCGGACAGACTTCCCGTTCTCCGCAGTTCTGCGGGACACGTCTGGGATCTCATGTAGAAGTTCCACGTGCATCCGGTTCCAAGTCCCACCGTCTCTGGTTCTCACCATTGTTGCTTCGCTTCTCGTGTTTTACTATTGCAGGCAGGAAGCGAGACCTCGCCGGGATGGGCCAGTGGTGTCGGTGGTTATCTTGATCACGTCGGTGACGGATTGCACTGCATTTCCATCAAAATCGTTTCAATGTCTGAAACGATTAGTGGGAATCGTGGCATCACGTATCTCAACGAGGAAGGGTTCTGTCTGCTAAGGGGGGTCGGAAGGTGTCAGTCTTCCCGTCATTTCATTAACCTCAACACACGTCCAGCTGTGCGACCTAGACTTGTTGCAACAGGACGGGAGCCCAGGCACTACCGCCTCTCTGCACCGGTTACTTCACGCACCTTTTCTTCTTGCCTTGGCCCATCCTGTGCAGCGTTCCTCAAAAGTGGAGTTTTTAACAAAGATTTCTTTCCACAACCTCCACATTATTCAGGGGACTGAGACATACATTCAAATATTTTAAGTCATTTACAAAAGCATTGAGATTTCCTAACGCTAAATGAGCAGTGCGGGGCTGCGCGGGGCGAAATTACCCGCTGCACGCGGTGATTCAGCGGCTGTCTGTCACCCGTGCAAGACACGGTGGCGAGGAGGGCTGGCTGATTTAGCTACTCAATGGATGCATCCGAAAATACCACTTAGAACTTCGTATTTATTTTCCACAGAAAAGAATAACCGCACTGTTTCCTGCTGGGACATTTACTATGCCTTTATTCTGTTTAACCAATAACACCTTATGGGCTCTGGAAAATTATATTCACTTAAAGATCAAGCAGTCATTTTCATTTGTCCTGACGGAAAAGCACAAATTGCAACGGGGTCTACGGAGCCCGGGCTCCGTCGGTGTTTTGCTGGAATGACGATGGCTGCGCCCAGACTCACTGTCGCTCGAAACTGCCTATCCTTGGCGAGTGCCGACGTTTGCTCAGGACGCTCTCCCGCATGGGAGGCCCTTCCTGGCCGGCTCTGCTCTTCCCTGAGGTCCAGCCCTGGTCTCCTCTTTGAGAGAAGACGTCTATCACATGGGGACATTCTCGTGCTCCAACCACGTGCGAGGACCTGAGACACTCTGTGACTTCTTTTGTATCTGCTCTGATGAGGCGGGGACACCTGAGGCTCTTCAGGGCCCCCCCCCCCCCCGAATAGCAGCTGAGCGCTGATCCGCAGGCTCACGTAGGGAACCGCCCACAGCTGGGGCGAGAACCTCCCGCAGGCTGGGGGGGTGGCGGCATTCACACAGGGCGGGGATAGTACCTCCGACGGTGACAGAGTCCCCCCCCATAGACATGGAAGCCTAAAGTTGAGCGTGGGGAATGTGTCACAGAGGGAAGGCCTTGAAGAAAAAACATATATTTTCTGTCTCTTTAGAACTCCCCCCACGCTTTCTGGGAGCTGCAGCTGTAGCCCTGAGGCAGGTTAAGGCCCTTGTTAAGAGAGAAAACGCAGCCGTCCCAGGGGTGCCAGCCCCCAGGTGGGCGGCCGGCGGAGGTCACAGGCTTTGTCTTTGGCAGAGATGGGGCGATTAGAATAGTGAACCACAATAGCCTAGAAGTGAGGGCCCTCACTTGAAAAGCTCTGCATTTATGCTCATGTTCAGGAGGTTTGGATTTTGAGACAAGGTCTACCATTTTTCCTCCTTTGCTGGCAAAGTAATAAAACGTCTCTTTCCTTCTCCTCAAACACGCATTCTCATTCTTCTGATGTGGCCTCGGGAACAAGTGCTGAGCTTTCAGGAACATGACCACCCTCCGACCGAGTTGAAAAAACTCATAATTCATGGGGCACTGCGCAAAGTACTCAGGTGGTTTTCCATCAGTTGTAGTTAAAACTAGCCCTAGAATGATCACTATCCTGTAGCCCCACCTAAAACATCATGAAAGCAAGACCCAAAAGAATTAAACTATCTCCAAGTAACTTAATTGCATTTCAGAAAAATGACATTTGAGAATTTTAATAATACAAAAATTCCAGCACTCAGAAAGGTGAAAACCATACAGTGTCTGACATATAATCAAAGATTATCAGACAAACCAAAAGACAAGAAAACACAACCCATAAATGAGGAGAATTCATTGAAACCAATCCCAAACTGATATTAGAATTAGTAGAAAATGACATTAATGTAAGTATTATATTATATTAAACATATTCTAATATGTTTAAATCATTATGTAGAGAAATGGAATATATAAAAGAGACCTGGGAAACTTTTAAAAATACCTCCCTGGACGACTAAATGAAAATCCCCATGAATGGGTCCCAAATGTGATCACATTTTTTAAAAGTTACTCTGGTGAGTTAAGAACTGCTGCCCTGCTAAAAAGCCAACATGCCCAGAGACTTCCAGTTACAAAGAACTTTTTATTTACCTTCAGGAGGCCACGTAACACTTAGCAGTTACTAATTCATTAGCCAAGGTTGCTCTAAAACATAAACGGAGACTCTTCACTGTTTGTGTCCACCCCACACAGCACCTGACGTATCTTAAGAGTACTTAGTAAAAAAAATGACATTCGCCAATCACAGTTTAATTTAAAAAAATCCCAGGCCTTGGAGAAGCAGGTGCAATGACTGTGGCTTGCTTCTGTAACGTGCATACGTTCAGTAACTCCCATAAAACCTGATCTCGTTTCTCAGGTTTCAAAATATCCATGGGTTCCGGCTCTCCTCATTTCTTGCTGGAGAGCTCGTTCCCGCATTCTCCTGAGCACATGGTGGGACCCGGAGCTGCGTTTCTAGTAGGCACTTAAGAAACACATGCTGAATGGATTTAAATTGGATAATCCATGGAGAATTCTCTTGTAAACTGAGCCTGCTGGTTTCAACAGCCACCACACACATACACAGAATTATAGACGCCGGAGTGCATTTAGAGGATTGCTCCTCAGTACAGACCTTCGAAAACATTCTGATGCTCAGGTCTCTGCCCGCCGACCAAGGAAACCAGAATGCCCAGAATGGCCTGCGGGCACAGGTGCGTCTCAGAAACACAGCCTGGGAGGTCTCAGCAAGCAGCTAGAGCGGCAGGGGTGGGATTAGGGTTAATTTTAGTGCTACAGGTATGGACATTAAATAACAGTGAACCTTACTCGATGCTTTGAAGACTCAAGGAGAAAGCCCCAGTTCAGTATTAGCAGGTCTTTAACATCTCTTCAACTCCTGTTCATGGGCCCTTCAAAATATGAACCACGAGCTCACAGCCTACACAGACGATGGGTATTTGCTAATTAAATAACGTTCTTCTGGTTCATTCAGGCTCCGAGCAGCTGCCAGACTCCCAAAGCTGGAAGAGGCAGAGCTGAGACTCCAGCCTTGGTCTGTCTGGCTCCAAAGACATTGTACATGTGTCTACACAAAAGAAAAAAAAAAAAATGATACAGTAAAATAACTTACAGGGGTCTGTGGGACATGCACAGCATAGCTGGGAGGGCTGAGGGGGGCTCCTGAAGGACCCTCACCTTTGGCCAGATCTTCACGATCGAGCCGTGCGGAGCAAGGGGCGTATATTTCAAGCAGAAAGATCAGGAAAAAAAATTTCTAAAGATGTTGGGGAAAGGCCTTGTGTCAGGGCTGGAACGTAGACTGGAAGGAGGAGTCCCCAGAAGCAGACCGTGCAGTGGGCACACATGGGACAGGTCACGGCTGGGGTGTTTGTCCAGGGGGCAGAGGGTGCCGCAGGAGGGTTATGAGAAGGGCTGCATTACTCAGGGTTCTCCAGAGACACAGGAGCAACAGGATGTGCGTTCAAATGGAAAGAGATTATTACAAGGAATTGACTGGTGATTATGTCAAGGCCGGAAAGTCCAAATCTGCAGGGGCAGCCTGGGGCCGCGGGATGGTGCAGATGAAATCAAGTCTGCTGGAGAATTTTTCTCTTACTGGGGAGCATCAGTCTTTTGTTCTACGCCGGCTTTCAACTGATTGATGAGGCCCACCCCTTTATGGAGGGCTTCTGCCTCACAGAACAAAATGTTAATCTCATCCAAAACACCTCGCAGAAACACCCAGAACAGTGTTTGGCCAAATATCTGGGCACACTGTGGCCCCGTGAAGTTATCACGTACGATTAGCCATCACGGGGTGTCCTGAGTAGATCTCCATCTTGGCGAGAACATTCTGGGTGCTATTCGGAGAACATCAGGTTTTCGTTTTTGCAAGAACATTCTGGGTATTGGTGGAGAACAGATTTGGGACAGAGACTTGGAGCTAGATACAAAAAAATATTGTAACGTAAGTGGAAGGCATGGAGACTCAGAAAACAGTGACTGCCCCAGGTCCCAACGGTAGCTCAGAGAAAAGCAATTTCTGTAACTTTGAGGACACTATGGAGGCTCCCACCATCCCTGTCTTCCTGTCCACCAGTGCCCCGCCCCGCCCTGCCCTTCCCAGAGTGACCGCCAACCGCACCGCTTGTTTCCCTGCATTTCTTTACCGTGTCCACACCTACAACTGTATCCCCAAGCGGTATGTTCTCAACTTTCCCATGTTTTGTGTAGCTTTGCACATTTTGAATGTTAAATAACTTGAATGATACCGTATTTATTTTTCTATAGTTTATTTTTTCACTTAACCTTATGTTCCTGGGCTCTATCTGCTTTGATCGCCTGAAGCTGTGAGCCTTCCGTTCCAATGTAGTTTCTCCATTTCGTTTTCAATGGATTTGGGTTGGTTTTAACTTTTCTGGGCTTTTTGCTATTACACACAATGCTGCCAGGAACAGATTTGTCCAGGCCTCCTGCTACTGTAAGTAGAGAACGTTTCTTTAGGACAAATGCTTGGGGGGAATTGCTGGGCTGAGAAGCAGGTGAATCTCCAAAGTCACTAAATAATACCACCTACTTTTTCGAAGTATTGGTGTTTGTCTATACTGCCTCAATAGTGTATCAGCTGTTCCGCATCCTCATCAATACTTCGGATTGTCAGATTTTTGTGTCATTGTTCTATTGTTTGTGAGTCTGATGGGTTTTAAAAAAATGATTCAGGGCCAGGAGCGGTGGCTCACACCTGTAATCCCAGCACTCTGGGAGGCCAAGGCAGGAAGATCGCTTGAGACCAGGAGTTCCAGACCAGCCTGGGTAACATAGAGAGGCCCCCGTCTCAACAAAAAATTTTAAAAAATTAGCCAAGTGTGATGCCATGCACCTGTAGTCCCAGCTACTCTGGAGGCTGAGGGGGGAGGCCAGCTTGAGCTCAGGAGTTCCAGGCTGCAGTGAGCTAT
>NW_012153341.1:315519-346030 GCF_000956105.1 Propithecus coquereli | reverse complement strand
TTCATTCTGACATTTAGACCAACAGGCAGAGGGATAGGAAGAGCCAGTGGGCTGTGGAAGGAAAACCAAAGTAAGCGGACTTTTCCTTCCAACTAGCAGAGCTGCAGAAATTAAGAGCGACAACGGAGTGGAAGAGAAAGCACAGAAACACGCCTAGGCATACGCGGAAACCTCATTCGGGACCAGGCTGGCAATGGCAGAGCAGAGGGTGGGAAGAGCGGCACCATTTTTAATAAATGGTGCTGAACAATTGGGTTTTCCTGCATAAAAAAAAAATTATACCTCAAATTCATATAATATGCAACAACCAATTCAGAGTGAATTAAAGAAATAAAGGTAAAAGGCAGTTCTCTGAAGACTGTAGGAAACTGCAAGGAAAATATGTATGGTGGCCATTGGCCAGCCGGTTCATCGCCTGATTTTCCTGCGTGTGAGCCATCCATCTTTTCGCTCTGCTGCTTGAAGATTGTCTCTTGTCTTTAGGTGTCTGCAGTCTCCGTGCCATGTGTCCAGAGGCCGTTCGTGTGTTATCTGAAGACGAATGGCACTTCCTGGTGTGGCCCATCCGTTCTGCGGCATTCTAGCCACTGTGTCTTCACGTGTTGTTCCTGTTGTGTAAGCCCCTTTCCTTCTGTTCCGCAACTCTGCGTAGATACGTGGTCATGTTCCAGCCCATGCCTCATGTTCCTGTTCCTCTCATACGTTTTTCATTTTCTGTCTCTCTGGGCTGCATTTTGGATAATATTTTCAGATACATGTATCAGAGAGCTAATTCTCTTTTTATCTGTGTGTAATCTGCTGTTAAACCCATCTGTTGAGTTTTAATTCTAATCTTTATCTTTGTGTGTGTGTGTGTGTGTGTGTGTGTGTGTGTGTTTACATTTGTCATTCGTTCTTTAAAAAAATTATCTGGTCATTTTATATTCCCTTGCATTTTGCTCCTATTTTCAATTCTTTCATTTCTTTACATAAACAAATTAAACATATTTCTTTTACATTTTGTACCTGCTAATGCCAATATCAAATATTTGACATAGTTATTGTACCCTCTGCTGTTTTTGCTAGTTCTTGTTCATGGTGCTGAGTTTACCGTGAGTCTATAATTTTTGAATGAGCTCGTATTCATTGGAACTTTGTCTATGGGAATCCCTGGCCGTGTGCATGGAAGGTGGAATTATTCCCTTTTGCTTCTGCAGGTTTCCAGGACACCAGCAACCAGGGCTGCTTTAAACTCAATTCTCAGTTTACAGACTAGGTGAATGTATATTCAGCCCACAAAGCTGAATTCTCAGGTTATAAATTTTCAGGGTATATTCTCCCTCTCAAGTTTTCCTCAAGGTTTGAGACAGACGGTTGGCCGTGCAGTCCCCCAAGGGGCGGATTTATTTCCACTTCACCTTGCTCTGAGCGGGTGGCCGTTTGGGGGCCCAGTTTTTCTGGGGAAGAACTCCTGCCAGACATGGACAGACTCTGGGCTGCTCTTTCTCAGCCCGAACCCCTGGAGGCTCTAAAATTGAAGCTCAGATGTCCCTGGCTGTCAAATGCCCTCAAGGCAGAACCAGCCTCTCTGCTCTTGTCACCTCCCTGGGTTCCCAGCAACAACCAGCTGCAGACTTCCAAGTATGCCTGACTCTCTTGCGGGCACGCCGTGCATTTTCAGTTGTGTGTGTGTGTTTAACGCAGCATTTCTGGTCGCTTTCAGTGGGGGTGGGGGTGGGGTTGTCACATCCAGCCCATCATTCTGCCAAAAGGCATTCTTTGTAATAGCTGCATAAAATTCCACATTATACATGTCCCACTTTTTAAATCATTGACGGATGGGCAGCTAGTTTGTCTTGTTTGTTTTTGATACAAAAAGAATCCTATGCATGCGTCTTCATGAGTACGTGCTCTCATTTCTGTAGGATCAGGTCACAATTTCAGGACGGCTGTACGCTGTGCGCACAGATGCGTAGACAGGTTCACGAACACGCCTGCAGCATCTGACCGTGCGCAGGGCTGCCCCTCTGCTCCCCCAACTTGTTATTTTGAAAAATTTCAGAGCTACACACTAGTTGCAAGACTAGTACAAGGAGCATACTCATAGACACACACACACACACACACAGAGATAACACTTAACCGTATCGTTATAGTATATAACATGCATATAATATATACACATAAAATATATATGCAAAAACACACACAGTTTTACTGAGCCCTTTGAATCATGCAGCCATCGGACACTTCATTACTAAATAATCAACATATGTGTCCTAAAAACAAAGACATTCTCCTTCACACGACAACATTGTTACCAGACACAGGAAATGCAACAATGATATAATTTCATGATCTGAAATACTATCCATATTCAGATTTTTCCAATGGTCACAATCACACCTTTTACATCAGTTTTATTTTTTATTCCAGGAAAATCTCCAGGAGCAATTAAAGATCACAAATTGCCTTTAGCTGCAAGTTTCCCAGAATCCCCTTTAATCTGGAACAGTCCCCGGACTGTATTTTCATATTTTTACCTCTCATGGCATTGATCTCTTGATGAGTCTGGGGAAATAATTTTGCAGGTCATTCCTTGAGTGTATTTATCTGATCCGTTCCCCGTGATGTGATTCGGGATAACCATTTCCGGTGAGGACGCTACGTAGGAAATGTCCCTTCCTGTACATGCCACTGAGCACAGACACTTCCTCCCACCTCCATCGTGCTAACTGTGGTCATTTGGTTAAGGAGCTACTTTTATGAAGTTATCCTTTGCCCTTAGTAATTACCAAATAACGTATGGTGCTAGCCTTTGGGACGGTGTGCACGGCCTCTTCAGCGACAGCGTTTCATCCGATGATTTTAGCGTCCATTGATGATTTTTGCCTGAACCAGTAATTATTATGATGCTGGACACTTCAGTGTCCAGTGATGATTTGCTATTTCTTCTATTCCTCTACATTTACTAACTGGTATTTTTCTGCAAAGAAGAGCTTTCCCATGTACCCTAAGTTTTAAAAATATTTACTTGTTTGTCTGTTTACCTGAGTGTGGACTCGCAGATTCTCTTCTCCTTTTTCTTATTCAATGTGGTATTATCCATCCCCATCATTTTTATTTTGATGCTAAAATTGCCGTAAGCCCTGGCCAGTGGGAGCCCCGCGGAGCTGGCCGTGGTGTCCTTTTGCTCTGCCCCTGACAACTTCTGCCACGTCTTTGGTTTTTGACTCAGCAGGACCTTCCCGTTTTCTCTTATTCTTTCCTGTCCCAGGCCTAACGCCCGTGGGGTCCCGGGGAGCCCTGCTTCCTCGGTGGGAATGGTTTGCAGAAGCCACTGTCTCCTCCCTCACCTTGTGACACTCTCTCCTCCCTGGACTGTCACAGCCGTGCCCGCCCCAGCTGCCCCCGCCTCGGTGCCTGTCCTGTGGGATGCTACTGGCCTCTTGGACCGTGGTCCTTTGCTGGTGTCACCACCATCCTCTTCCAGCCTCTCTCTCCTTCAAGGATTTCGCCACCCGCACGGCGTGAGGCGTAATTTACACGCCGTCAGTGCCCAAGTCCTATGGCCCGTTCCTGCCTGCCTGCTGTGTGCCGGCCACTTATAACTCTGTTCCCACCCTGCGGACTCCTCAAACTCATTCGCTTCCAATTCAAATTCACTCAATTCCAATGCACGGCCTCCCTTGCCACCCAGTCTCCCAGACTCAAACGTGTCACCTCCTTTCCCTGCCACCCAATATCTCTATTTACTCACCAAATTCTGCCAAATCTACCCCAGAAATGTCTTGAGCACTACGTTTCCTCCCCAGCCTCATTGTTACTACGGAAATACCAACTCTCACGCAGGTGACTGTCTCCTGTTCTGCACTTCTCGCGGTTGCCTGAGTTCTCGGGCCGGAATGACATGCGGCCTGTGACCCTCAGCCACCCTCCCTTCCTCCCTCCCCGGGAAAACCCTGACACTTGTCCGCATGCTTCTCCGCCTGGCATCTGGCTATGTTCTCTCTAACGACATACAAGCAAAAGTACCCCGTGGGACTTTGGGGAAGGCTGAAAGACCCTACTGGTCTCCCCTTCGTGCAATCCGCCTTCTTCCAGCCCAGGCAGCGACTCCAGCAGGCGTCTGGACCCCGAGCAGATTTGAAGATGAAGAAGAGGAAGACCGTGTGCTAGTGGGTGGGCAGAGGAGCAGCTGGAACCCCAGACGACACTTGAAAAGCTGTGTTCTGCCGTGTCCTGGGTGCCTTCCTCCAGGTTTCCTCTACCTGGGAGATGTCGACTTTAATCTTGTTTAAGCCGCTGCTTTCGTGGGGGAGGGACATGCCTCTTAGCAGCAGCCGCCCAGAGCCCCAACTGCCGTTAGAATGAGCTGCGCGGCCTTCAAGTTACATAATTGATTACAGCTTCTTTTTTTCCTCCACCAAGCCTGCCCCTTCCCATTCGCATTCGTTAGCTGGTTTCTGTCCCTGCTCCAGTATCAACAGAAGAGCGGCTGCGGGTGCTGGCCATGTTCCGCACCTGGGTCTGGACATGGCTACAAGCGTGTTCACATGGGAAAGTCATATCTTCGAGATTTACATACTTCGATATCTGTCAACATGTAGATGATATAGATACAGGTGCAGGTGTAGGTGCACATGCAGGTGTAGGTGTGGATATAGATGCAGGTGCAAGTGTGGATGCAGGTGCAGATGTAGATGTAGATACAGGTGCAGGTATAGATGCAGGTGAAGATGTAGGTGCAGGTGGAGGTGCAGGTGCAGGTGCAGGCGAAGGTGTAGGTGCAGGTGCAGATATACATACAGGTGAAGGTGTAGGTGCAGGTATAGATTTAGGTGCAGGTATAGATGTAGGTGCAGGTGCAGGTATAGGTGCAGGTACAAGTGTGGATGCAGGTGCAGATGTAGATGTAGATACAGGTGCAGGTATAGATGCAGGTGCAGATGCAGGTGCAGGTGGAGGTATAGGTGCAGGTGAAGGTGCAGGTGCAGGTGCAGGTACAGATATAGATACAGGTGAAGGTGTAGGTGCAGGTGCAGACACAGTCACAGTCGGCACAGGGAAGCTGACCCTACCATCTAAGACAGAATCAGCACCGTGTGCGTATCTCTGACATTCAACATTTTCCTTACTCACCTGTGAGTCGTGGGACTCCTAGCCTGGCCAGTGAGGTCCAGGCCCCCAAGGCCAGGCACACCATGCACACACAAGGCACCCAGTAAACATCCATAACACACGAGTGAATTGAAATTCTTTATGTGCTCATGTGTATTTTGGGCCTTTACTAATCACTTCCACTTGCCTAATTCCAATTGCATGAAATCACACTTCCTTTATTTAGTCTGAGATGATTTTCTTTACATTGCGCAAAAACGCCTCCTGAACTTGGGAATTGGGACTTGGAGAGCAAACTCTTCTCCTCCTCCCTGCCCTCCCTCCATGACCCAGTATATTTAGTGCACATCCTCTTGACCTTCCCACTTGGAAATGACTCATCCTTTGGGCCCATCCTCTGTGAAAGCCACTCTCTGCGTCATCCCGGAGTGTCAGAGTGACCACTTTGAGGGTTTCGTGAGCCAGGTGGACCAGCCGGGCTTCCAGGTGCAGAGAACACTGCCCTCCCTGGCATTTGCAGAAGAAGGAAGACAAAAGTACAATGTGCATTGGAGTGAAACATGTTGGTCTTAGGCAATGATCGTGGTAGGTAATGATCATTTTTACCAGATTTAACAAAAAAGAAAAAAAGACATCCAGTTAAATGTGAGCCTCAGATAAACAAGGAATTCCTTGGTATATGGATGTAATGAACAACAATTCTGTAATGTAAGTACGTACCAAATATTTCATGAAACATAGGAACATATCTACACAAAAAAATCATTCACCGTTTACCTGAAATTCAAATATAATTGGGTGCTCTGTATTTATCGAGCAACTTGAGATCATAGTGCATTGTGCCTAAGCCACGCTCTGCAGTGACAAAATGCTATCTTGTCACCCACTTATTCCTCACAAAAGCCCAATGATGTGGGCAGAGCAAATGTCACTAACACCATCGGAATCAAGATATTTAACAAAAATTACAAGATCATACGGTGGCAAAACTTTTACTGAAATCAGCCTTCTGGTGTTTACTTTGCCATCTGCCCAGCTCTTCTCACAGCAGAGGTGACCTTCCCACAGGGGAAGGTAATTCACCTGCTTCCCATGGTTTATCGTCCATTTTTTCATTTGAGAAGCACCTTGCCCCATGTTGAGTCCATGCGTTCAGGTAGGGCTCTTCCCAGACGCAGGCCAGGGAAGTCTGCTTATCCCTCCCCCAGCCATAGTTATTATGTCATTGCATCCACCTACGACCCACCAATGAGACACAGGCATAGGACTTTGGCTGGAATTTATTGGGAAAGAGGCCTCTTCTTATTCTGGTTTCCAATTGGGTACTCTGGAATACTGGGGGTCATCTTGCCACCCTGAGGGTGAAACATGCCTAAGAATTAAGTCATCAGAAAGAAAAGTAAAGCAATGAGAAAGAGGAAGCAAATTCTGGCAGAGTAATTGAGCACCTGGATCCAGCCATGCCTGAAGTCCAATGGCTCTGGACTTCTCATTTGTATATGAGCTAATGCATTTTCTTTTTGGATCAACCCAGGTTTAGGTAGATCTCTGTCTCTAGCCAACAAAAGCATCCTAAACATCCACTTCCATATCTAAATACCAATCGTTTGAAATCTGTCCTGGGCAGAAGTTCAACAAGTATTTATTGAGTACTTGCTATGCTCTAGACGCTACACCAAGCACAGAGGATCCAGCAGTGAGCACGCCCTCTGCCATCATGGAACTGATTTCAATGGTCAGGCAAACTTTCAACATGCCAAGGCCATGCTGTTTGCTCAGATTGAGAGAACAACTGAAAGGCTGTCCTCCGGTCCGGTCATTCCTCTGCCAAATATCTGAATCCCAAAGAGCCAGTTCTCCAGATGACATCAGGACCTCCCACCAACGAGCAGAGAATAGGCCACGTGGTTGGCCAGAGAGAGCCCCTGCTCACTCCCGGTCTACAACTGGAACCCACATCTGCCCATTCTCCCTTTGCCCACCAAGGAATAAATCTTGCTTAAAACACGCCCATCCCAGTGCTAAGACCTGGGCAGGCGGTGAGTCCTACCTGTTTCCAAGATTTATATTCTGCGTGTGAAAGTCAATAAAACTAATTAGATGTTTACCTCATTTCCTTGGTAATGACCCCTGCATGCCACTAATTGTCAAACTGAATCTATGTGCGGGCGTTACCTCTATGGGGTCAGGGCTAATTTCCGCACACACCAAAGCAACAGCACCGCACTTATTTGCACCTGCGGCCGGTATGTTCTTGCAGATGCTCAAAAGCTCATTTCCACGGGAGGAGGAGCCGGAGCCTAGACGTTCCGTGCCGAGCAGGGGATTAGGTATGCAACCACCATTAACAATAATGAGACTCACGCACCTAATTCCCCGGGATCATTTTAAAATTTGTTTTATTAAATAATGCTGTAACGTTATGTTAAGTAACATTGACTTCAGCCTCATTAAATAATCTCCTTAACTATCGCACTGGAAAACTAGTACCATTAGACAAATGCTATTTGTCGTGGGCCATGATGTAATTGTTACAGAAGATTCCGTGCCAAGGCATGAATTAATAAACAAGGTACTGCATGTATAGGGCCACCAGAGGGGCACAGAAAGGAAGGTGAGCAGGTCCGAAAGGTACCTCGGCAGAGAGAGAACTCGTAGCCCTTTCTGGTCACTTAACTCAGAAACACCCGCGTAAAGCGCAAAGGGGCGATAAACCACGACCACCCGCACTGGGTCCTGCTCCTCCTGCACCTGGCTGGAGACGTGACTCCCGGACAGGCAAGAGCTTGGCATGTGGCAGGGGAAGAAGGTGGCAGGAACGACGTGACTCAGCAGGTCTCCTTGCCAACCGTCCTCCCCAGTGGAAGGAAACTGGAAAAACAAGATGGAGTATCGCGGCAAGCCCACGTTCGCGTGTTAAGGTTGCAGTACCACAAAGTGAGACATTGAGATTTTTTACTTGCCTTTTATTAATTTATTCTCAGTGGCAATCGGCAGAATAATGGCCCCCAACCGGCGAATGCATCAGGGCACACGGCAAAGAGGAATTCAGGCCAACCTTAAAACAGGGAGATCACGCTGGACCGTCCGGGTGGGTCCAACGTGACCGCAGGGTCCTTGCGTGGGGGAGCGGAGGCAGGAGGGCCCAGAGAGCCGTGACCATGAAAGCAGGGTCTGAGCCGTACCACCTGGGACTCCACCTGCCAGAGCTGGCCTTCAAGATGGCGGGGGGTGGGGACAGTCACAAGACCAGGAATGCAGGCGGCTTCTGGAAAGTGTCAAACCAGGAAACGGGCTCCCTCTGCAGAGCCTCCCGCAGGAAGGCAGCCCTGATGACACCTCGATGTTGGCCCAGGAGCCCCATCAGGCTTCCAACCCAGGGAACCACGCAATAATGAACGTGTGGTTTTCTAGCCACTGGGTTTGCAGTAATCTGTTGGAGCAGCAATGAAAACGAAAGCACCTGTGATCCAGAACGTCCCCGTGCGCTGCACAGCTGCACAGAGTTGACACCACAGGGTAGCCGTTCGATCAGCCGCTGCTCCTGGCTCAAGGTGGCTGGATACGCACTGTCGGAGGAGAGAGGGATTCCGGAAAAGGAAACAGGTGAACCGGCAAACGCCTAAGGTCACCAGACGCGGCGTGGACAGGGGGCCGCACGCCCAGGCGCCGAGCCGCAAGCCCCCCTCTCTGAACCGCCCCCTCTCCTCGCCCAGCCTCGCTTTTGAGCGGTTATTTGCGTGATCACAGAGCGGGCGGGCGGAGCTCACGGGGCTGTTAATACACACGCGCTGCGCCGGAGCCGCTCGAGTGAGAACCCCGGAGCAGGTGTGGACCCAGCCGAGCTTGGCCCCCGAGGCCGAGTCCTGAGTTCCACGGATTGTCCACGAGCCTCTGCCGTCGGAGGTCCCCGAAGGGTTTTTCTTCTGTTCCGGAAACGTCTGCTTTCAGCTTGCGGTTTGCTTCTTGCCTCGTCCCGGTAAGGGGTCTTTCTGAGACGGATCTTGAATTTACACCCAAAATCAGTCTCTGGAGCAGAAGGATGAGCGTGGGACCCTTTATAACTTTGCCAGGCTCATGGCTGTGGGGGGCTAGCGATGTACCATGACAGGGCCTCCCAGTCACCGAACTGGCCTTTCACACGGGGACAGACATGCCGTCCCCTGGTCGCCGGGTGCTGCGTGGACATGGGCTCCGTGGGAGCCTTGGCCAGGTCTCGTGTGTGTACACACGTCAGTGTGCACCAGAGTAAAGGCGCAGTAGCATTTGCACGTGAGACACTCTCCCCTGCTCGGCAGTCGTGCGTTTTATTACCTGCGTGGAAGATGGACGGGCACGACCGCAGGGTGGAGGCTGCAAATGCCCGATCTCTGCCCTGTCCAGTGTGGCAGCCACGAGCAACAGGTGGCAGCTGAGCACTGGACACTCAGCTCATGGGCCTGAGGAACTAAGTACTTACATTCAATTAATTTTTACTTCATTTACATTGAGATGCCCATGGTGGCTGGTGGCTCTTGCATTAGATGGCACAAAATTAAAGAAATGTTTGTGTACTTAAAATGTGCCCCTCACACTCTGGCAGCCGTTGGGCTTGGAATGGGCAGGTTTCGGACAGGCTCATCCCAGCCTGCAGGCTCTAGAGATCCAGTCCTTCCGTGAAAAGCCGTGCTTGTTCACCGTCATCCTGCCATTCTGTTAAAAGACCTTGAGTCTGGCTGTCTGATCTCTCCGTCTCTGGCTCCTGCACCTGTTCACTGCGGCACAGGTCACACCTCCCCTGAAAAGCCGCCCAGAGGTGGCTCACGCTCGCTTGGACTGCAAGGGCAGAATTAATACAAGGGTTAATCACAGCCATCAGTTAAAAACATAGTTCATAATAAAAAATACCCTTGAACTTCTTGGAGTTCACAAAACCACACACAGAGAGATGATTCCTTGATGAGGACGGAGTCCCGGGCGTTGCTGTCCAAGTTTCCCTCCCTGGGGAACCTGTTTTCACATCTCTCTCTTGGAGTCTGGTGCAGGAAGTGCCTCCTAGTGCTGCCGTTGCGGCGTGGTAAAGACCTCTGGAGACCGATGTTTCTCAACTTCACGTTAGCAGTCACAAATATCTCCAGATGCGTCGGAGCACCCGGACCATAATCCAGATTGAATGACATTTTTAAACGAGGAAAACGAGATTTATAGATTTCCTTGCCAGTTTCGGCGTTTTGATCCTCACACTAAGAGCCGTGCGTCTGACGAGTGTTATTTAGGATGTGTCTGACGGGGCTTCCCGGGGAAATGACAGCCGGCCGTTCTCTGCCCGGGATACAGGATCGCCGAAATTAGCCGGCCTCCCTCCCACGGAACTCGGTAGGAGAATATTGCCTTTCCTTCTCGGGAGCCCATATTCCACTCCGCACACTTGCTATGAAGTTATTTTATTGATCACGCGGGATTGGAGGTCCTGCTGAAATGTGATCTCTCAAAGCGAGACCCTGAACGAGCGGTGTAGGCGGCTCTTAAATATTTGCTCAGCCCGCGGCTGTGCTTTAAGCCAGTTAAAGGGCACGGGATAAACACGGCAGACCCGTTACACACGCCTGCAAAGATTTCAGAAGACAATCTGGGCCGCTACACGGGAAGGGAGGCTGCTCTCTATGAATTATTGGCTTGCATAAGTCAATATTTATCGCTCCCGAGGAAGACAAAGAAACCAAACCAACCAGGGCTTCCTCGAGCTGCACACAGTGAGTTGGAATAGAGGTGCCCGTGAGTGTTCCTGGGGACACCAGTGTACTCCATTAGGGCTTTTGTTGACAAGTCAAGAGACTGATTCCAATTACATTAGGGGGAGAAGGGAATATTTCTGGAGTGGTGGTTTCAATCCCGGCTATTCATTAGAATCACCTGGGAAACGCTCTTAACATGCCAATGCCCAGAGCACACTGGGAACCAGTTAAAAAACCATTTCTGGGAATGAGGCTTTGAGATTCAGTATTTTTTAAAATTCTTCCCAGGGAATTTTAACTTGCAGCGGGGTTGGGCATGGCTAACTAGAAGGTCTGGAAATTTCTCAGTCGGGGGGAGGCTGAAGAATCAGACTTAGGCAGGGAGGGCTCTGAAGGCCCCAGGGGGATGCCATGGCCAGGGCCCCACCATGGGGTGTGTGAGAGCCCCCCGAGAGAATTCCAGGAGAGCAGGTTGGCTGTGCCCGTGGCCAGGCCCTCCGACTGCCTGTGGGGGAGGAAGGCAGCAGCTGCCCTGGTCCCTCGGGTGCGAATGGGAGGCAGGTGTCGGATGCACCTCCCCCGTGGGCTCCACACACAGGCCAGGATGAGCCCCCTCAGGAAGCCAAGTAAGGCTAGAAGGGAGAACAGAGGCCCCCCAAATGCTCTCTGAGCCATTTCCCCTGGACATCCACGGGTTTGCTATGGAATAAAGCTAACCTGTATTAGCCAAGAGTCTGCCTGTTAAAAAACAACTACACAACCACCTCTCTGAGCCCAAGAAGGAGACACACCACACCCAAAGTGTTTCTTATAACCACAAAGCCGCCCTCCCCATTATGTTTTCTTATTTACTGTTTTAGTCATTTTAGAGAATAGAATTCAATGCATTAAAGGCATCATGATGTTATTGAACATCTCTATCTAGTTCCAGAACTTTTCCTTCACCTCCCAAAAGGAAGTCCTAAACCCAGTCAGCCGTCAGCCCCAGCCCCTGGTCTGCCCACTGTCTCCGAATCCCGACCGTGTGGCCGCCGCGTCTGGCTTCTCTCTCTTGCCGTGTTTCCGAGGCGTGTCGCACTGCAGCAGGCGTCAGCGTGCACGCCTGGTTACGGAGTAACGAAGCGATGTGTCCACACCATGGATTGTTCTGCACCTGTCTCTTCCTCAGAGGAGCATCTTGCAGGAGTCGTGTGTCCTGCCCCTCACCTGTACAAAGCCCTACTCGCTACCGAAAGTTCCCTTGGTCATCGGCCTGACCTGGGCCAGGGGCCCCCAGAACCGGGGTGGCTTCAGCCCCACCCGACCGCCCCACAGGGACTGGGAGTGGGCAAGGGCCCCTTCCCCAAGGAACCTCCTGGGTGCCAGGAGACGGGCCGTGCGGCAGCCCAGGCCCTGAGGGGAGATGCCTGCACTGGGGACTCGGAGACAGGTGGGACTCTCAGGACCTTTGTCTATGTCTGGTGGCCTCGCATGAGATTTTGGTGACCGTGATAATAATGGCAGCAACGCACACCTGCAGCACTCTACAGGCGCCAACGCTCTCCACAGCCTCCCACGAGCCCAGGCAGTCCTCAGGGTGCAGAGCAGGGACGCAGACGCCACCCCGCGGGGCGGGGCCCTGCTCAGCAAAGTCCCCTTGATGCGGACAAGGGCACCTTGAGCCAGGTGTGGCAGCTCCTCAAGGTGACCTGCCCTGTCCGTGGCTCTGTGCAAGTCAGGAACCTATCTCAGCTTGCGGTCACACTGCACTGTCCTGCGTGGAGACCACC
This sequence comes from Propithecus coquereli, assembly GCF_000956105.1. Classification (NCBI taxonomy): domain Eukaryota; kingdom Metazoa; phylum Chordata; class Mammalia; order Primates; family Indriidae; genus Propithecus; species Propithecus coquereli. Next base: position 333,447 of record NW_012153341.1, on the reverse strand, counting down.
AGACAAACGTGGCCAGTCCGTCCTGAGCTGGGCTGCGAGTGTGGAACACACGCTGGGTTTCCAAGACTGCACGTGAAAACGGCATGTAGAACGCCTCCTTAATGATATCTACATTGATTCCACATCAAAATGGTAACGTTTTGGGTATACTGAGGTAAATGAAATATACTAAGTCAATTTCATCTCTTCTTTTTTTTTTACTTTTTTAGTGCATGCACTAGAAAACTGAAAATTCCACGTGAGGTTTTCGTCGTGTGTCAGCGGGTCGGCAGTGCTGGTGTGAAATGCAGAACTTGTTACCAGGTAAGCGTGGCTCAGCCGGGGGCACGCCTGGTTTGCCACTCGCAAGCTGCGTGCTCTGAGACAAGTTACGGATCACTCCGGGTCTGGGGTTGTCGCCGTTGTGGTGGGGGTTACTATTATTGCTCCTGCCTTCAGAAGAGCCAGGAGGGAAAGAGAGAAGCAAGGAAACACTCCAGAAGGTTCTGCCCTGGAGGCCCGATTTGATTCTCTCGTTCTCGAGTACAAGGTGCATCTCGTTCATTCAGTTCCACTTGTCGGACGTGAGCCTCAGGCCAAGCCCTGCGCAAGGCGCCAGGGACCCAGGAGAGCAAACGTCAAGAGGGCCGGCGGCCCTCTCGGCCTTCCCTCGCGCTGTGGCGCAGGGCCACTCCTTTGCCTTTTGCACTTAGCAGGCAATGCTAACTTCAGGTATCGTGGCCCCGAGTCTGGGGGCACAGCCAAGGTCAGAGTAGGACACGGAGGGATGGAGGTGGGCGCTCCGCCCCCTGGCTCCGGGGCAGGATGAGAAGCTGAGTCTGGGGGCCGCGAGCTGGTCGCTACCCTTCCACACACCTGCCGCCTGGCCGCCCACAAGGCAGGTCTCTCAGGCCTCAGGAGCCCCCTCCACAGGGGGTGGGTGATCCCCACTTCACAGGCTGGGTGTGCCAGAAGGTGGCCCGTGTGCCCCTCTCAACAAGGCCTAGCGATTGAGTCGGTGCTGAATGCACACGTGGAAATACTTAGTGATACTTAGCCGCGTCTCTCCCACCACGGCAAGGGTGACCCTTTCCTTCTGCTCCTTCCCGCACCATTAAGCTATTAAAGACAGGAGGGGCAGGTGCGGTGGCTTATGCCTGTAATCCCAGCACTCTGGGAGGCCCAGGTGGGAGGATCGCTTGAGGCCAGGAGTTCGAGACCAGCCTGGGCAACATAGGAAGATACCACCCCCTGCCCCCCACATCTCTACAAAAAATAAATAAAAATAAAAATTAGCCAGGCGTGGTGACACTCACCTATAGTCCCAACTACTCAGGAGGCTGAGGCAGGAGGATCATTTGAGCCCAGGAGTTCATGGCTGCAGTGAGCTCTGATCTTGTCATTGCACTCCAGTCTGGGTAACAGAGCAGGCCTCATTTCTAGGGAGAAAAAAAAAAGCAAGACGATTCATTAACAGGTGTCTTTGTGTGTGTGCATGTGTGTGAGGGAAAGGGGGCTCCTTACTCTGCACACGCGTGAGAGAGAGGAGACATACAGAGGACCGTTCTCGGCATTTCTTTGCGTGTCTCTCTGCAGGGTCAGTCTTCCGCTATCTTCCGGTGATTTCCTCTTCTTAACCTTCCTCCTTCCAGAGCCCTGTGTGCTCTTGGTGTAAACAGCTCTGGTGTCTGTGTGGGGGATTCAGCGTCGTTACAGGGTCAAGGAAAGTGAGGACAGAGCTGGCGAATCAGGGTCATGATGGGAGGCTGAGGGTGACCCAGTTTTCCTCGTGAGACCCGCCTGGGCTCACCCCGGGCTGCACCCAGGCTCCCCAGGGCAGCGGCGCAGGAACCTGCATTTCCAACGGTGCTTCCATGTGGGGAAACACTGACCACTGAAATGCCGGCTGGGCTGCCTGCTGGGAGAATCCTCCCTCCTTCCCGCCCGCCTTCCCCGACATCGACATTGCAGATGGTTCCTCCGTGCACTTTCCACCTTCGAAGGCAAACGTAGGGTCTCAGCGGACGAGGGGTTCGTTTCCCACCACGTCCGTCCCCCGCTCTTTACTGCTCAGAATATGCCCAGGATCCATGCATCAATTTCAGTTTAGAAATCTATCTCGGGGGGTGGGGAGGGCAAGGGCAACATACGTAACCTAAACCTCTGTACCCCCATAATATGCTGAAATAAAAAAAATAAAAATAAAAGAAAGAAATCTATCTCCCACACACTCCGAGCAAATTGAATCAGACCAAGCAGAAACTGCCTTCAAGGGAGTTAATATCCTGGCCAACTCCCTGCTTACAGAGGCCGGGCCGACCAGCTCTGCCTCACGTAACCCACTGCCCGGTCAGCTAAACGGACGAGGCAGGGCCCCCTGGATGTCTTCCTAAGAACAGCCCTGGGAAATCCGCTCACCCTACGCATCTGGTTCCAATCTGCGGCCACGGTTAGCTGCCCCCCGAACAATGGAAGACCAGTGAGGGGCTCTGAATGGGTGGGTGGGTTTGGGGTATTGTCCACTCAGCGTGTGAGGAATGTATATAGCATTTGGGGAGCATTTTAAACGGAGGCAACTATTTTTATAGCTAGAAATTGGAAAATACTCAAAAGCCAACGGGAGCGGGTAGAGAGGCAGATTACGGAAGTGAAATGGACATAAAGTTGCCGTTGGAGATGACAGCCACAAACTCACACAGAGACAACGTGACCGTCACAGGGGGTTCTGTGGCCAGCAAAATGATGCCCCCGAAAACGTGTCCAAAACCTGTGAATACAGCACCTCCCATGGCAAAAGGGACTGTGCGGGTGCGATCGCCTTATGGACCCTGAGACGGGGGATTCTCCTGAGGATGCTGAAGGGGCCGCGAGCCCAGGACCTCAGGGGCTTCCGGAAGCTGGCAGGGGCCGGGGCACAGATTCTGCCCAGAGCCTCCAGGAGCGTGGCCCTGCTGGCCACTCAACCTCAGCCCAGCAAGCCCGTTTTAGACTTGTGACCTCCGGAACTCCGAGACGGTAAACTCGTATCGTTTGTGGCAATTGGTTACGGCAGCGATAGGAAGCTCATGCAGCTCTGCGGTCAGCCTGCCCACGGCGCTCCCCGCACCCGTGGGCTGCTCCAGCGAAGGGGAGGTAACCAGCATTTCTACCCTGCAGGACCATTTTAAGGGTTAAATGACACGTTGCATGAAGAGGTACTGGGCCCATCACGCAACGCATGTAGGTCATAATTAGACTTAAAAAGGCAGGGGCTGTGCGCCCTACAATGCAAACTTTAGAATTTGTAATGACAGCAAGGATACCAATTGTGGTCATGTAAATAGTAGGCTTATTGCAGAATTGGGGTTTTTAACAGGCACAGGCTGGCAGAGGGGAGCTGCTTCACTTGCAGGTGGGGCTGATGGTATCATGACGGGCCCCTCTTCTCCTTCGTTCACCCACTCAGCAAGCAGCTCTGGGCCCCCGACGCCAGGCCCCGTGCTGGGCCCCGGAGACCCCACCGCCACGCGCTCCATGCGGTCACTGACCAGGGGCTCTGTTGATTGAATGTCCACGAACTGAGAACAGGACCCAAGTGAGGGCACAGTCTTGGGCCACCCGATCAGAGGTGAGCCCTTTGCGGTGTCCGGGCGGTGCTAGAAATCGTGGTGTCGTTCTATAACACGCGGTGGGAGGATGTTTCATTCCCGCACGTCTGAGCTTTTTGAAAAGGGAACTGTTCTATTTTCTTCTCACTGCTCGGAGATAAAGCCAGAGGCTTTGATTTATGCTGCACGGTCTGGATACTTTATTTGCCCTTCACCACTTTTTGCAAGTAAATTCCCTTCTCCTCCTCGGGGTTTCCTGCAGCCGGCTCCCTGTGGTGCTCACACTGCTTCCCTGCTCCCCAGGGCCAGCGCTCCTCCTCTCTCCTTGTCAGCCTGGCCCTGGTGGACGGCCTTGCCCCACGGGTCCAACGGTGACTGTGGCCCTGGCACTGACCACCGCAGTTGCAGGCCTCAGACCCCGGGACGAGGACGCCGCGCTGTGGGCGGCGCCACCTAGTGTCCCAGAGCCGCTGCACAGGTCTCTCCCGGAGAGTTTTATTGATCGAAAAAAATAGGGTTTTTAAAAGTCACCATTTCATTTTGTTCCCACAGCTCTCTGTGTATCCGAGAGCTATGTTGGAATTTTCAGGCAGTATCAAGTTTTAAATTAAATTGAATTAACACATGCACACCTGTGTATTGATACATTCAACAGAACCCTACGAAACTGCCATTGTAGAGATCAAAAAATGGTCTAGTGGATCAACCTAATATTTGTATATGGGAATGGGTGAAACAAAGGTTTTACATATATATATATATATGCACACACACACACACACATAGTTTCCTCATTCCAGGGAAATTCTGATAATGTGTTTAAGAAAAAGAAATAGAACTAAGCAATCTTTCTCCTGAACTTAATGATAAAGCTTTCTATTTATTTCTCAAGGCAAAGCATTTCTTGTTTTTTATAAATTTCAGGCTCCTGATACCTCTCACTGTCCCACATCTGCTTCCATCTTGGCCCCGTCCAGACGGAGTGGGGAACGACCCCCCCTGCCCAATACCGGCCACTGGTTTCCACGCCATTGGCCGCTGACTTTGTCCACAGTCTCCCAGAGGACACTGTGATTGGCTGCTCTTGCCCAATGGGGAGCTTCCCTCTAGGTCACATGTCCATGCTGGGCCCAATCAGCTGAGGCAGGAAGGGTTGGGCCCTTACCTGCCTCTCTCCTGAACCCTCACCCCATCCACCCAACTTTTGACACCCTCACCCAGGCCACCCCAGGCTCTGGCTGTCCCCGTGCCGTTGCTGGGATGGCCCGGAGTCTCCTCTGAGCATCCTCTCCTGGAAGAAGCCTTTCCCGAGCCTGTCACGGATGCCATCTGTCCCCACCGCCAGACAGTCCCCACTGGGAATTCGGTCTTCACAGCGTGTGTCCCCCGTAAGCCAGGCCCCCGTGCTGTCTGCCGTGTCCCCACGTGCCCCATGTGTGGCGGGCATGAGCAATGCGTGTTGACTGAGGAGAGGTCACTATTGTGAGCAGTGCACCCGTCGCTGTCGATACCTGGACGGCGGCAAAGACTTGGACATAAAGTCCCCGAAGGAGAAGCACAGACGACCCCGGGGTAGGTGTCCAGCACTGGGAGTCACCAGGAAATGAGCCACAGCCACAGGGAGATGCCACCAGCACCTATGAGAAGACATGAAACACAATTTTTTAAAAAACAGTTACAACGAAACAATACCCCGACAACAGCAAACGCTGAGTAGGACTCGGAGCACCTGGAGGTCCCAGGCAGCCGGGGGGACGCGAGGAGCTGCAGCAGCGGGGCGGCTCCTGCAGGGTGGCAACCCCACTCGTGGGCACCTACCCGACAGCGGTGACACTGTCTACACAAAGACCCGCACACAGACGCTCACAACAGCCCTCGGCCCTGTTTGTAGTCACCAAACACCGGAACAGTCCAAATGTCCCTCAGCAAGAAAAAAACAAACAAAAAGCCCCACTGATACATTCAACCACTCACAGAACCGCACTCTAAAAGGGTGAATTTTACTGAATGAAAATGATATTTCCATTTTAAAAACGCTTTCGAGGGCTTTTTCTGCATTGGCAAATTCCATGCTGCCTGCCGGCCCCCAATGGCAAAACTGCTGCCCATTTCTCTAACTGTCTCCTTCCTGTCGCGACCCCGGGTCGGGTCTGAGCAGGCGCATCCAAGCTCCAGTCTGGGGCCCCGTCTGAAACCCCCACGCCCAGCCCCCACTCGTGGCACCCGCTGAGCAAGGCGCAGGGGCAGGCGCCCCAGGGCGGGACGGGCGGGAGGATCCCAGGACAGAGCAGCCCAGCGCCTGCGCTGCAGCAACCGACCTCCTGCTCAGTAAAAAACACACGCGCACAAACGGCCTTTGCCGCACTTTCTCGCGACCTGCTGCAGCCAGGCAGGGGCCGAGCACTGCAGGGACCCCTCAGCCCGTGCTCACCACAGCCCTGTGGGTCGGGTCCTCTTATTGTCCCTGTTTTGCAGGTCAGGAGACTAAGACAAGATATCTTCAGGCACTTTTTGCGCCCTGGGCGCCTCCCCCTATCCCCCTTCTGTCCTCAGTCTCACACTCATGGTGGCTTCCTGGAGACATTTAGATTCACTTTCATCCCAATTGCCCTGCTGGGCCCCTGACATCTCCCACCCTTACCCCATATCTTTCCAGATGTGTGCAGGGAAGGGCACGTGGCCCCAAGGCAACCCCTCATCTCCTAGGAGGTCTGCCTGACGGAGGCTGAGCCTGGGGCGGGCAGCAAAGCCGGGCTGAGTCTGCACAGCCCAGGCCAGACCCAGGCTAGACCAGGTCAGCAGAGGTCAACCCAGGCCAATCCGGACCAAACCATGTCGATTCGCTCCGACGGGACTTCAGCGACATTTCTATCAGGTGGACAGACAGGTTCTGCATCCCAGAGCTTGAGGAAGCCAAGGGTGCCGCCCATCCTGTCCTGGCCGGGGTCTTTGCTGGTGAGAGGCGCACCTCTCCCCACTAAGCGCTGCCCCATGAAGGCCTGGTGGTGACGGAGACCCGCACCCAGTGGCTGCCGAAAGGAAGGCCCTGCCAGGGCCAGCCCCAACAACTCAATTGTCTGACAGCCGTCACGCCGACGTCACACTCAAACCACTGCTTTATTTCAGTAATTGTAAAGCTTCCTGGCCTCTGACAAATCAGTGTGAAGCCTCCCACATGCCGGTGGGGCCGCCCAGAGGCTGGCAGACGGTCACCCACCTTCCACCCATCAACCACCGTGAGCTTTACATTATTGGATGTGAGTCTGGGGTGAATTATTCCGGTTTCATATTTTGATGAATGGGGAAAATGCCTGCAGAGAGCATGAATCGCTTGTGTTCATGTGTGTGTGTGTGTGTGTGTGCGCGCGCACTCACGCATTTCAGGAAAACACACATCACTCTCCACAAGCCCCACTGATATGCCTTGGGAGGAATTTTCTGCAGATCTTTTGTGCGTGGCGAGTTAGGGGGTTGTGCCGACTGCGCGAGGCTCGCCCCGTCTCTCACCCATGAACAGCGTGAGAGCAGTAATGATACCCACGGCCGCGAGTTGTGGAGCGATTGTTTGCTAAGCGTACGGGGAAACCTGTGTGCCGTCAGGTATCGTACAAACAACGACACGGCATTCGTTCGGTCACGGGAAATCACCTGCCGCTGCACTGTCTGGGAAGCAGGTTTTCAGTAACGAGCAGGACCGCAGGGCCCCAGATCTCCCGGCGCTTCCCAGTTGCTGTGGACCGACATCCGAGCACCTTCCAACCGCGTGGCGGGAACGTGAGAGGCGGCTCTGTGGGCATTTTCAGGGAGAGCTGAGCATCCCCAGACTCCTCCATGATCACCTCGGATAAGTGGGAGATTTGCCTAGTGGCTCTGTGTCTCCACTGTCCCACCTGTAAACAAAGGTGACCGCCTTATTTGGTGACAGCTGATCTTGGTGAGAATGGGCACTTGGACCTTCAAAAACACTGTCCCGGAGGAATGTGATTTTGTTTTACAACCTTCCCCCTCCTTCCAGATTGATTTATTCGCTAATCACCTGTTCAAGACGGTTGCCTTTTCTTCCTGTTTAGACAACCTGAGAGCGTCTGCGTCAATCGGCCGCACTCGAACGCTGATCTCTGGTCTCCAAGCTCGCTGGCTTTAGTGGTGTGGTATCACTACACCTCCTCCGAAATATTATTACTTTTGTCTATAGCAGAACCAATAACTCACCCATCGAGGGCAGTTCGTCATGCATACCTGTAAATAGATTGAAAGTTCACCGGCGCATGCTGGGTAAACACGCGCCCGTGTCTGCCTGGCTCCTGGAATCGCGCCAAGTTCTTCAGATTCGGGCGATATTTTTTGATAATGCATGTGAATTTATGCTGCAAAGGCAACCTCACCGTCCCCAGCCCCCGCCGCCACCAGCCCTGAAATTCCATCTAGTTTCAATTTGACTGCTCAGGCCGGCTCTGCATGAGCCGCGCCCTGTGAAGGTGAAATGTCACCGCCGTCATTTTCGTATTGATTTAGAACAGTCGCCTCGGTGTGCGCCGGCTCCCGTGGGCTTCTGTTCAGCGACCTGAGTGGAAAGTACTTCACTCTGCCCAAGGTGAGCAGGCGGAGGCGGGGCCGCCCGGAAGCAGGGCCCAGGGAGGCAGGCTGAGCCCCGGCCAAGCTGCCCCCCAGTGTGGCTGAGCCACCCGGAGGGGTTCTTGGTGCAGCCAGTGTGAGTAAGTGAAGTGGCCTGCGTGTTCAGGGCAGACCTTTTCCTTTCTTCTAAGGCTGCGTCTGTAAGAAAGTAAAATAGACGCCTGGCAGTACTGTCACCGTATGTCCCGTTTGACGCCAGCCCCATCTCGGGGGCCCTGTGGATGTCCTCACGCACGCACCCACAAATGCCACAGGTGCAAACTCAGCGCCCTGGGCTACTGCGGAAGGACCCAGGCCCCGGTCTGAGGGCTGAGGCTCAATATTACTCGTTCTGTGGGTATATGTGGTTTCTGCCCCCTTCTTCCGGTAACAGACCCTCAGTTTTCATGGGGGGATTTCACTCCTCGTCAGTGAGATGCAAGTTGATTGACTCCACCCAGGCCTTGGGCTGTGGTAATGTGGCCCAGACCTGGGCTATCAGAGCATCCAATCATCCTGGCCCGGGGACTAGCTCAGAGAGGGCTGCCATGACCCGGCTGGTCCAGTGAGGCTCTTCTACAGGACTTTTGCTGAGACAATTAAATAAGCTCAGCTTTCTTGCTGTTGGGGTCCCTGAGAAGATAGGGAATAAACCTAGAGCCACTGGTGGCCTTCTTGCTACTAGAAGGAGAAAATCTTATTCAGAATGAAGCTAATGTGAGCAAATACAAAAGGGAACAAAGCCCACAGGTCAAGAGAAACCTGTTGAGCACCTGGATCCAGCCAGGCCTGAAGCCAGAACATGTCTTGGCTTTTGAGTTACCTGAGCCAACATATCTTTTTTTTTGTTTTTCTTTTTAATATAAGCTAGTAAGAGTTGGGATGCACTCTTTTCTGGCTGGAAAAAAGATCCTAATGGTACAATGTAGAACCCAAATACCAAGATTCAGAGTCTTGTTCACCCTTCCAACAATCGTTAAGCTTTTCTTGCACCTACAGGAGTCTGATTCTAAATTAGTGGTAGTTTTTGGACTCCTCCAAGTGCTATCCTTTGTGAAACCAGTCTCACGAATTGTTAGCACGCAAAGTGAACTGATTGTGTGGAGAGAATGTACCATTTTAAAATACAAAGGGAAAGGCTCCCCCAACCCACCCCCGGGGCCTTTTCTTTGCATCTGCCTGTCTCTATTCCTCCCAGCACTTTCGGCTTCCCCCTCAGTCCTCTTTTTCCTGCTTTGGGGATGCCAGCTGTGCCCCCAGCTAGTAGGTGCGTCCATTCCCTGCTCTTCCAGCTCTTGCTCTGGATTCAGAAAAGAGACGGAAGCTGAGCCCTCTGCCCCGCTGGCTGCCCCAGGCCCCCCTCTTCCAGTGGCCTGGAACAATTTGCATGAATACACTTGGCTTGAGCTGGACTATTAATTTTACTTTATTTTACATGCCAGAGTCAATGGCATTTTAAACACAACAGGAAAGTCTATGTAAATGAATACGCACGATTATGTAAAAGGCTATGCAAATACATGCCCCCATGTGGCTGGGCTGCCACTGAATTTTCCAACACGGGTGGCCTGCGTCCTGACTTTGTCCTAGACCTCAGAAACACGGTCTGCACTCAGAAAATACCTGGGTTTCTGATGGCAGCAAAAAGATGCTGGCTGGGTTTGTAGCTCCTTGTCTCCCTTCGCATGGAAGCTTCTCTTGACTGAGGCGGTGCGGGGAGGCAAGAGCCCCGTTTCAGTTGTGTGGTTTGAAAATGAGAACTGAATTTTGATTTTACGTAAATGTGGTTAAAGCGTTCTGTCCACCCTCTGCCCAAATGCTATACTGCTAGTGACTTGCCTTCGCTAGTTTTCGACTTTGTTCATCTTTTTCTAGTTTCTTGAGGTTTAAAGTTTGGCTGTTGATTTGAGATCTTTCCTCCCTTTTCATGTAGGCTTGCGTCACTGCAAACTCCGCTCTTGGAGCTGCCTCTGCAGTCAGTGTCCCGTGGGTTTGCGCGTGTCGTGTTTTCGTTGTTTGTCTCAAGATATTTTCTAATTTCCCCTCTGATTTCTCCGTGGACCCACGGGGCGTTCCAAGGTGTGGCCTTTACTTTCCACATGCCAGTGGATTTCCAGCCTTCCTCCCACTATTGGTTTCTGGTTTCATTTCGTCACGGTTGGTTAATCTTCCTAAATTTGCTAAGACTTGTTCTGTGACCTGACACGCGACCCATCCCGGAGGACGCTCCGTGTGTGCTGGGGAAGAACGCACGGGCGCTCCCAGGTCCGCGCAGCGCTGGGCACAGAAGCCATGTGGAGGCAGCCCGAGTGTCCACCGCGGCCGAGTGGACTAAGAACACGTGGTCTGTGCACACGGTGGAATGTTATCCAGCCTTAAAAAAGCCGGAAATCCTGCCATTTGCAACGACACGAGTGATCCTGGAGGACATCGCCCCAGTGACATAGGGGTCACGCGAGCACACGCATTGCCTGACTCCACCTGTACGAGAAGCCCAGAGGGGATTCGCAGAGACGGGAAGCGGAGTGGGCTCTCCAGGGACTTGCGGAGGCAGAGTGTGAGCTGTGGTTGGAGGGAGGTGACGGTCAGTGACGCAGGATGACCACGTCCCGGAGGCCTGCGGTGGGACACTGGCAACAATACCACACTGTGCACCTGAGAGTTCGTGGAGAGGGTGGAGCTCATGCTCAGTGTTCTTACAAACAGATACATTTGGACTTATTTAAAAAGGATGATTTCAGAAGAAGGGAGATAGGGAGGGTGGAAAAACCAACAAAGGATTGCTGTTGAGCTGGGACCTGAATGGGCAGCGGGGCTCACAGGGGCGCCCTCGGAACCCGAGAGCACGCTCAGGGAAAGGGCCCCTGCTCACGTCACATGGTCCCGTTCCTCCGCCCTGTCTGCTCATTTTGCACTGGTTTTACAAAGGACGGGAGCCTGGGAGTGCACATCCACCCTCTCCTGCCCAGCTGCCCCCAGGGAATATGTGTACCCCCCCCCCCGCCACACACACACACACACACACACATACACACTGGGCTCAGCCTGCACCCAGCTGAGCCGCCTCCTGAAGCCAGGACACGGGCCAGGGCGGAGGCAGGGTGACTCGGGACAACAACACTCCACCGCAGTGCAGAGAGGCCCTCGTGGACCCTCCCTACCCCTGGGGACAAGCGAGTGTGTCCTATCCCAGCGGGCCCCTCCTCAGGCGCTCCCACTGCTCTGTGCACGCAGGGACGTGACTTGGCTGGAGGACGCTTCGGGAAAGAGCCAGCCCCGGGGCCACCCCATGCAACTGGCCTGGGCAGTTTCGGGGGCTGCTATTGCCTTTAGCAAACCGTGCACCCCAACTTGCAGGACCACAGATCTGCGTGGACCCCACGCCTCCTGCTCCGAGGACAAGCTGCCTTTACCGAGTGAAGTTTGGAAAGTTTGTTCCTCCCCGGGCTGTGCATTCTCACGTGCCCTCCCCTTGCCGTGTGGGCTCTCCGTGTGCGATGGGGGTGCAGAGGGGAAGCTCCAGGGAGGGAGGACCCCCAGTGCAGTGTCATTCAGCGTTGTGTCTGGCTTGTCAGGGGAACCAGGCAGTTTGAGAATTACCAAAGCTCATCCCTGGCTTGGTTCCTGCAGTTCCGTAGAGCCAATTAGCATCCGTTTCCCCAGCATCCTTCCCCTCAGGGCACCATGTTCACTCTGGGAGCACGGAGACAACCTTCTCTGCCATGTTCCCTGTGCTGATGACTCCAGACTTAACTCACACACAGCCCAGCTCCTGAGAAGTCCTCCGGTCTCATCCAAGGCAGCTCAGGCTTTAAGAAAACAACAGGGCAGCTTCCCAAGGAAGGACACCCACAATTTAGCCTCTTGAAACATGTTGCTTCACTTCTTTTTTGGGTGGGGATTCCCAGTCCTCTCCCTTCCCCTCTCTTCCCCGCCCCCCACCCCATCCTTCTGTGGTCGCAGGAAACATGAGTTGAGACGCGCGGTTCCTGCCTGGCTTCTCTCCTGCAAGGGGACACAAGCAGAATATCGCGTTCCATACGAGACGGGAAGGCGGCATGGCAACGGCTTGCATGTGAGCGCGGGCCTCCCTGGAGTGGGCTGCTTCCTTCCAGCTGTGCGAGTGGAGAAAACCTCACTGTGGATGTGGTTGGTATTTCTAGTGTCCAAGTACGTACTTCGTTTGGGGACGAATCGACTAGCAGTTAGGCCAATTGGCTGTTCCCTGTGGGCGCCGGGAACAGCAGGGACCTCCTGCCGCCCGACAACATCAAGCTGCCCTGCCATGTCCTGCGAGTTCCCAGCAGCAGGGGCACGTGGAGGTGAGCGTGGGCTCCTTCCTGCGTCGCACCCTCACGTGGATAAGCAAGCAGGCCTCAGAGACAAGAGTCAACTCTGCCCCTTACGTAGGGAAGCGTGACAGCCAGTCATCTGCTGCTGTGTAACAAATCATCCCATAATGTGGTGGCTTAAAACAACCGCCTTCGATTGTGTCTCACAATTTTGTGGGTCGGGAATTCAGACAGGGCTTGGCTGGATGATTTTTCTCTTCTGAGTGATGTCCATGGACGCCACTCTGTGGTACTCAGCTAAGGAATGGGCTGGTCTGGGGTGTCTGAGACAGCTCCACTCGCATGCCTGGAACCTTGGCAAGGATGGCTGGAAGGTGACCTACATGTGGCCTCCCTAGCGTGGGGATCTCAGCGTGGTTAGATTCCCTCCACGGCAGCCCAGGGACCCAGACAATGTTCCAAGAGGCCCCGGTGGGAGCTGCCAAGCTTTGTATGATCTAGTCTCAGAAGATCTAGCAGTCAGTTCTGCTGCAAGACAAATCGCTAAGGCTAGCCCAGATTTAACGAAGGAGAACTCAACTTCACCCTGGGATGAGAAGAGCAGCAAAGAATGGCGGCATCTTTAACCCACCGCGGGCAGAGCCACTTCCCCTTTTAGAAGTCTGGTTTCCTCCTGAGTAAATAGACCCCACCCCAGAGAGTGGGAGTGAGGCCGAAATGACATAATCCACCTAAAGTGCTCGGTTTTCAGACCTTGAATAAGGTCAGACGACGCACTTCTTGCCCTTGTTTTGGGCTAGATTGGAAACTTCCTGGACGTTGAGCTCTGGGAACCCTCACGCTGAGCGCGTCCGGGCCGTCCCTGCGGCTGCCCCAGCTGTGTCCCCTCCCCCACAGGTTGACAGAGCTCCTCTGAACACGGACTTTCAAGTGCAATAACATGGATCCAGGGTAAAGGCCACGCATGTTCACTAAAGATCATTATCTCCTAAAAGCAACGACGATTAGTTGAGAATGAGCCTTCCCCAGAACAATTTATAAATGAAAGAAAATCATAATAGTCATCGAAATCCCCAAACAGGGAGACTATTTACACATGCAGTGCTTTCCTCTTGCCAGCTCCCAAAGCTTGCGCTCCTAAGTGGGAGGGAGCCAGCGCAACTCCGCTAATTGGCATCTGAAGTACCGTGCTGGGAAGGCGCTCGCCAGGACCCCACAGGACGCAGCGACACTCCCCGTGGGGTCCTGGAGATGTGGGGTTATTGTCCCGGCAGTGGCCGTGGGCAGGGAAGCAGCGGCTCCGCAGCTGGAAACGAGGGGTGAGGATGGTCCACGCAGCGCAGGGCTCCCCAGCTCCTCTACCTGGCGCCTCGGTTCCAGGTCCAGGGGGACAGCGGCCAAGTCTGTCTCAATCCTGGCTGCGCACCCCTGAGATGTGGCACAGCACCTGCGCGTAGCCGGAGCTCTGAATTCACGGACGAATTTGGAGGATCCGGCAGGGATGGGAGGTGGCTTTGAATCCTTCGCACGGGACTAGATAGATGGGGATGTCTTGGGGCCGACATCCGTGCTGTTCTCATTCATCCACGCACACGAGCCGATAAGCTAAACAAAGACACTGGTGGGTGAACCAAAGGGGCTGTTCTCATCTTCGATTTACAAGGCGGGTGCCTGTGGTCCTGTGGGAAAACCCACAGTCCCTGGAAAACACCTGTGATCCTTCTGGAAGCCCTGCAGTTGTCACTGTTCTTCCCTCGTTCCGGGAACGAACGCTCCAGTAGAAACCACTGGTGAGAGGCAGCGACGGCGGAAAGGCTGCGTGCAGATCTCAGCCTGGGCCCCGCACCTGCTGACTTACGTGCACAGCCCTCGCCATCCTCTGACGCCCAGTGCCCGTCACCACGGACTTGCCTGCAGGCGCCGCCTCCCTGCACGCGGCCGGCCCTCTGTGGGGGAACCTCGTTCCTCGGCACCGATTCCGCCCGTTCGCCTGAGAGCTGGGTCTCCTGCTGAGTAGCCCAGAGGCTCAGTATCACCCCCTTTCCTTCTTCACGTCTCTTCTCTGCTCCCCATGTGGTGTTGGGTCGCCTGGAAGCCCCTCCTGGCTGATCTGAGAATCCCACTGTCACCCCCACCCAGGGGGACATCCCGGCCACTTCTGGACCCCTGCCACGTTCCCCTCCACCACATCAGGCCTCCATTCGCCAGCCCGTGGTGGCCCCTTACTGGGAAGATGTCGGAACTTAAGTCCCAACGCGGCGTTGGAGACGGGACCGTTTGGAAGTGACCGCAGCCTCTGCAGAGATTCAGCACCGGTGCGTTCGGAGCCGCCGGGGATGTGTGGAAGAGCATCCTCGGGCCCGGAGGACATTTGCTGAACCTAAATCTGCAGGGCTGGGCGGGCGCCCGCACACTCCCATGTTTATGGAGCTTGCCAGGTGGCCTTGCTGCGGGACCGGGAAGTGGCTCTCTGAAGGGGGCTGTGCCTTTGGGTGGGCGGTGCCTTCCGTCGGCCTGTCCGTCTGCTTTGGGCTTCAGTTGCAGACCCAGAAAGGAAAGGCGGGCGCTGGCCCAGGGGCTGGCGGAGGGCTTGCTTCCTGAGCACAGGATGCTTAGCCGGTGCCCACCCTACCCGGCCCTCCCTGCACATGACCTGAGCAGAAGGGAGTGGCCTGTCCCCCTCCCCAAGGGGCCCAGCCACCTTTCAGCAGCCTGGGACTCGTGCTGGAGAAGTGACCAGCGGTCATCCCGATAACAAAACCAGGCGAACCGTAACTTGAAAGGCTCCAGCCCCCTCTCCGCAGGTGGGAGCTGTGTCCGCCAGGCACGCCCCGCGTGGCTGAGGCCAACAGAGCGTCCCTGCGCTGCCCGCCGTCTCCTCGCTCCAGGCAGGCATTTTAACGGCAAAGGCCGCCGCCCCCTTCCTTTCCACTTTCTTGGTCTCTGGGGTTTCACCCCCACTCTCCAGCCACCCGGCATCTCCCCCGCTTCCCTCCTCCCTTTGCATCCGATGTTGCTTATTTTACTGTGTGATTCGATTTCCTCTCCGCGGACATTTGTTTTATCGTCTTCCTTGCCCTCCCTCCCCCTCGCCTTCGGAATCTCATGTGGCTGACGGATTCGCCCAGCCACCCTTGCTGGCCCCACTGTGTCCTCTCGTTCCCTCCCCGCCCTTGCAGGGCAGCGGTTTGGGCAGGTGTGGCGTCGCGGGCCCTGCCCCACTCCGGCGAGGCTGAGCCCTGGGAAACTGCGCCTCCTCTCCCGGCATGCCCGTCGTTCATCCGGACGTTCATTATTCAGATGGCTGCTGCGCGCCTGCACGCCAGGTCCTGCCCTCGGCGCTGGGGGGACGGGCACAGGGCGGTATGCAGGCAGAGATGCCCCTGCCCCTCTGGAGATAGGTGGGGAGCTGCAAGAACCAGAGTGAGGGGGTGAGCAGTCCTGGCTGCCGGGGAGGCGGGACGGGCAGTCGTGCAGGGTCCTGCAGCCTCTCTGAGCAGAAGGCTGCGTGCTGAGCGGCAGTTGGCCACGGGGAGGTCTGGGCAGGATGTTCCAAACAGCAGGTTCCGAGACCCAGATGCAGGACCCAGCTCTGGAGGAGCCAGAAAGCCAGTGGGTGGGAGTTGGGGGCTGTGGGGGACCAGGCTTAAGTCTCAGGCAGGGGCCGCGTGGTTTAGGGCCTTGCGGGCGATGGAGAGACAATCGAGGGTCCACAGGAGGCCACCTGGGGGCTTTGGGCTGTGTCTGGAACTCCGTCTTCACTGGGTGCCCCTGGGCCGGGTTTGCAGAGACAGCAGTGAGGCGACACCGCTGAGATGGCAGGGTCAGGGTTCCGGCTGGAGGGAGGTGGATAGACTTGGGATATGCTTGGGGGAAGAATCAACAAAAAAGGAAAAAAGATAAAAATAAAGAAAAAAATCAATTCTCTGCCCCACCGTGCTGGTCTCAGGCTACAAGCTGGAGAATGCACTCAATCCGAGACACGAACGACACGGCTCCACCCCGTGGTAGGAGGTCCAGCGAGCAGGTGCTCTGGGATTGGGGACCCACGTCTCCGGGGGATACAGGAGCGTGACAAGGTGCACCGCGTCCCAGGTCTCAGGCTGACCCTGTTAGTCCACCCACGTCAGCGGCACCCATTCCAGCCGGGGTTTCCCGACCTCATTTCTCCTCCATGGGGCTGCGGTACAAACCAGCAAGCCACCAGGCAGATGCCACACAAAGTCGCGAGGAAGTTCTGTTAGTGGCCTCGCCGTGACATGTGTCTCACTGCTCCCACCACTGGCGTCCCCCCTTCCTAACAGCAGAGGGGAGCAAACAAGCAGCAAAAACATGAACAAAACAAGCACCCGGATCCTGAAACAGCCGCCCCATCTGCTGTGGCCAGGACGCGCCCTCCTCCTCCTCCTCCGTTAGACCCCATACCTTTGAGAGTTGCATGGTTTGACTGTTCTGACCTTTTTCCCTCTGAGCTGCACTGCCTGCAACCTAGAAATTTCCAAAGATTCCAAGTCCTTGCCCCCAACTCCAACTCCCAGAGCAGCAGACGCAGCCTCCCTCGTTCTTCCTCAGAACCCAGCAAACACAGCACCCTTCCTGGGGGTGGCGGGGCTAAGGGTGCTCCGCTCCCCTTGTGCCTCAGTTTCTTCCTCTGTATAATGGGGAGCATAGGAAGTACCCCCAGGGGCACGAGTGTGGCCCACCTGGGCCATGGTTGGTATCATTTCTTGATTCATCCACCCACTGGGGGCCTCCAGAGGGTCGGCCCCTGGGCCGCGTGGCCCCTAGGCTCTCGGAGTGGCCAGAGGACAGACACACAGACAGGAACTCCACCGCACTGTGAAGAGAGACGTGAAAGAAGTCCCAGGTTAGCCTGAACCAATTCAGTGGCCCAGGAGAAAGAGCAGTGCAAGTCAGAGGGAGGGGCGACCTCCTGGCAAGGTGAAGGCGTGGAGGGCACTGCAGGGGCCGCGGCAGGGCGCCTGGGAGGCCGAGTGCTTCTGGCTGGACGGAGGGTCAGGCTTCTGCCTGCGGGAGCGAAAGAAGAAAGGTTCGGTGGGGAGGGGACGTGTGCACATCTCCCTGGATCTCTGCGCCAAGGGAGAGCCTCGCAGTCACGCCCCTCGGCTCCGAGCCACCGGCCTCCTGTTGGGTCAGGCTACTCACACGTTCAAGTCTGTCTTCTCTCAGGGAAGGTCCTTCCTGTGCGGCGATGGCACGAGACAATGACTCGAAAACCTTCAACACAGGACCTGGCACACAATAAATATTAATATCAGTCCAAGCTAAAGGAGAAAGACGATGGTGGTAAAAATGAAAACAGCAATGATAATAACGCCATTCTCCCCTTTGTGCCTGACATCACTCCGCTTCAGTGGCGAGCACTGCTGGAAGGAAGGCGGGGAGTGACTGGCTCGGTCTCTCAGTCTCTCCCTCTCGCTCTTCTCCGTTCCAGG